>NW_021604744.1:3232053-3284457 GCF_004785775.1 Grammomys surdaster | reverse complement strand
TGTGTGTGTGTGTGTGTGTCTGTGTGTCTGTGTGTGTGTGTGTGTGTTTTTCATGAAGGAAAAGTTTGGAATATTATGAGGTCCATCTTTTTAGAGACTTTGTATATTATTGGTAAGATTGGGAAGGTCTATTCTGGAAACAATGAAAGACTTCTTAGGCATTTTAAAATAAGTAGTGATATAAACAGATTTTTACCCTTTAAAACTAAAATTTTTGGAAATAAAGATTGTGGACTATAAAAAGATGTAACTGTTGTAATCTCAGAGATGAAGAGTTAGGGAAAATTGTGTTGGTATTGATGAGTTTGACCCAGGGATTTCACAGCATGAAGAATCTTATGGAAACAGAAAAAGCAAAATGCATGCATGCTAAAGTGCTTTAAGAGAGAGAATATCAGAGAGTAACTTTGAAGTCACTGGTTATGAGCTCTGGTAACTGCTGTTTATGACTTAAGGTTTAGTCACGCATGAAGCGGATCACTGTATTAAAAGGTTGATCTAAGGATGACCTAAAATGTAGAGAGACGCTTTACCACCCAGGAGGCACTGGCACAGAAGTTACTGTTGGTATTATTAAAGACCCACCTAACAAAACATAGCAAACTTGCATTTAGAGACACATCATTAACCTTCCTTTCTCAAATGTATTTTCTCATTAAGCCCCAATAGGTACTATGACATCTAGGATGAGAAGAGCTAATATGTCTAAGCCACTCTACAAAGCAGCGCGTGCTCATGAGGGTAAGGAAGTTAGAAATGTCTCCTTATTTAGTTGTCATCTGACTCTGTCACATCGAGAAGTCAGAAAGGATTGACTCTTCTACTTGAAAAACATAAGGCTTCAAAAGTAGAGCAAATTTTATCAGCATCCCAGGCTTATGGGAAAGCTTCTTTATCAGCAAGTAAGCCTTCAGGTAGATATGGACCATAATTTCTTCACAATGAGAATTTTCTGTCTGAGTTATAGGAGTGATTTTCAGTCATTGTAAAGAAAGCCAAACTTTTGGTTGACAGCACAGATTGAAGATAGCATATACAACTGTTAAATAAGAACTGAATTATCAACCTAAGCCTTGCCAGTCCCCAAGGATAAAGTCAGCAGTAATAATTTAATTTAACTCTTTTAAATTCCGTTTTATTCCAAGATGTGTGAATATATTTACTGTGTCTGGGTAAATCTTAAGTAAAAGATAGCCAAATATTAATCTTATAAAGAGAAATTGTTTTTTTTTTTTGATTTTGAGAAATAAAGACCAGCCCTTAAGTTTTTGCCTCAGTATTTCTTGTTATCTTACTATTTTGTAATTATCTCTTAGTAGAATACATTAAGCTCTAAGGTTAACTTTAAAGTATTTATGAGAGTAAAATCAGGGTAGAGATTGCTCTTTCCAAATTGTAATGAAATCTTGGTATGTAAAAGCAAGATTATCTCATTAAAGCAATAATAAACACAAAAGATATTAGAGACCAGATGGAAATTCAAATGGGAGACTCTATAATAGGATATGAGAATGCAAATTACCCAGAGTAAAGTTTTTGCACATTTAAATGTAGTTGCTTATGTCATAAAAAGATATACACATAAAATACAATCTGTTAGACTCTTTGTGTTTGGAGCAGAAGAGTCTCTAGGTAGAGAACTGTATTTGAAAACTAAAGGCTACAGGTAGAATTGCTGGTTTTAGATATAGTATAAAGCATCAATGGTCAAGAAATGTGAAGTATAACTAAGCAAAATTTGAGAGTCTGAGGCTATAATTAAACTAAAAATCCTATTTAGGCAGATACCATAGTATAGCTTCAAATTCACCTCTTAGCTTATTTTGAGAAATGCTTCTATTAATAACACATTACTCATAAAGCAAACTCTAGAAAATCTCTCATTTGGCATTTGAAATTCTCTTTCTCTCTTTTATTATTCTTCAAGGAATGGTCCTTCCTGTAGTTCAATGTGACTTATTGTCTTGACAACATTTTTGTCTTTTAATTTTGATAGTTCATTCATTGTAGTCTACCAAATGCATATGACTATTTCCCAACTTGCCTGGGCAGTAAGGCACACTTTGTAGGTCAGCTACATCTAGATAGACGTAGAAGTTCTGATAACTGCTAGCTCCCTTGATAATCTCTGGAACCTAGTTCATTGCAGACCTATGTTAGTGTTCATAGTGGAAACGAATTGTACTCCTCAGAGAATTTTCCCACTTGCTCTTGTGTGCACCTGTTCTCCAGGACCTGGCCCAGCTTGCTGACCCCAGGGTTGGGACCTCTGTGTTCATTGCTAGATCTTTTTCTGTTTGCAACATCATTTCTTAAGCCTTTGAGAAAACTGAAACAAATAAATGGAAACAAAGAAAATCCAATCTATAAAGTTTCAGACCATGCCCCAATTCCTCTACCACTTCCGGCTATCTATCTCCTATTTCTTTTTTATTGACACCTGATTTTTAATATAATTTCTAATTTAAATATGATTGATTTACTTTGTTGTGTGTTTATTAATCTTCCCTCTCCAAGGTAATATCAATTATTTAAGAACAGTATTAATTCAACAGAGATACTATTATATTTTGTATCTATGTGTACGTATGTAATTTTATACTTTTAAACTTTTAATTGCTTAAAAGAATTTGTAAGTCCCAAGTGTGTCACAGAGCTCAGTAAGTGACTCCTGATCGAAATTGTCACATTTTTGCAATTTGTGTGTGTGTGTGTGTGTGTGTGTGTGTGTGATGCCATTGTTTACTACTGATGTTGAACAGCTGGACTTAGGAAGTTCATTTTCTCATAATGGCTGTTTGTCAGTGAGAAGTTCTGACTAAGGGACCACTTTCTGGTTCTCATTGACCTTTTGAGAAAACTAAAGCCTGTTTTGACATGGTTATTAACGTCTGTCATTGAGGTCAGAGGTCAGAATGTGTCACTTGTTACAAGTAGAAGTAGGCCATATATGACATGATCATACACTTTTGCTTCTGCAAGGTTGGTTTTTGGGGACTCACTCAAAGTCAGGTGCGCCCTTCATCTGCATTTTACTGAGGAATGCTGCTCTTAGTTCATTCTTTGTTTGCTCAGAAAAATTCCATCTCGTGTTTCCAAAAATACAACACTCATCCAAGCTCCAGGTTTATAAAAGGAGGGAGGGGAGGGGAGGAGAGAGAGAGAGAGAGAGAGAGAGAGAGAGAGAGAGAGAGAGAGAGGTGGTTCTTCATCATCTCCTAGAAGGAAAGTGAGCTACTACCCATTGAAGATTTTCTCTGCATAAACTATGGTATATCTGTCAGTGTGTGACTTTTGATAGCCATGTGACAAGAGCTGGAGTACTTGTCATCCTCATCTTTCCAGAACGAAAGAAGGCTGACCTTTGTTGTTTGCCAGTTTCCATGGTGTAAATATGTCCACTATTTTAAGTTACCAAGGCCACTCCTATAATATTAAGACATTCATTGAGAACTTTAGTAGAAAAAGAGTTCACATTTTCTTCTTCCCAGAGCTCGTTATTCTCCCAGGTCATATGAAACTGCCTTTAGTTTGAGAAAAGAACTTTGAGCACATAGAAAGACAAGTTTCACAGTCAGACACATCTCAACACAAACTGATTATTATCCTAGCTGTCTCTGGTCTCCTAAAGACTAAGATCTTTATGTTATAGTCCATTATTGGGATATAACATGCTCTCAAAAACATTCTTAATCTACAAGCCAGTGATTTTGTGACCACTGCCCCTTGCATGACAGTTTATTGAAAGCCTATGGGTCTATGACACTTCTATGAAATAATTGGTGAAAATGTGGACATAGAATTTTTAAAATTTATTATTTTTACTTTATTGGTATGGGTGTGTTGTGTGTGTATAGGACACATCATCTTAAACACTCCTTTTTTAGTGCATTCTGAAGCTTACCATTGTTGAAGCTTCCTGTGTTTTTCTACTGGGAGGATTTGGATGAGGTTTTGAATCCTCTATTTTTATCCATAACCATGGAAGTCACTTAAATCTGGTTTCCAGCATCAGTCTGGACAGCAGGGCCTGTAAATCCCCAAATATAACACTTCACACCAGGACAAACACATTCCTGTTTATATGTGCGTGTGTAGTCCTAACTCAGTTTCATTTATTCATCAGTGTCAGTGTTTTAGAAACATAGTTGCATATTAGACACTGAGACAAACAACTTGATAATGTTATAAACAGGACATAATTCAATAAGAAGCTGATTTTGCTTCTGTATTTTCAAATTGCTTGTTGGCTGTATGAAAACCAGTATCTTGAATACCACCTTAATTCAGTTTCATTTGAGAAAACAACCAGATAAAGCAGTGGCCTGGCAAATAAAAAGAGATTTTAGCTAATAAAACATGAGTGATGAATAATCAAAAATGATGGCATCATAAACGTAGAGTTGATGCATTTGCTTTATCATATTCTTCACATTAGACGTGCCTGACTGATGACTAATGTCTACAGGGAAGTGCCTTCTGGGCCTGTGTGTCACGGGCAGCCCACTGTTTCACCCAGCACAGTCCTATCATCTGCACAGTCAGAGTTATAAGGATGAAAATGACTTGATGCTCATTCCACACGAAATGATTTAGGCTCCTTAGGTCGCGGATGAGGAATGTGGGAGCTCACATGTTATGTCTTGAAATGTTTGCTACAAAAACTTCTCTTATTAGCAGTAATCTTTAACACCCATGTTTGTATCTGCTGCTACAAATAGAAAAGACTAAAATTGTAATTGAGCCAGGGAGTGATGTAGTTTGATTAGCAGTATGTTCATGACCAACAGTGACTTTTTACAGATAAACTTAAAATATCCATTTCAGCTGGGCATGGCAGCACATGCCTGTCATCTCGGGCATAAGGAGACAGGAGGATCTGTTTTAGAGATGAGGCCAGTTGACTCTGTCTTACAACTGCAACAACATCACAAAGAAAAGAAGGAAGTGAGGAGGGAAGGAAACCTAAACTTTCCCAAGAATGACTTATAATTGAATTGTACTGTTTTCCTGGACAATGTCTGCCTTCTGTCACCATGGGATTTTTGTAAAGCTTGTGCTTTGTTCCAACCTCGTGATCATTTCTTTCCAGTTTTCTTCCTGCCTGAGCACCTCACCAATAGCCTTTCTCACTCCTCTTTACCCATGCTCTGTGTTCCTCAGATTTCATCCTCACACATGACTTTTCAAAATTTCCCATTAGCACATTCAGATATCCCTCCCTCCCTCCCTCCCTCCCTCCCTCCCTCCCTTCCGCCCTCTCTCTCTCTCTCTCTCTCTCTCTCTCCCTAATGATGACTCCAGATTTCCACTGGCCTTACTTGTCCTCTTGCCTTGTGTCTGGTGTCCACACTCAGTAGAAACTAACTGTTTCAAGTTCTCTGTCCAGCAGTTTTACAATACACTCTACCATGCAAGAGTTCTGACCAAGAAATGACATGTGTAGTGACTACGCAAATATCCACAAAAATAGGGACCTTAGAACAGAATAGCAGCCTCTAATTAGACCCTAACTTAGAATGGAGACTCTTTCTTACCACAGAAGGCTATAGTGAAAACCTGAAGAAATGAAACATTCATGTTTTATCAATCTGTCATAGAAATAAAGTATTTTTCATAGTTTATGAGTAGTTTAAGCTATACTTGTATATTTAGTTTGCATATAAATTTAATATATTGAATGATTCACTTGTCTTTACACATAGTCTATTACAATATAAGAATATGCAGGAGAATCATATAAGGAATAATACCAAAATTAGTGCTGCGATTTTAGGTGAATGCAACTCACATTGTGGTTATTATACAACTTTTATTTATTCTATTATTTGGAATCTCACTTTAAAAGTAGGAATCTTTAGTCATTTGATCAAGCAAAAGATTGTCAGTACTTGTTACTAGGACCACTGATTTTCTCACAATGATAGGATTGACTACAACAAGGATTTTGACTTGTGTACCAGGTTTAAATGCAAGTCAGATGGATTTTTATTAATATCTTAACGGATATAAGTTTATCAGGTTGCTCCTTTGTCTCAAATAGCAAATCTTTTTCTAAGGTCTCCATGGACTTGAATAGCAGAGAATTTAGTTCTAAATTGAAACAGGAGATAAAAATGCAGGACTTTAGTTCATTTCTGTTCACTCATCTTACTAAGGATAATTGTGAGCTGTCTTGCACTGTTCATGCTTTATGACTTTCCACAACATGCAAGTCATGCTTCATATCATAACAATTCAGTTGAATCAATGCAGATTACAAACTAAGAATTGTATTTTAATGAAGAGAAACTTTATTTCCTTAACTTGATTGGCAAATGAAGCAACAGCACAAATAAGTCTGGCTTCCATATATTTTTACTAGGCCTTTCTAACTAAAAAAGTCAAACAGCAGCAAAACACATAAATGAACTCATCTGAGCTCTGAGTGACTGCTTTGCAATTACTAGGAAGCTCAATGTAACTCTTTGCTCACAATTTTTATTTCATAGTTTTTCTTCTATAACAGGTTTGCATTATATTATTTCCATCTTGCCCAATTTTCTCCATTCTAGGAAAGTATTTCTGTGGGTGTTTTCGTAAGCTCGATGAATTTTGCAACTGTCCTAAGAGTGTAGTAGTATGTCTGCTCATTAGAGACTGCTCAAGGACCTTCTGACATTGAAACAAGGGAGATATTCATTAAATAGATGGCCAGTGTTATATGTCACTATAGAAATAAGCTCCACGATACTAACGGCACGCTATATGAAGAATCTTTGTACCCAATGACTGAATTCAGTAGAAAAATAAAAGCTTTTACTTCACATGAAAGAAAGAGCAAAATAAAGTATCTGCAAAAGATTTTACTTTGTTGGAAAAGTTTTCACACTTAATTGCTTTCACTAATACAGAGTTTTAGAAACAAAATAATCCTCTAATAGTTCACTATTGCAAGATGGATTCCTATTTATTTAAAAAAAAAAACTGCTGAAGGCCTCTGAATGTAAACTAAAACTCACATGGAAACCATGGAAACCTTTATGGTTTAACCTGATAGGAGCAGCAAGAGTGTTTTCAGTAGAAATCATGCCCTCCCACCTTCTAGAAGAAATATACTTGTTGCACATGAACGAGATGACAGTCTGGAAGAGGTATGGATTCTTTTTCTATAGCTGGATAAAAATAATTATAGTTTATCTCATGGTTTCCAAAAGTTCATTCATCATTTAAGGATGAGGGGGCAGGAGAAGGGCAATATAGACACAGCTAAGAGGAGAGAAATATTACCTTTAAGTCCTAAGGGGGAAAACTCCACAAAGCAGCTTACAAGATTATTCATTATAGGAAATGGCAGAACATTTTAGAAAATATCCATTTTACTTTTATCACGAGGTTAAAAAGGACATTGACTTCTGAATGAGGTTGGAGGTTTATTTGTATTCCTGGCAACCTGTTTTTGTATTTTTTATTACGTGCTAGACACAGGGCTAATAGATGCATGAACTGATTTAATGTTTGAAACAACCTTTGAATGAATATTCGTAGCTTCTCCTTCATGAAGATGAGAAAACCAAAGATTCTGAAAATTTATTAAAAAGCCTTGCTGGAATCCAAACCCTCAGTCTAAAGGTCTTATAGGTTGTGATATATTTTATATTGATTCTCATCCAAATGAGGGAGCCAACCTGGGGTCTGGCTGATATGTAAATGGACTAGGGCCTCAAAAGGCATTGACTGTCATGTAAATAAAGGATAGGCTGGGATTTCTGTGGATGTAATTAGGGACAGAAAATGCTGAGAAAATCAAGTCAGGGGAGGAGAGGGCAAATGTTCTTCCAAACTTCTCCCTCAATAAAAATGTTAAAAGTAAATGGATATTATGCAGAAAAAATATTTAAAAAATGAAATAGAAGACAAGAATGAAAATGAAAGGAAGCCAAGGTCCAGTTGACAAGCACAGCATTATTTTTGAATATGACATTTAAAAGTGTACAAATGTTTTTACCTTAAAAAAATAATGAATGGCAGCAAAATGGCTCAGCGAGTAATGGCTCTTGTCTAACATTCTTATGTTCAGTCCTGAAGACCTAATGGTGGGAGAAGAGAACCAACTGCCTAGGGAAGGCTCTCTGACCTTGACATCTGTTCTGTGACACATGCTCCTCTCCACAGCAAATCAATCAATCAATCAGTCAATAATGTAACAAAAAATCTAAAAGGAAAGGTTGAGAAGATAATCACGGTTAACTTTATTTAAACATTATAGAATTAAATGTGCATTAAACATCAGGGTAGGCTGCGTAGGTGGCTCAGTGTTTTCGAATACTTGCTGCCTGAAGCCTAAGGCCCTGAATGCAGTCCCTAGTAGCCACTCAAAAAGTGACACACAGGTACATGCATATGTAACTCAAATCCTAAGGTGGAGTGACAGTAAAATTGCCAGGGCTACCTTGTTGCCAACCTAGCTCCAGGTTCAGTGAAAGATCCTGCCTCGATAGAATAAGGTGTAGAGTGATAGACATCTGAATTGAGGTTAAAAACAAATGAAATGTAAACAAACAAACAAATAAATGAAAGTATACCATCCACAGGATGAAGACTGAGGCTATTCGAATTGTTTGAAAGCCTTTAGTTCTGAAAACACAGTACAAAGCTCCAGGTAAGGAGCAGTTAGATCTGGCCTGCTCTCTAAAGATGAACAGTTCCTGATGGATCTTCTTTAAAAGTTTATCTGTGTGGTTCAGTTATTACCTTGTCAAGATGAAAACAAATTTAAAATGGAAATAGAAGAGTGGGAACATGAAAAGTATAACTCATGAAAATAAATCCTATTTGGCACTTATTTATTGGAACACTGATAGATTACCCCCCTACACACACACACACACACACACACACACACACGGAGGCGAGATGCACATGACCTAGACTGCAAGCTTCCCATGCTTGCCTTCTGCTGTGGATGAAGGAGAAGAACAATCGTCAATCGTCAAACATACTAGCTGATTAATTCAAGTATATTACTATGTATATACAGCAATAACAACTTTGGATTAATGTACTCCTTATTTATAGTATGGCTAAGGATATTAAATTTCACCACTGTAGGAAGGTTAAGTTCCACTTAATCATTTCCAGAGTAGGTAAAATGAAGAACATTAATTCAGTAGAGCTTAAATTTGCTTTTAAGCAGTCACCTTGCTTGCGGAATTAATGTGAAAAAATTATATGATTATGTGGTCCCTGGGAAAGAGAAAGAGATCTGGAGGATACACCAGGGAGACAGGACAATATTTTAAAAGAGAGTTCTGGAAGATGCTGGAAATCCCACTTTTGGGACATCACTGCAGACACATACTAAATGTAAACCAACAAGACCTTAAAATAAAAATCGGTTCATTATATGCATTTCTAAAATACAAGATCATATAGTATAACATTATCATGGTGGGATTGATTTCTTCATTAAATTGTGTTCTGAGATGATTACATGCTTGTATCTCTTCTTTCTGTCCCAAGAGTGTATATCACAAACTAGTTAAAAACTAAAATCTACCCAGATCTGTTTCCTCTGTCATGCAAGGATGACCATGCTGAAATATCTTGAAACCTTAAACTGAGAGTATGATTCAGAGACCTGAGAATATTGACTCTAGAGAAAAGGCTAAAGGAGCATACAAATTAATCATTTGGATACTCTAATGGTTTTCTTTGAAGGAGGGATTAAACCCGACCTAGCTGATGTCAGATGCAGGGGACAGAAGGGACAATTTTTCAGTTTAGTGTTAAGTGCATCCTGGCAGCTAGTGTATCATCACATATGTCAGTCTGGCATGCGTATCAGTATGAACTGCATGTAAAGGGCAGGCTGGGATTTCTTACACGTGCTCCCTGCATGCATGGATGAATAGTTTTAGAAACTACTTACAAAGACCAGATTTCTTGGTAATAATTACCAAAACCCCAACACTAGTAAGTACTTATTTTTTATTGGGCAAACTATATTACGGATACTGTATCAGATGCTGTATAAATATCGGATTGCCTCTTGATAATACATAAGTACTATGTTTTCGATATATTGAAAAAGTAGTTTGGACACTTATAGCTATCTCTGCCCCAAGTTGTATAGTAAGTAAATAACAGATGTTTAAAATCAGTGTGCCAGATTCAACACTGGATTATGTTGCTTCTTCTTTCGGAGAAGTAGAAGATTCTGTTCATGTGGCCACTCTGTGAACTAGTCTTAACTGAGGGTCTATCTCTCCAACAATGTACATATTTGTTTTTATCTAAAGTTTAAACTAACAAACAAAAATAGGATCTCACTTTGTATCCCTGGCAGTACTAGAATTTCCTGTGTAAACCAAGCTGAAAGACACCTGCATATTCTGCCTCCTGCATGGTGGGGTTTAAGACATCCACCATCATGTCAAGACTATATTTATTTATCTTTATTTAGGGAGAAAGGGAAATGTCTGTGGAGAGAGCGTCTTTGTATGGATGTATCACCTGACAATTTAAAAAGCCTGTGGCCTAAAGCCTTAAGCAGAAAATAGAGGTGGGACTTCTGAGAGAGAAAGAATTCTGGGATAAAACTGGCCAGGAGATTGACCAGGAAGATGTGAGGAGACAGACACACGGTAGCTGAGCACAAGTAAGCGGCCACGTGGCAGAATGTAGGTTAAAATAAATGGGTTATCTTTAGTTATGGTCTAGTCAGAGAAGAGCCTAGCTCTATGGCTAAGGTATATGTAAATATGTTGAGTCTGAGTCTTATTTCTGGGATCATGGGACTGGGGGGAAATTCCAGGCCTAACTACATGTGTGTGTTGTGGCAGATGACTCGAGGTACAAGTACTACTTATGTATGTTGGTCCTCTCCTTCTACCACATGAATCTCAGGGATTATACTTGTGTCATCAAGCTTGACAGCAGAACCTTTACCCAATGAGCCATCTTGCCAGTCCAGAAAAGGAAATCCATTAGTCAATATAGAAGAAGCCCAGAGAGGGTTGCCATAGTAGCATTTTGCTAACTTCCAGAAAAGAAGAGAATTTGAAGTTATTTATCTTTCCCCATTTTCATATGCATATATCATCTGACTAGCATTAGGGTAAGTAATCCCTTGAGGGGATTTCCTCATTAACAGAAGGGAAGAATGTTATTTTGGAGAAGCTGGCTTGGAGAAGACAAGGAAGAAAGCCATATGCTAGATCTTTTCAATTTGTGATTTTTAGTTGTTCTATTTGACATTCCTGTGAAACAATTTTATTTATTGTGGAAAAACTCATGAAAAACTTCATTGATTCATGGAGATTGTCAATAAGCAAAACTTCTGAGCTGGAGAGTGCAGATCAGCTTTTAGGTCTATCTGGACCACACATTTCTGTCTGTGCCATATGGAATGTATCCTTGGAAACCTACAGTTATGCTATATAGGAACAGACACTAAACATGATAAAGAAGTTATCATGAGGACAAAGGAGCTGCACCCATTGGATAAGCTGTCCAGTAGTCTCAGAGCCACTTGATTCTTTGGGAAAATAAGCCAAAGCAGAAGGAAGGCATCAATCTGATCTTGCCCAAAACTGAGCTCAATTTTGTCATGTCTCCCTCCCAGACTTCTGCAAATCCTAATTTGGCAAGGAATGAATAGTTGGAAATTGACAGTATTTGTAGAGAAAAAGGAAAACTATTCTCTAATGAATATTGAAAATTAAGCAAATAAACAAATATATTGGTTGTTCTGATGTTTTGTTTTTGTTTTCACGTCTTGGAAACTATGTTCACTGTCCCATATTAACATGTTGACAGATTACAGGATATGTGCGAGGCTTCTTTATGTAAGCCTAGTATAGTTTTCAATGTAGACTTCTGTTAAGCTACACTGAAAAATTACCTAGTGATGTTGTATCTGCCTCGGGGACAATCAGTAAATGTTAACTGAACACATACTCTTTCTTTAGAACTTTATTATAGTTTTACAGAAAACATGTTGGGGTTGGTATCATGCGTCACTCTTTTCAGATGAAGAATTTTACATAGAGGAGCTTTAGCATGTTTAGCAGCTGTCCTGGCCCTCCGGGGTGCCATAAATGCTCTACTACCGCTTACTATGATCTCCTGTTGTCATCCGTTCCGATCATTCACTGCACATCATACTCATGAGATAGTGATCTCTGCTGAGGGCAAACAAGCATTAGCAGTGGACTACGATAATTAATACAAACAATATAAAGTTCATTCTCTTTTTAATTCAATGAGAGCAACTATTGATTAGAAGCTTTAAAATGCTTGACAGAAGCTTCAGTGATCTTACCTACTCCAGCTCACAACTGGTTAGCATTGCCACTGAGCAGTGGTTAATTCTAAAGAAAATGCAGCCACACATTCATCAATCAGATATGATTGAAACTTTGAAACATGCATAGTTTTGTTTTTGTTGTTCCTGTTACAGACTTACTTGATAACAAAATAGTGAGTATGAGATCTACAATATAATATTTGAATAGACTACATTTTAAAACCTTCCAGAAACTAGCTTTTTACTCTAATGAGCCTTATATATAGATAGGAAAAAATAATGATCTGGTTATTGTCTAATTACAACCATGGCTTCTACCTTTTTAGCCTTTAAAGCTTAATCGAATCCTAAAGCTTTAAGAAAATGAGATGAAGTGAGGTTTATTAAATAAACAGAACATTTTTTTCCAGACCCATGCTTTACTGGCAATCATTTCAGTTGAGATTATATTCTTGCAAAGTAATTTATAGGCCCCTCAGAAACAAATCACCCTACCCTCACCCCTACAGTACTTCACATGCCTACAACTTGAGCTAATTATGGGGAAGAACTCTGAAAAACTTTTAGCTTTAAGCAATTCAAAAACTATCCATTATCTTTTCTTTGTAACTTCAAGTCTATGAGTACATAAATCTATATTACTGTCATAGCACATTTATTTACTAATATTATTGAATAAAAATTGTAATGGTTTGGATATCAAATGTATCCAAACACTTGTTTCCTGAGCGGAACTGTTAGGAAGACTGTAGAACCTTTAGGACATGGAGTTCTGCTGAAGGAAGTGCGTCATTGGAGCAGGCCACTGGAGGTGGGCTTTGAGGGTTTTCAACTTGAAACCTACTTTGTTTCCATACTGCTAATGGGGGTCTGGCCTTATGTTCCTACCTCCATGCTCCTCCACTATGATATACTGCTTCTTCTCTAATGCTGTAGGCCAAACACTTCGTTCCTTAAGTTCCTTTCGTCAGAGAACTTAATTGTAATATCAGAAACAAACTAATTAAGATAATTTACTCCTCAAAGATCATTTGAACACAATACCTATTCCTTTAAGATCCTGCTTGTTGTTTTTAAAAATATGAATCTTTAGCTTTAGTTACCAAAGTAATTTATCAGCCACCACTGTTTTATTTGAAACTATTTTGAGAGCAAGTGTAGGTAGCTACATAACTAAACTGAGAAGACTCTTAAGGCATGCTGAAAATCGTCTGTGTTATAGATATAGAACTACTGCATTGTTCATATCTGGTGAGACCAGCATATTCAAGATGGTATGGAAATGGACCACCATCCACCCCCAAAAGAGTCCATTTATTATCACTGATGAGCCTTGGTGACACATGATTATAATCCCAAGTGTTTACTCATGTTACAGCCCACTCTTTGATGTCCATTCTCAATTTTGACACAAGTGTAATAAGAATCTACCATTCCAGTCTCATTCAGACCCCACATTTACAGTTCTATCTGTATCCAGTCTTAAAGCAGCCAGTTCTCATATATATTGACGGAAGGTAGACAAGTAGTTGGTAAGAACCAGAGAGATGTATTTGTATCTATTTGAAAAGAGTCATCAAATTTAGAACATACTGTAATTCAATTTCACCTTGATCTTAAATTTTAAAAATAAGTACTTTTAGTGTTTTTCTGGTCATGACAGCTTACAATATTTGGCTTCTCAGGAAAATATATTTTTCTGATATGAATATGTTTAAATTTGACAAAACATTTTCAATTTATGTATTGAGGCTAGTAGATCATATATAAATATAATCTATTAGAAAGATCAAATACTGTAATAGGTCAGGGAAATCAAAAGACATATTAGAGAGGCTGAAGAGAAAGTTCAGCAGTTAAACACTCTCTGGGAACCGTGAGAAACTGGAACTCATATTCACAGAAACCTGAGTCAATGTGAGGTGGATATGGGCATGTGTCTGTAATTCAGTCCTGAGAAGATGGAGACAGGGAGAATCCTCACAACAAGCTGTCTTATTAGACTAGCTGATCAGTGAGCTCTGGGATTGACTGAGAGGCCCTGATTCAATAAAGGAATTGGAAGAATGAAGGAGGATGAGCCTAGACATTAACCTCTGCCTCTACATACATAAGTGCAGTGCATCCATGCATATATCCTACATACATGCAAAAACATTCATGTGCACATATACTTCATATACATGAAAAATGGAAACAGAAAATAATGACATACTAAAGTGTACTGAATAAATTGATTTAAACTTTCATACAGTTTACTGCTGTATTCTGTGTCATACAGTTTGTGAAGAAAGCTTATCACTATAAATGTCCAAACCCAAAACCCACCAGTTTATTCTCTAAGATATTGCTGGGCAAAAAATTTTGACAGATAGTGGAAAAGAAATTTTGATACCTTTCCTTGTTCTTAAAGAGACCACTGAAAAATTCCTAGACTGTCTTCATAAATTTCTATTGGCAGACTCTAAATGCAGTGTCAGAAAAGGAACCCATGTCAATGTACTGACATTATTTTTTTCTGTATTTCATCTGCCATTGAGACGTCTGCCAGCTGCATTCTTGAGTGCTAAAGTTTGTAAGCAGATCGTGTACACCTTTTATGTGCACTGTCTCCCATGGACCTTTTAAAAAAAGAATTCGACACATCAGAATCATGAAATATGGCCTCCCTCTTCCTTCAAAGGAACCCAGGCCATTCCTCATTGTCCTTTCTGCTGCTGGCTGATAAAAGTATTCATGTTTTTCATTGCACATCCTTACACATCTGTGAACCACAAGAATTAAATGAATTGAAATGATCCTCTCACTAGAGGTAAAAGGTCAGGAATTTATGGGTCCTTCTTCTAATGTGCACTTCTTTTTCTTTCAAAAGCTTTATAATGTTTTAGACATTTTATCTTGGACTTCTTTTTTTTTATTTCTTTATAAAAAAAAGGGAAGATAGTTGTTAAACCTTCAGATTTAAACATGATGAAATAAATTATTTAAGAATTTAAATCTAGTTTTGGCTGGAAGAAAATAATTTATTGGTCTTTCTTGTTTCATCATGAACCTAGGCAGACAATTTCAACCTTTGGCTGAGATTGGTAATATCTTTTTTAAATGACACCTTGACCTTCTGGCTGAAGGTTAAAAATAAATGATGTCTCCTTATACCTTAGATGATATTTATAGCTCCCTCTAAGCTTTCATAAAATGACTCCAGATCTAAATCATTGAAAATGTTGAATAAGTGAGAGATTTTCGAAAGCTGCATGTTTGTAATATGCTGAATTGGATGCATACATTATTATGTCAGTTCCACATTTATTTCAATATGTAACTTTAAGTTCATTTTGCAACAACATGTTCATAGTTCCTTTAGCATCTATCTAGACCAGTGGTTCTCAACCTTCCTAACATGAACCTTTAAAACAATTCCTCATGTTGTGTTGACCCTCAACAATAAAATTATTTTGTTACTATTTCATAATTGTAATCTTGCTACTGTTATGAGTCAAAATGAAATATTAGACATGAATGATATCTGATATGTGATCCCCAAAGAGAGTAATAGGTTAAGCACCACTGATCTAGAAAAATTCGGAACACATGGTAGTCTTTTGATTAGTTGTTTGTCAGTGAGCTCTACAAGTACTCACAGGAAATCATTCCTGTGCCACACTCTGCACAAGAGTTTTGGAAATTATTTAATGAGGTACTGTTCCAACAGTTCACAGCCTATTTTTTTTCTGAGATTTTTTCCTTGATCTACATATTTAAATAATTAGGTCTAACAATTCTAACTTTCAGGAACTAACATTTTCATTGGGAAGCTATATAGTTTCTAGCATTTAAATTCCAATGTTTTTCTTAGCTACTGAACAATAGTAATTGTTGGCATGACAAAATTCAAAGTTGCCCAGGTGTGGTGGCTCACACCTGGAAATTCAGTACTTGGGAGACTGAAGTAGGAAGAGCACCTCGCACTCAAGGCCATCTATGTAGTGAGTTCCAGGCCAGTCTGTGCTACACAAGGACACCCTATCTCTTGACACTAAGGAAGAATCAGAAAGCTGAGAAGTCAAAGCTGAGTGAGTCACATAGTATGTATATATCATCACTGCCTAAAGTAAAGTCAGAAATTACAGAAGCTCTGGGTTAGGACACCTCAGAAGAAAAATTGACTATGCCTAGAGAATCCTCCAGATCTGTATGCTGAATATCAAATCTTTTAGAGCAGTGATCCTCAGCCTTCCTAGTGAAGTAATCCATAAATACAGTTCTTTATGTTGTGATAACCCCCAACCATAAAATTATTTCTATCGCTACTTCATTACTATAATTTTGCTACTATCATGTTCTCCAAGGGGGTTGCGACCCACAGGTTGAGAACCACTTCTGTAGGGTGTAGTTAAGGAACAGATGTGTTTAAAGTACTCTGGTCACCACAGGTAGACTGAACAACAACAGTGGAAGCTACTGCTTTAGCCTCATATCCATTTGATATGGTCTGTAAGTATCATAAACACTTTCCAGTAATGGCTCTCTTTGTTCCTGCTTGAATGGTGGAACTGACCAAGAACTTCCTGAAAGTGGGAACACAAGCAGCCACTCTCCTCCTTTAGTCACCACAGTCCCCTAAGGTAAACATGATTGCATCAGTGCATTCTCCCTTCTGGAGTCACACAAAATTAAGCTGATCCCCCACCTGTACCATGACACATATGCTCAGTTTAAGAGCATTTTGGACATTGAATTCTGTGATGGTCTGTATATGCTCAGCCTAGGGAGTAGCACTATTAGAAGATGTGGCCCTGTTGGAGAAGGTTTGGCCTTGTTGAAGTAGTTGTGTCCCTGTGGGTGTGGGTTTTAAGACTGTCATCCTAGCTACCTAAAAACCAGTATTCTGCTAGCAGCCTTCAGATTAAGATGTAGAACTCTCAGCTCTGCCTGTACCATACCTGCCTGGATGCTGCCATACTCCCACCTTGATGATAGTGGACTGAACCTCTGGAACTGTAAGCCAGTCCCAGTTAAATGTTGTCCTTACAAAAGTTGCCTTGGTCATGGTGTCTGATCAAGGTAGTAAATCCCTAACTAAGACAAATTCTCAGATCAGATCATCCTATGATTGATAAAGACACATAGATCCATTTGGCCATGAGATATGATTCAATTTATGATTCTTCATCTATCCTTCTTACTCTCTTATTTTTTTTTTCTGGGAAGCTGAGAGTTGTAACTTGGGATGGGGAGCAGCCTTTGATGACAACATGAAATAGATGTCTTAGCACTATCAATCTGGTACAAGCACAGGCACTGCACTGGTGTGTCCTTTGCTAATCTTACAGGTGAAGGACAGATTGGAAGGCAGCCATAGTAAGAGGTATAAAGAGAAATGTTAGCAAATATGGAGATGAGAATGAATCAGGATCCATTTGGATTTCTTAGAGAAAATGGTCCAGGGAGTAAGGGTCTTTTAGGCAGTCCCCAACTTAACAGAATCAAAAACTGGCAAAATGTTGGGTCTCTTGTTTTGGTTTAATGAAATACAATGAACATAGAAAAAAATGAGATAAAAATCTAACTTTCATGGGGTTTTTTTTGCATTTTTTTTTGCATTTTTGACTGTTTTGGTCTATAGAAGACTCATTTTTTACTTTTTAATTAAAATCACATTTCCTTCTCAGTATGTCATGACACTCTTGGAATAAATTCTAAAGAAGATAAGAAAAACACATTTAAGTAAATTATTCTATTGATAGACAGGGAGACAGAGCGACACAGAGACACAGACACAGAGAGACAGAAAGACAGAGAGTGACAGAAACAGACACAGAGCAGAGCTTCACTACCTTCCTATTTTTCAAAATACTGTGAATGTGAGCACTAGTTTTTGAGTAGAGGAACAGACTTTCCACTCAATTCCCTTTAAGGAATCAGATGAATAACGGTGATCATGTCTCCTCTCAACTCCCAGTTTGTATAATATAACATATGAAGTGTACTGGTGTACTCCTGAATCCCAGCACTGAGGGAGGAGGGAAGATTGGGAGATACAGGTCATTCTTGGGGTACTCTGGCTCTACAGCCATACCACCATCCACCCCAACATTTTCTTGATTGTGTACTACTTGCTGAGCTAGGTGTATTACAGCTTCTCATTCAAAAAGAACTATATGTACGTCATCATGATTGACACAAATACTAAAACAATTTAAAAGCACCTGTTTTTTTTTTTTGTCTCTGGCTGCTGCTAACATGCTTTCTGGAGGGCTTTACTCACAGTGCTCTAGAGAAGGACAACGACACATGGAAGGAACTGTTAGGAAGAGATGTGAGAAAATGGTTAGCAAATAATGCCTGAGAAGGGGAATCAAACATGTTCACCCTGAACGAAAGAAAGACACCTCAGGGACACTTGAGAATGATACTGAATACACTGGGACAACAGTCAGTTATTCTCATTAGCAAAAAAAAAAAAAAAAAAAATGGCTCTTAGGGTGACAGCCTTAAATTCTTCTAGGGACAAATGACATGAGGTTTGAAGTTAAAAGGGGGCTGTAAAATTTTGTTCAGTTCAAATCTGTTAGATGAGAAAAGCATTCACAAGGACATGGAAAAATATAGATATCACATGAAGCTATTGCAAAAACAGTCCTCTACAGTAACATGTAGGACTAACACGGACCTTCCTGCCCACAAATATATTACTTTAGATATTATATTGATCCTGCTATATAGTCTTACCATGATCATGTGAGCAGCCATGTTAAGACAATTTATGACTGTACAATGCAATAGACTCTCCAGTGTGTAGAAAATATAAGATTGTAGCAGTGGCTTTTGTTTATCTACTTGCTTCCCCATGTTTCATTTGCCATCATTCTGAAATTTTGTCATCTGGCCAAAGTACAAAGCTTCCATACTGTATGTTTATAGAACACAGATGCTAAATATTGATGATGCAGACATAGCACAGCTAAATTTTCAAAGTTTTAGCAATATCCCTTTTTTCTAAAAAGCTGAATTTTGCTCACACTCCTCTCTTCCTATTCACCACTTCTCATAATAGAGAAGTCAATATAAACAAAAAAACTTTAAGGTGTTTTGAATTTTGTCTTTAACAAGCACAAAGTATTTATTCTGGTCTTCAAGTAGACCTTGGTGTCTACATGAAACACTGAAAATCAAGTGATTCTTAAAGAACTGGGTCTAAGCCTGGAGATTTGCTTTTCACCCAATCCTACAAGAAAATTACATGGACCCAAATAAACTGCTAGTTTTATATTTGAGGCTTATCCATTCTAAATGAGTGTTGGCTCAGACATCATAGCTATGATTGATGCCTGTTTAAAAGTCATTGATATATCTGTATTTTAATACATTCCAAGAGGCAGTAACAATGATTAAAAACATACTTTTTCATATATAGTATTGCTTTGCCTACATATAGGTTATACCATATGTCTTTCTGATACTTATCATGAAAGCAAAAATGAGTTTCTGTTCCCATAGAACTGGAGTTAAGGATGGCTGTGAACTAACATGTGGATGCTAGGAACCAAACCCAGGTCCTCTGCAAAGCAACAAGTATTCTATACTACGGATCCGTCTCTCCAACATCAAGCTTCATTCATAGAATGATATTATATGGTGCTAAGGAAGTACAAATTCACATTATATATTTAGTTTTGGATCAATACTTAGTATTTCAAGTATGATGTCATAGATTCCCATGACATACACCTGTACTGGACTTAGCCCAGGAAGGACCTCTGGTACAAAGGATCTTAAAAAGCTAACTCTTCTATGATTCGAGGACTCTGAGCTATGAATTCTTCCCTTTCTACTGAAGCTTTAGGAAAGATTCATTATTAAGCATTTAAAGTTATCAGTAAGCTTAGCTCTTAAAGATCATAAAAATTTTTATATTTTTTCTCTAGAACAAGAGCTAAGCAGTAGCTGGTGTTTCATGAGCTGTTGTATTAGTCTTAAAATCACAGTATAATATTTTCTGTCAAGGGGAATAAAATATTCATATTCAGGAATAACTGAGACAGAATATAGTTTTTAAAATAATAGACATGAACAAGTAGGATGAATGATTTCATGATTAGAGACAAGATATCTGTTCCTTATTATCAAAGAGCTAAGAGTCACCAAGACACACACTTTAGGTAAGGAAAGCACTTTATTTGTAGAACACGCCATGCTTGTAGATTTTAGAAAGTTAATAACAGTTTCAGGAAAATCAAGTGGACAGGACAGTGATCTAAAGTTGTATTTCTTTGCTAACGCCAATCCCCAAAAGCCTTTAAAAGATTTCTTAGTGACCCCTTCATTTAAAATTCCATGTACTTTTTCCCGGTGATTTTATAGGCTTCTTTCCCTAAAAGCTCTCTTCTTTTGCCCTGGAAGACACTGGGCATCCTGGTTCTTATGGGATGTTCCTCTCATTCCTGTCTCTGTCAGCTCCTTCTCTTTTGACTGCTTGGTTCTACTTGCGCACCATTGTGATAGCTTCCTAGCGGAATGCTCTTCGTTGGCACTGCATTTATCATAGACTATATCTCCGTCTGTAACTGCTTTGTCACGGTGATTCCAGGGAGATGCTCCCGTGGGAGTGTAGGAGTGCCAGGCCCAGTGCTTTTGCTTTTCTTCTGAGAGCTTGTCTAGCCAACTTGCTTAATACTGACTTTCCATGTTTTCTTCTATATATTCGTTCTTTGGTTTATCCAAATTGTATTTTCTCCAGTTCTGCCAGTAACATATGTACTGTTTGCCTTACTATAAACAGTATCATAAAGTTAGAAATAGTTGAGAATTAAACTAAATCTCAGTGAAGAAAACCTACACTAACTTTCATCTTCTTCCTGTGGTTTTAATACATCTAAAAGAATAAAATCCATTCGTAACAATTCATCCATAAAGAAATGTTAGAACCCAAGTCTTTCCTGAGAGAGAAGTCAATCATTTTATGTTAATAAGCTTAAAACATGGACAGTTGTTTTTGTTTATTTTCCATAGTGTGACTCCAGAATTTTACTTTCTCGAGTATAGCAAAATAGAATCTAAAACTACTGTTTATCATACATATTAGAATTAACATCAATTTTCATTATGAACCTGATATCATATCTTAAGTCAAAGACAAACAAATGATGATGGTCACAGGGTTTTTGAAGAAGTTGACTTGGTCGTATTACACTTCTGACACCTATCTAGCAAGGACTATGATCACATCCTCAGTTTTGTCTGACTGCCTATGGCCTTAAATGTTTTTCCGTTTTCAAAGATGATGCTGATATTTCTTTTTCCATGAAATACATTTAGAAAACTTCTTCCTCTGCTTTTGTTAACTTCACTTTGTACCCCTCTTCCACCTCCTCCACTAGCTCCTCCTCCTCTTCTTCTTCCTCCTCCTCCTCTTCTTCTTCCTCCTCCTTTTCTTCCTCCTCCTCCTCTTCTTTCTCCTTCTTCCTTTTTTTCTTCTTGACAAAGTTTTATTACGCAGGTCAGTCTGGCTTTGTGATCACAGTCTTTTTGCTTCTTAAGTGCTGGGATTACAGACATGTCCCATCATGTTTAGCTAAATCTTTATGGATCTTATGGGTATCTTCTTGGCTCTCTTCCCTTCTCCCTCTGTTAACTCTCACGGTGATTTTCTTCATGTTTCTAACATGTCTTATTTGGTGTTGTGTTTAAGCAGTCCACCTTCTTGTTCATAGGACTTCAAAAAAGCAAATCACAAACCCCAAATATAATTAGATGAAAACGTAGATTGCAGACGGATAAATTGAAAACAGCAGTTGCTTTGGAGGAGCAATTTATCCTCCAAATTTGGGAGAATCGTCAATTTGTCCCTACCAGCTCTCATCTGGGTGATGTTGAAGTGCTTAGATGATCTGTCTGATCCTTGTTTTCTTCATATTTAAAATAGTTTACTGAGTCTGAACTGAATATAGGTATGTAATGTAAGACCAGAAACCAACAAACAGAAAATCTGTTGGGAAATAATGAGCAAGCAGCAGTGAAATTACTGCAACTTTTTCTTTACAACTATCTCAGACCTAGACTATAAAGGAAAAGCACAAACTTGAAAAGGTAACATTACTGACTCATTACCGCAACCTCTGGGCATCTATAAAGTATAATTCTAGGGGATTTTGGTGTCAGACAGTGATAGTTTCACCTCTCTGTGGGGTACTTGGAAACGCGCAAATGGAAAGTACTTTTCTGGTTACTACATGTGGGGTATGGACAAGAAATGCTAGTAACATTAATGTATGCAGTTTGGGGGAAGAGCAGGAATTCTATTTGTCCTACAAAGAAGTTTGTGTCCCTGTGCTAATAGAACCTCCAGTGGGATGATCCCACAAAGCCGCACTCTCTGCCATAGCTTGTCAGTGTGAGGTTCTGGAGATGTGTGAGTCACATTCAGGAACACACTTCAAACATTGACCTGAATGGAGGTCCATGCGGCTTAGGGCTCCTTTTAATCCTCTCAAGCCTTCCTCAGACTTGAGACTTGTTAAGCCAGTGTCTGAGATATTTATGCAGGGAGGTGGAAGGCTTGTTCCTCTGTGGAGCACAGAGGAAAGGAATCCCTACTGGGTTAAGTGGGATTTAGGTCAGCTCTGTGAAGAATACTTTGATTATGAATGTTTTCAAAACCCACACATAAGTTACAAATGAGAACACTTAAATATTCCACAGAGAGTATTAAGAACAAGATTACCTTTTTTTTGAAAATGTTGTAAATAAAATGCTGTCTAGGAGCAGAAAGTGGATAAGAGAGTAGTGATAAATGGCCCTTTCCACTCTGGTCTACAAACTTTGAAGGACCAACTAGCACGCCCCTCCCCCAAGTCCCTCAACCTCTTACTGTTTTCCTTCTTTCTTTCCTCCCACACCTACAGGCCTCAGGCCCAGAAAGCCTATTTTGCTCTTGAGAGTTACCACACTTCTTGTATACTTCCCCGAGGAACCCTAGCATTTAATTAATGGGAAAGAATATAATGGTAACTTACTGTACCTCATTTCAGTAATGCTATATACACTCAATTAATATCACAGAAGATTACATACATAAGCATTTATCTACATTAATGGCTCCTGGCCTATTGCTCTCAGTTGAAAGGCTCTGGGGAGTGGTAACCACTTCATTACTTTCAGGTTGTCTGACACACTCATTAAGAGGAGACTGGCCTGTGATAGCTTCTGAGTAGAAATAGCAATCACAATCTCCTTTTCGTCCCTATTTTATATCTACTTGGTTAAAATTTGAAGATAGACAAAAATCTCATTTTCACCTTTCGCTTACAATTTAATTTCCTTAATGTGGAATTGCCAGTTTGTTGTTTTTCTCAATGGTTGTTTCTCTAACCTGGCTGTGCTGGCTCTGATGAGTTATTTGCTCAAGTGGTTGCTTCTGGGGACAGCCACATGCACAGAGAACTAACCCACATTAGCTTGGACCCAGAAATCTCCCTCCTGATAGTTTCTTATAGTAAAGTCTTCATCTGTGATGCTAGTTTCCTGACAATGGCATTGCTTCCTTGGTTTTAATGATCCCATCACATAGCTTCCAAGTGCTGCATGTGCTTTCTCATGTATAAACTGAAGAACAGCCCTTTCTTTTTGGAAATCACTGTCTTCCACTTACTCAGAATGACATTGTGATTAGGAGCACTTCATGTTGGAAGGATCTTTCTTTAGTACAGGTTCTGTGCACAGTGTTTTATGTCCCTGTTAGTTTAGAACCTTGCTCATTTAAGATCTGAACAATGTAGAAAACATTGTTAACACTTTGCCATAACCTTTTATCTTCTGAATTACAGTTTCGTTTATCTAAAACATAGTTACTAAAAGCACAGACTTTTTGCTATTGGGCAATTTGCAGTTGGGAATCCACAGCTCATAAGGGCTTCTCAGTCTTAGAGGATTAGTCTCAAGGGGCAGCTAGGTGTATATGCAAATATAGTACGGTGTAGAAAGACCATGATGTCCATATGTAAAAGAAACAGAGCAGATGAAAGTAGATACCTGACTCTTCCTGGTGGAAGAGAAAGAGAAAAAGAAGACAAGGGTCCAAAATCAGGATGGACAGTGCTGGTGACATGTGGACTTAAACTTGAAAAGCATAATTTCATGGGTAAAGGCATTATTGACACAACTCTGTAGGAGAGTACTCAGTAGTCTAAAGATGCCTATGTTTACAAGCAAAGCAGAGAGAAAAAGAGAGAGAGAGAGAGAGAGAGAGAGAGAGAGAGAGAGAGAGAGAGAGAAATGTTGTTCTTTAATGTCAACTATCTGACCATTAAAATTTATTGGTTATATCATTATATGTGAGAAATTGCTCAGTTTGAATATTTGTTTTGGAAAGAAGAGGGATTGTTTCTGAAAATGAAATAAAGTTATTCTCTTCATTTCTTCTGATGTTCCCTTTATATTAGCCTAATCAATTGCAAAAATTTAACAAGAGGTAATACAAATGTCCTAGCTATTTCATATATTCCTACAAACACTTTGGGAAAATGATTGAAAATCTGTTCAGTGAATTTATGTAAATGCTGTATTATTGGAATCATGCTTTCACTGTTGTGAAGAATACAGGTTTTATTATGTTATATAACTAAAATCCTTGAATGAACACAAATAGCCATTAACCAACCATTCATGTTATTTATAGCTCATTCCTCAGCATTTATAATTTCCATGGCTATACAGGTGATACACACAAATAGATGTTACAGGAAGTAAAAGGCACATAATTGATTATCTAATTAACATGAAAGGAAAGGCTTTATTAATCAGTCTATGACAATAGGAACAAACTAAGACTGTTCCAGGCCAAGCTTATCTTTCTACATCCTCTTTCTACCAGTGAATTACACAAAAGTAAAATTTCTTTCAGTACTTGTAAGTATCAAAGTGGAGATTAGAACATGTGTACCAATGAAAGGAGAGGCCTTTTCATGTACTAGAAAACATCAAGGCTACTAATATTCTGGGAAATAGAAGGTATGGCATGAAATACTAAGTAGCAGACAATTGTAAAAGGTGATGTCAAAAAATACAGACGGTCCATGAAAACCACATTGGATTTAGAGAATCCATAGTTTTTCTCACAGTCGACTTCCACACTCCCATTCTCTTCATCACCTGTCCAGTAATCAGCCTGCATTGTTCTGAGCATCCCTCAGTCCTTCCTAGATGCCATCGTTGTAAGTCAGTGTGTCAACTTTTTTGTGATAGAAAAATCTCCATTACATCATTAATTCTATGTGAACCAATTTTGTGAGTTGTTTTAAGCATTAACCCCAAAACACAAAGTCTTCTATGCAATGCTTTAGGTCTAATAAATGGTTGATAATTCCAAATTTGTTAGTAAAAGAAAGTATCAAAGTCCACTTAACTACCTACTTAGCTTTGTTAAATATCTTACTAATTAATTATGCTTTCATTAAGTTTTTAATTTAATGTTCAAAAAATATTAAAATGTTTAATGTATGCTATGTAAAATTTATTTATAAATATAAGTTATTATGTTTCTGTAAAATAGAGAACAATATCTGCCTACACATACAAATATTCTGTATAAATTATTACTATAAAAGTATATATTTGTTATATAACGATCTTAAGGAAGACATATTCATATGGTTGATAAATAATGCCTACCACATAATTCTAACATTATAATCCCAGATTCAGTAAGATTCGTAAAGCAGAATTCTGAGAGTCCCATGGAGATTTAAATCTTTGAATTTTTAAATAATAGGGGAAAATGAACAAAATGGAAACGAGAAGAAAAAGATTGAGAAAATTTAACTAAACAGCTTTGTTGATTTGAAATGTGAAAAAAAAATTGTATCAGATTAAGCAGCGCCTATTTTCTCCTGTCCCATATCTTGAATACAGTGTGGATCATTCAATTTAGAATTAAACTATTTATATGTTTGCTAAGTAATGCCTCAATGTGTTTGGTAGGAAAGCAGCTAGTAACTAATAATAATAATTTTTAGAATTTCTGTGGTCTGAAGATAGTTGATATAAAACTAAAATGCCTTGAGAGTAACTTTTGTGCCATCGACGTGTACAATGCATTAATACTAGTTTTAGTGTGATATCCACGTTAACCAAAGAGCCACATTCTCAGTAGGTACCACGTGTGACATCACATCTATAACGTGATATACCTCCTCAGTAAAAGCTAGAATACATGCTTTTAAAACATACCAAAGTCTTTAAGTGGTACATACTTCAATTGTGTCACAGAAGCAGACTGATACAATTTCACAATGTTCCCTTCCACAGCTATTTTTCTAGTACTGGGAGATACTCTTTACACAGATACCCACTTCTATAAAAGAATAAATAAATAAAAGATAGTCTTAGAATTAATTAATTTTGAGACCTGGCTTGTCCAATAAGATGGTTTGTTATGATGAAGAATAGCCCCTAGGATGAGTGGAGTCGTAAGTCCTCAGAAGCACGAGGTGGTTCCTTCAAAGACCTGAATCATCAGCAAAGAGGAAAGAGGAGCTAACCGCTGATTTCTTCTTGTTTTCAGGATTGTTTTGTTTCCTTTCCTTATTTTCCTCTTATCCCATTTGCCTTTGCCGAAACAGCTTATTGTGTGTTCATTTAGCTTTATGTTTGTTTAAATGTGTTCCTATAATGTTCTTATATCTTTTGGGACTTTAGAATCATTTGGAAGAGAAATTGTTTCATTCTTTATAATGGGATTCTGCAAGAATATTACTTTTTATTTTCTTATTTTGTTATCATTTGTATCGTGTGCATTTCTTGTTATGGAGTCTGTAGTGCTGATGATACTGACATTGACATTGTCCTTGTTAATAGTTAGCAGATCACTGGGAACTTAAAACTGATGAAAATAATATGCTAATAACTTGTAATTGGTGTTATGTCATGTTCTTATATGGACGAATACCCTATTCTTGGTTCAAAAGAAACAAAAGTTGTCGTGAGCTAGTTTTCTTTTTCGTTCAATGTCTTGTTGTTGTTGTAGTGGTGGTGGTGGTTGTGGTTGTTTTGAAGAGAACAGTACACCAGCTTACCTATAATATTGGACATCATTTGGAGAGAAACTCTAAGCCATTTGGTACACTATAAGCATGCTCTGTACCTCTTATCAAAATTACATTCTATTTGAAAAACAAGACTGGTGATTCTTATTAAAAATAGGGTTATTAATCTATTGAGGTCTAGAATTGTGGCTTTTCCAATGAATATCTTTATAATCCATGAGGGGACCTCACATTTATTACAAGTAGGGAGGCAACATGAATTCTTCAGGAAGGTTCAGATTCTATGTGTAGGCATCTAGACAAGGAAAACCATGACCAAACCTGGCTGTGGAGTCCCTGTCATGCTTATAAGCTTTGTTTCTGGGTTAGATGATGCATTTGTCAGATATAATCTAAGCCAATAGCTTTCCTTACCTCCCTCTTCTTTCTTCCTTCTGTCACTCCACATGAACTTGCACTTCCTGACTCTCATTCTCCATCTTTAATCCTCTTCCTTGTTTTATTGCATTAAAGCACACATCTCCAGGAACACTCCCCAGTTCTGATTTTTATCCAAGCATGAACAGATCACTGACATTTCTCGGTCTCACAGTGTAAACAGTTTGTTTAAAAACAACTTAGGAGAAGGGCGACAAACATAAAGGGCATGCTTGGTCCTTCCTGGTAAACCCCTAGCGCTGAGTGATTAACCCTGTATCATTCATTCTTACAGGCACCCATTTAAACCTATGGAAAGTTTTCTCCCATATTTTCATATTTTTGAAAATAAACTGTAGCAAATTTGTAAATTGAGTTTGGCAACCTTTGACCCATTCTCAAAAACTTATGAAAACAGAATATCTCAAGATATGGGAAAATGCTAGTTCTATTATATTGAGGAAAAGAAACATTAATCTAGGTTTTAATTCAATGTTTAAATTTTGAGTGATTACTTTCTATTCTTAGGAGCTATTCAGGTTTCAAGAACTTATCAAATCATTAACTTTTTTCTCCAAAATTATTTATGTATGTATTAAAATATACTTCTAATTGCCCATGTGCTTCTATATCTTACATGTATAATTACAACATTCTAAAATAAACTCTCCAGGAAATATTAGTTATATTTTAAATCTTCTCTACTTATCTAATGTATAATAGTTTTATATATATTTCTATTTATGATGTGACATTTCAATACATGTATACAATATGACATTTTAAGGCTTTATTTGACTTTAAAATTATGTGTATATTTATGCATCTGTGAGTGGATATTTGTACATGAATTCTGATGCCCTTGCAGGCCTAAAGAGTGTAATCCCCTGGAGCTGGAGTAACATGCTGATGTGACCTGCTTGACATGTGTGCTGAGAGCTAAACTTGCCTTCAACGTTCACAAATGCTGTGTCATCTCTCTCGCCTCCAATATGTCCTTTGTCAAATGTGTTCCCTTGAGTATTTCCATGTAGTCTCTTTTCTGATTTTTTTCAGCTTGCAGTTTCTGTTTCCATGCTAAATCATTTTATTGGCTAATCAATAATCGAAGATATAAGTTTATAGTCCCAGTAAGAGTAAAACAAATTTTTTACAACTATTGATTTGAAAATTATAAAGTAGTCAAATTTTAGAAAATGTGATACTATGTAGCTTATCCAATATAAGCTTACATTCATGGAATTAATGAACTTATTTCTTCTTAATTGCCTTTTTAATGTGAAGTTTCAGAAGTATTCATTTGGAAGTATTCATGGCTTTCTATATAGTCAACACTACATTACACATAGTAGGCATGCATAAACATTGGATCTTACATCTGATTATATGAAATTCCTCTACTTAAAAATATCTTGTTCTCCAGATTTCAATTCAGTCATCTGATGCCAAAATAATCAATTAACTCTACTGCGCTACAATTTACAATAAAAATGCTTGCTGTTTGAATGGATTTTTTTCTATTTATTTCCAGTTCAATTTGTGCTATGCAAAAAACCACTCTTCTCATTAACTTCCACCTTAAAATGTTTCATTGATTATATATAAGAGATTCACTATAGAGCACAAAAACCCTGGCTGCCCACCAGCCACACAAGTCCATGCTCATTACTGACTATTTTAACTTAAGCCTGCACATTCCTTCGTCTCTCCCATGCACTGTGTTTACATTTAATTTATAAACGTTATTAAACTCGTCTTGACAAAAAAGCAAAATAGGAAACAGTTTAGAAGTATTATTTTTATTCAACTTGTATCGACAATGAAAAGATCAGTTTATTTAAAACCAAATGCAGTGGTTCTGTTTGTGTTGACTGTACTGTAAGTTGCTGGACACGTGGAGACTCTGGTGGAATCTGTCTGGTCGTCTATTAGTTAAGGCTCTCTAGAGTAACAGGACTTATGAATCCCCTATATATAGACAAGTGGGGACATGTTAATATAGCATACAGGCTGCTGTCTAGATGATCCAACAATGGCTGATTGTGACCAGAAAGTCCAAGAATCTAATCTCAGTTCATGAGGCAGGATGTCTTAGCTGATCTTCAGTAGACTCTGGAATCCCAAAGGTGGCTTTAATGCTGATGAAGGGATGTACTTGTTAGCAAGAGGAAGGCAAGCAGGTAAAGAACAAAAGCTTCTTTCTTCCTTTCCTAATATAGGCTTCCAGCAGAAGGACTGGCCCAGATTAGAGGTACATTTTCCCACCCCAAAAGATCTGGATTAAAAGTGTCTTCCTGCCTCAAACAATCCAAATTAGAAGGGACCTCCCTACTTCAAATTAAGCAAAAATCCCTGTCAGGTATGTCCTCCATTTGGAGGTTTTAATTAATTGTAGATGTCATCAAGTTGTCATAGTGATCAAAGAATATTTTTTATTCAGGTTAGTATTCAAACCATAGACTGAATAAAATACATTATCCATCCTAGTGTAGGTGAGCCTCACTAAATCAACTGGTGACCTTGATAACATTAGGCTGTTGTGAGACAAGTTTTCTACTGATTGCTGTAAGCTGTGGCCTAGGGTTTTGTTGTTGTTATTGTTGTTGTTGCTGCTGCTGCTGCTGCTGTTTGTTTGTTTGGTTGGTTTATTTATCTGGCCTCTCAAGTGAAAACATTGCCTCTTCTTAGTTGTTTAGTCTCCTGTCCTTCAAACTGAGACTTCTACCATGTGATTATTTGGTTTACAAGCTTCTGCCTTGGACTGGAAGTACTTAGCAGCTCTCCTGGGTCTTCAGCCAGGTGATTACAGATCCTAGGACTTCTTAGGATGCATAAACATGTGAACATATCTATCATTATTTTTATGCATATTTAAAGATATAAATAATAATACAATTTTACATGTATATTACAATTGTATAATATTATTTAATTATTCATAATCAATATAAAATACATATTATTTATTAATGATTTTAATAATATATTATACTTATAATAATTATATATAACTAAAGACTGCAAGTCTCTAAAATATTTAAAATATCATCATTGAGAATGAGCTGCTACTAAAGTGTAAACTCATAAGTGAATAAAGTACATGTATAAGGTTTACCTTCCATGTAATTGATAGTGATCAGCTAATAGCACAGCAGAGTGAATGACTACCCAATGTTCAAAAAGGTCTATGAATGTAGGCCAGGAATAGAGACCATGTTCTTCTCATCTGAGGCCATCAGTTCAATTCTCCGCACCATAAGCATGTCCAAGCAGTTGAAAAACTTTTTGAAGATGAGCATTCATGGACATGCTTAGCAGTCCACTATTAATTCAACATCTAAGCCCTTATCTCAAGTTTTCAATAGACTCTATACAAAAACACCATTGCTGCAAATCCCCATAAGCTTTCAGAGTGTTTTATAACTTAAGAAAACAATGAAGGGTCATCTCTTTCAATGGAGGAGTCCAAAAACTTTGGCAAATATAGAAATCACCTAAAAGACTGTTGAAATATTTATTTTTGGCAAGGAGAAAGATACACACATGTATTCCCAGAACGTGGGAAGCTGGAGCTGGAGCATGAAGGATACAAGGTCATCTTCAGCTACATAGGTAGGTAAGGTTTGGCTACATACTGAGATACTGGCCCTCTTCTCCACCACCAAACCAGGATGTCAGTACCTAACCTGGAGTTCTTATCTCAGCAGCCCTCAGGTGGGGCCAAGATTTTCTTTATTTTACAAACTTCCAGGAAAAGTTAATGCTTCTTCCCAATGCAAACCAAGCAACATGCACAGGGATTCTGTTCTACCAAGGACAAATCTCTACAGGCTTATTTGGATAGTTGAAAATGACTACTTTGGAGAATGTTTCTTGATTGACTGGCTATCAGCAGAAAGACCATGCTATCTTCTTGTGTCTTTTATTGGTTTTCAAATATGCAAAGGGCTGAAGGGATAATGGATGTTTTTGCATTTACATATTCATACTTGTATTTAGGAATTACCACCTCAAACTTGAATCTTCAGTAGCTTTCTACTTAAAAACAATTAGAAATGATAAGGTAGAGAGGCTGCCTTTGGGTCATCTTTAATTCCCTCCCTAGTTAATATGATCACAGAAATATAGAAGGCAAGCCTTATAGCTTTCTTTACATAGTTGCCAGAGATACATCTAACTATAGTTGAGTATTGTGGCTTTAAGTAATCAGACTAGATAAAGGAAATCTGACTCTTCCTACATGAGAACTTTAAAGAGGTCATTTAGAATTTGAAGACAGTGAAAAATCACATGCTTTTTGCTGTGCTTACACATTATGTAGAATTCCTTTTCCACAATGCCAACTGATAACAGTTCATTTTCATTTCCTTGAGAATTGATTGAGTTCAAGGGCACTTCTAGTCTGTGTCTTCCTAGCTTTACCCTCTGGCTGGCTGGAAATAAGAAGCAAAGCACACATCAGCCAATTTTGCTGCAAATAACAGGCTTGTTTAAATGAGAAGTTGAAATTGCTTTCTGAAATGAAATTTGGGGCACGACTGTGGACTTCAGTTGGATGTTATCTCTACTTTCCCCACCATAGAAAATTAAGAGTTTATTGTAATTACTCTGCACAGTCTATACTTTAAGTTTTTTTCTGTAGCTCCAAGGCATACAGTGTCTCCATAGAGAGGGGTTGGAAGAAGCCAAGTTATTGGCTATTTCCAAAGAAAAGAGACATAATGGACAATACCATGGGGAGAATGAAACGTAGAAACAAAAGTGCTGAGCAGTTTTCAGGAAGCAGAAAACAAATTTGGAAATCACTACAACAAAAAGCAACCAGACACATCAGCGTGATATTAGAGATTTCAATCTCAAAAAATATTTTAAAAGATATTATCAGTTAGATTTGGTAACTGTAGCGTGATCACTCTAGATCTGTCACTTCTCCCTGTGTGCTATTCTCTACATAAAATTTTAATTAGTTGGTCAAGATAAAAATTTATTAGTAAGTACTAGTTTTACAGAGGATGTTGTTGTTGTTGTTTGTTTGTTGTTGTTGTTTTAGGAAGTATTTTTGCATTATCTTTGGCTTCATCCATTCTGCGTTTGTACGCTCCATTGAAAAGTAGAGGTGGCCCCACCCTTTTAGCCTCAACAAAACAATGCAGAAGAAAATTAGTATTCATAAAAGCCTAAGGTACCCCATATTGGAAGCTCTTTGTAAGACTTTCAGGCATCATTCGTCTGAACTACGTAGATGGCAGTGGATGACCCAGACAATATTCCCTAGATTGTCAAAGCACACTGAGTGTGTTTCAAATCATAATGGCTGGATTCTTAGTTGAAGGCATCCATCTGAGACGTATTTTGCATAATTCTTGGAGGACTATTCTGGATTGCTAAACTCTGGCTGACATCTGTATTTCCATGGCCTCATTAGTTTAAGATTCCTCTAACTCCCTCACCCAGAGCACATTTTGAAGGTATGAATTTCTAAATAGATATAAGTCATTATGTCTGTATTACATTGTACAGTTGGCATTGTTCACTCAGTACATTTGTTGTTCAATTTATTTTGATCTAGCGGTGACCTTTCAACTTTCATTATGAAACTGATCATAAATGATTTCTCTAATCTGCAGCAGAAATCAGTATCCATGTCCATGTTTATCCTATGATACAGGCTTGTCATTGGTTCTATACTTATGACCACTTGGAAACTTTAGATAGATGATAGATAGATAGATAGATAGATAGATAGATAGATAGATAGATAGATAGATGATAGATAGATAGATAGATTCTAAGCCTTAAGCACCATGCTTCATTACCTTTTTCAGTATTTAGAGAAATACTTCACTTGTAGTAGTTTATTGGTGACTTTTAACACAATAGATGAATGACTATATAGAATTAGTTTTGATTATCATCATTTATTTTCATGATAATCTCTTCAGCCAAATGTTCTCTCCCCACCCACTACGTTCTATTAGTTTGTTAATAGAATTGTCTGAGACTGGAATTCTTGAGGTAATTTCCTTTTTAGTTTTAAGAGTTGCTATGGAGGTAACCACTTCAGTCTCCATATCCACCACTACTAGGAATCTCAGCTAGAGTCATCCTCATAGACTCCCTGGAGCCTCCCCCATCTCAGGTCTCTGGCCAGTCCTAGAGATTTCCCCCACCCCCACTGGATCCCCGACCAGCTGCCTATTTCCATTCATTCTCTTGGCACTCTCTCCCCAGCTCTCTCAACAATTGATCCACCGTTCCCCTCTACATCCCCTCTCTTACCCAGTTACCTTGCTCCAGCCACCTCCTATGACTATTCTATTTCCCCTTCAGAGTGAGACTCAAGCATCCTCCTTTGGGTCCTTCTCATAATTGAGCTTCTTTGAGTCTGTGGTTGTAGCATAGGTGGCTAATATCCACTTATAAGTGAGAACATACAATGCATGTCCTTTTGGCTCTGGGTTACCTCACTAGGGATGTTATTATCTAGTTCCATTGATTTGCCTACAAATTTCATGATGTCCTTGTTTTTAATAGTTGAGTAGCATTCCATTGTGTAAACAAACCACATTGTCTTTATCCATTCTTCATTCCAGTGACATCTGGATTGTTTCCAGTTTTTGATTATTACAAATAAAGCTGCCATGAACATAGTGGAGCAGATATCCTTGTGTCATGGTAAATCAGTACTCCCAGGGAAGGAATAAAGACACCAACACACCGACAAACCTTCTACCCCAAATTTTTCCTGCCTACAAGAAGTATAGGGACGAAAATGGAGCAGAGGCTGAGGGAATGGCCAACCAATAATTGGCCCAACTTGAGACCCATCCCATGAGCAAGAACCAGTCCTTGACATTATTAATGATACTCTGTTATGTTTGCAGACAGGAGCCTAACATAACTGTCCTCTGAGAGGCTCCAACCTGCAGCTAACTGATACAGATACAGAGACCCACAGCCAAACATTTAGACAGAGCTTGAGGAGTCTTGTGGAAGAGTTAGGGGAAGGATTGAAGGACTTGGAGAGAATAGTAACTCAAAGAAAGACCAACAGAGTCAATTAATCTGGAGGTTCTCAGAGACTGAAGCACCACAAAAGAGAATTTGGGCTGGACCTATCTCCTTTACCTCTCATGTGTATCTGTAATGATATGCAAGTTGTTTTTCATGTGATCCCCCAACAACTGGAGCTGTCCCTAAGTCTGTTGCCTGGCTATGGATCCTGTTTTCCTAATTGGACTGTTGTGTCTGGCCTCAGTGGGAGATGATGTGTCCTGTCCTGTGGTGACTTGATGTGTCAGGGCTGGTTAGTACCAAGGGACAGCTCCCCCTTCTCAGAGGAAAATGGGAGAAAGGATGTAAAGAGGGGCTGTGTGAAGCTGGAATGGGAGGACATAATGGGCTTGGGTAGATATGGAAAGAGAATAAATAAATAATGGAAGAAAAGAGTTTTTATGTTCAATATATAAATAAGACAAGTAACTTAGTTTTCAAGGATACTCAGCTTGACAACCCATTTGCTATTAAGTGCTCAGAAATGTCCCAAAGCACCGGATAGACATGAATGTGTGTCCCTGCTGTGCCCCTCCGATCTGAGTGTGATGGTGCCGCATACCTCAAGGACATCTAGGCAAAGCATGGCAAATCTCAGGACAATTGGGATGAATTCTCTGTCCTCTGTCCACCTTTGCTCTGTATGACATAGCATTTCACCACGACACCACTAAAGTGGAACAAACCCAGTTACATACAGTAATGCTGCATAAGTGTTTGTGACACATTTCCAATAAGGCTTTTGTAGTGTGTTTTTAAAAATGAATTTTCATTGAAGCATTTTTGTGAACACTTTTAGAAAAGTAACATGATACTATCTAATAAGATCCTTAAAAGCTTAACCATTATCCTTAACTTTGTAGGTTTAATAAAATAATCAGAAATACAGGAAAGAGAGATGTCCCATAATCATTGCAATACTAATTATGAGTGAAAAACTTAAATCATAGTAAATATATAAAAGATAAGAAGTTACATAAAATAATATATATTAGTAATATGCAGTAACCAAAATCATGCTAATGATGAAATTTTGCGCCTCAAGGGAATTCACATAGCGTGCCACATCTAATAGCATGTAATATACATAGAGTCAAAGTGATGAGAACGAGTCTTTGAGATCATTTACTTTTGATATTTTTCTACTTGGAAAGTTTAATATGTTTGAAGTTGTGAGTGTTAGCTTAGGTTAAAAAACCTTCAGTTTTAATCATAGATTAACTTATTGTACCTTCTCTTTCTTTAGACCCTACTGCTATTTTATTACTATTACCCTCATTAGTCATTTATTGATAATAGTTGTAAGTTAAAATAAAAACTGGAAATATTTACAGGGTTTTATTATCATAAAATTATATCATATTCAATGTACTAACAGTAATAATTTGAAGTGAAAGTTTGCATTTTAAGCAGTCTATACACCATGGAATATCAGTAAAAATACTGACTGTCCTAGTCCCAAGGTCCCGTCCAAGGAATTAATTAAAATTAGGAAAATATAATAGTCTAAAATTGTTTCTCTCAGAATTATTTATGACCATTATGCCATTTACAAATAACTATAAGAAAAGATACATACTCAAGAAACCAGTATTTTATTGTAAGAAAAAGTAAGCAATCTATGTATGGTTCCATATTAGTGTCAAGAGGATATATGCATCTGTATAAAGCATAGTTGTTTTCACTGGTATACACTGCAGAAGTTACAGCCTACTTTTAATTTTTAGAATAACTGGATTAGCAAATGGATGTTTCACTTAGATGGTTTTTTAAAGACACATATTTTTTATGAAGTCATAAGTTCTCCTATATGAACAGCCTATAGATATTTTGTGTCCCTCCTCTGTATACTTTTTTAAAACTGTAAGATACCTAAAAGAAAATCATATAGCATGTGCAACATCACTGTAATTATATATTAGAAAATAATGTGTGATTACAAAATTTAGAATATTTGTGTTGATAAATGTTTTGTTCATTTGATACTAGCTCTACACTAATGCTTTTATAAAAGAAAAACCTGTTCATTTCTTAAACATATACATACAAAGCAGTAGGCGAAAATGATAACATCTCAATTTTATAATGTGCATAAATAAATGTTTTTATACTTCAATATTTTTCATAGTTTGTTACTTCTGTTCTATATTACAAAAGTATATGTGTCAGAAGAAGAAACAATTTAAAAAATAATGTTTCATAAGTAAGAATAAATGTTGACATATTGATAACTATTGAAAAATACAAAAAAAAGAATGTCTGGAGTATACATAAGTGTGTACAAATGTGTATATGTACATATTATATGAGTAAATACATTCGCTTCTCAGTAATACATTAGTAATTGTGGTCTGTAGTATTAGACTAGTTAGATAAGAAGATTGACCATCTAAATTACATATCCAATCCTAGCAAGTTCCTTGGATAGTTTTTACTTGTATCCACTTGTTACAATATGAAAAAAAAAACTATGAAATGTTACCCTGAAGTGTATGGCTCACCTTATGCAGACCCAGAGATTATTGCTGCATCAGACCCATGAAAGTTTCAGGGTGATGCTGAGATCTATCCACTCTGTGTCTTGTGGAGAGCTGTGCTGTGATAAATTTTTGAAGGCATTTGAAAGGAACCTGGAGAATAGTATAATAACCATTAAAAGGGAAATTAGCCATGACATCTAGGAAGATTTAAATCAAGTATATGGTTCACTCACATTTATATAACTCTTAGTAATACTACTTTATATGGTTAGCCTGTTTCTTTATTGAAGTCACTAACTCTAAGTTAATGGTAGTATTAACTCTTTTTTCTCCATTGAGTCAATCAGTTAAACCTGACAACCAGGATGGTAGTCAAAATTCATTACGAATTTTATATGTAGTAATGAAACTTAATAAAGTAAACATCATTTTATATTGGAAAATAATTTATAGCCACCTCCAATTTGTCTTAAAACCATAGTTTCAACAATCTGGCAAAAGACTCTGATATTATATAAAGCCAGAAAGAGTTGATGCAAAAAAATCCTTGGCTTTATTTTAGATTAGGGGAAACCCTGGTAACCAAATGGCAGGAACCACAAAGGAGAATGGAAAAAGCGGACTAAATGCTTGCAGGCTTACATGTTCTAATTTCCCCCTTTTTACTTCCATTTAAATTTGTAGTGGTGTTTACTAGTAAATTTCTAGACCCAAATTGAGATTGTCTAACCCTGTCTCTACTATACACGATCGCTATAGCCTTGGTGGTTAGCAATCGCCATTTAGACACATAATAATGTAGCATATCCTACGAATTAACTTACTTGAAGCATTACAGGATGCCAACCTGTAAGTGTCAGCATGTATCATCACTATTGCAAACCTTTGCCTAACATTCTTACCGTTACTGTGAGCTTCATGGACATAGATACAGTGCATCAGATGTATTCGAAATATGACAACATATATTATGTTGCAAGATAAAACACAGTTATTTAGAAGTGATTAAAAATGATTTGCCTGTACTATAAATGAGAAACTATATTGGTTTCTTTTGAAAGAACCATTTAAAAGTCATGATAATGTTAAGAATATGATCCTTATTTGATTTGCCAAATTTCAACTGGTGGTTATTCATGAGTTACAAAAAGAATCAATATAGGAGCAAAAAACACAAGGTTCTTTGGAATAGAAGAAACTAGTTAGTTGTTTTACTCTTTTGTAAAACTAGACAGCTAGAAGGGATCCCTACTACAGATGAGAAAACATTGCCAGCACCTCATTCTATCCTCTTACGTCAACACACTCCAAAAATATCATTCAGAAAAGTGACATACTGGCTCCTAAAATGAAGAAAATCCGGGAGGGCACTTTCTCTACATTTTATCTTCAAATGCATAAAGTCTGAGGCCTTCTTTATCAAGTCACTACTTATAAATCAAAAAGTAAACAGATAACCTTCAGACCTTGTTGGTGATACTCTTGTCTGGAAAATTTTGTGGTAACATTTGCAATTTGCTTAATCATGTAGATTTCCCGAATACTGCTACCATGTTACCTTTCTTTCAACAACTGTTATGTTCTTTATTCAAAAATCCTAGTTATTCTCAGGGTCCAGTGACATCATTGTATGTAAATGGACTTGGGTTAGGTTTTATTCACATTTTTGTTGTTGTTTTTGTTTGGATGTTTGTTTGCTTTGTTTGGGGGACTGTTGTTGTATTGTTGTTGTCTTTTGTGATGTAGCATCTTACTCTTAACATTTGCTGCTCTAGAACTTGCTATGTAGATCAGGGTGGCTTCAGACATGCAATGACTCTCCTTTCTCCCTCCTAAATTTTGAAATCAAAAGCATATACATCTATGACAGCTTTTAATACTTTTAAGTCACTTTGACTCCTTTGACTTTTAGGATCAAACACATTGTGAGTTGGCAGAAAACATTGACAGTAGAAGAAACAGATGGAGGTATCTGAAACAGAAAGGTGTAGTTGGGGAATATTGATGCAACAATGGTAAAATAGACTGTAATTTGGAAGTCTCTTGAAGGCTGTAGTCCACCTAAGCATCACCATGGTGGTCTGAGGGGTTGCCTACTAAAGACTGAGTCAGTTAGAAAGAACCAAAGTCATGGAAGACTTGACAAGGACTGCTCAGTGAACGAGTAACACTTCATACTTTTGCTTCATAAACAAAACACAAGAAAATGATGATATCAGTAAAAATAGAGAATTTATGAAACTTACAGCCTTCAGTTGAAAGGGATGCTTAGAGGCCTAAAAGTTTCCTGACCATCACAGGCATTCGCCCCAAGCTATTTAACCAGGAAGCACAAGAGTGAGACCTGGAAAATGCCTAGAAGTTACCAATATAGTTTATCAGTATCTTCATAAAGCAGGCATAGTGATACATGGTACATGTCTACATTTCAAGTACTCAGAAGGCTAAGGTGGAAGGACTGTGAATTCAAGGTCAGCCTGGGTGACTGGCAAGACTCTGCTTCAAAACCTATTACTCAATTAAGCCAACAAAAATCTCTGCAAGTGACAAAAGTAAATAAAATTAATAAGAGAATAAGAAAAGCAAGAAAAGACATCAAAACCATGACTTAACTAAGTCTGAGTATATAATCCCAAGTAAATAACTTGTGTGTTTTTCCACTCTGATAGAAATTATGGAAACCTTTGTTTACATATAAAACCTTAAGCATATAAAAATGACAGGGATCAAATTACGAGTTGTTATTACCATTACTTTTATGATGACCATCTGAGGTGAATGACACAGACAAACCTGGTCATGTTACTCATGCCAAAGCCAGAATATAAGAGGCCAGCAGCCTGTCGAGACTGCCAACCTATTGGTCTTTTTGAGAGTTGTGAGGACAGAGCTTTAGATAGAAACAGATATTTTAAAACTATGTTCTTACACAAACTCTTACTATAGAGTTATGGCAAGAAATGGAAATGATGGAAACAAATATGGTTAATGCTGGGGCATATCTTAACAGGGTGATGTTTGAGTTCATCCCACAAATGCAACTCACAAGTTCCTGTGCTGATGGAGAACTAGGGACCTCACCAGCACTGTCCGCTGTGCACAGTACCTCTTCACAAGCCTGAGACACTTTTTCTTTTCTATTGCCCATGCTTTCTCTCTTTTGAAGCCATATTTTGAAAGTATTACTTAATATTTAATTTTAAAGGCCCATTTCCCCTAATATTGTCTTTCATCTTTTAAAAACTTATTCAAATCAGGTTAGTATTTTTATGAGATTATGAGTTTAAATGAATTCAGGGCGAATGTCTATTTTATAACAGTAATGTTGTTTTAATACATTAACATTAGCATACTGAAGAGGTATAATTGAATGGATAGAAAGAATGGGGTGGTTGTTGAATATGTATAACCGTTTAGTTAACTTTTTAAATTAAACATTTTATTTGAGGGAATAGTAGATTCAACTTCAGTTGTGGAATAACTCAGAGATTCTGTTTATCCTTATGCAGTTCTTCACAAAGATACTGATATTTGTGAAGTTTATACACAGTCCTTACTTTGGTCACAAGGATCCTCATTCTGTCCTTTGATAGACACTGAATTTCCCTTTCACCCACATCCCCTGCTTGGCCCCTGGCAACAAGCAAGCCATCAGCATGTCCATAGCAGTGTCATTGTGAGGAATTCATATGGATGAAAACATGCAATATGCAAACTTTGGGGACTGGACTTTTTTCATTTAGCTGAACCATACAGTGATTCAGTTGGTTATTTCCTGACTTATAGCTTGATGGTTTTCATTTCTGGTTTGCATTTCATGATAAATACACACAGTGGTTTGTTTAATCATTAACTGTTGAAGGATAGATATATGTGTTATCTCTAGGATGTGCCCATGACAAAACTGCTTGCTATAGTTATATAGAGACTTTATGTGAACATAACTTGACATTTCTCTGGTATCTATAGTAGGAGTTTGTATGTTTGGTTGTGTGATAAATGTATACAGACACACACAAACATACACGTGGGTGTAAACAGTGACCAAACTATTATCTACGCCACCACTGATGTTTGAGGGATTCAGCTTCTTCCTTTGTTTTTATAATTTTGCTTCTTATTTTAGCTGTTTTAATGGTTGTATAAAGGTATATCACTGCAGTGTTAATTTTCATTTCTGCAAAAACTGAGGATTTTGAACATGATTCTAAGTTATTTGATATCTGAATATCTTTTATAATATTTTTCTCTGACATTTTCCCCTTCTGATCGTTAAATCACTTAAAAATTAGTTGAATTTTAAGCTCTTTCCTATTTTGGACTTTGTTCCCTTTATGGTCCCCCTTCTGTAAGTCTGGGTGTTCACTTACTTGTCTTCTACCCATTATTCACTGACTGTTTAGTCCAAGAACTCTTTGCAAAGCTCATGGTCACAATTATTTTCTTTTGTTTTCCCGTAAGACACTGTTCGCTTAAGTCTTAATGTTTGTAAAATATGTGAAATGTGGTTTGCATTTCATTGCCTTATATTTGCTCATTAATGTCTAGTTTATAGGGCACCATTTGTCAAAACCTTTTTCTTCCTCTTAACTGTGTTTACACGTGTGTCATAGTGAAATGGACACATTCCTGTGGATCTGCCCCTGGTTCCCTAATCATACAATTGAAATCCTGGTTTTAAAATGCCTGATAAATGTCTCTATAACCCAAGACAGTTTTTTCTCCTGAATTCTATCAAGGTTATAAAGGAAAACACACATGGGATCTATCAAACCTCTTCTAGAAAATAGAGTGAATATTCTTTAATTGATGTTGTTCTTTGTTAGAACTTATTTTTAGAGAAGTCTGGGTTCACAGCAAGGTGGAGACAAAAGGTTGAGATGTCTGGCTTCACTTTCCCACGCACACTATTAATTTATCAGTTACAGACAGGCCTCTGTTTGTACTTTCATTTAGGACTTATGGTTTACATTGGCATTCATTCTTGATATGCATCCCACCAATTCAAACTAGTGTACACTTCACCATGTTATCCTAGGAACTAGGTCCTCTACCCCGGAAATCATCTATAGTTCTCTGCCTGCCTTCAATTCTTTCCCACCACTGCAAAGACTCCAGTGGCCAGTAAAACATCTCTGGTTTTGGCCTTTCTAAAAGATCATGTATAGAATGTAGCCTTTCCCATGTATTTTTCTACTGCTTACTAATGTGTACATAAGCTTCCCTACATGAATTTTCACTGCTTCGTTGCTCACTTCACTTAGAGCAGTGACTAATATTCCAACATGGCTGTATATATTTGTCCATTCACCTAAGGAAGTATTAGGATTTGTTTTCTGAGTTTTTTCCAATGTCAACAAAGCTACTATAATTATCCATTTGCAAGTATGAGCACAAGTTTTCATCTCCTCTGGGTATATGTCAAGAGATGTGATCAAGATACAGTTCAGTATGCTTGGCTTTAAAAGAATTTGCCAAGACTTTCAAAGTGGTCATAGGGCTCTGCACCCCCACTGCTGTGAATGACCAATACTGCTGCTCCATGTCCTTACTGAATGTTGATCCTATTGATAAAGAAGCCGCTTTGTGAATGTATGCTGTTACTTTGTCCTTTTAACTTCTAGTCCTTGCTGACATACAGTGTGCTCCATCTATTTGTGTGTCATTCGCCGCCTGCTACACGTCTTCGTTAGGAAGGTACCTGTTTATGTCTTTGGCCTGGTTTTTAATTAGGCTGTTTATTTTATTCTTGATTTTTAAGACTTCTTTTTGTCTTTAATACATAACAAAGTTTAAAGATGACTACAAACAAAAATCAGTTTCACAATGTGTGCCTTCAATTTCTTCCTCAGTCTAAATATAAAAACTTTGTAGACATATAATTCAGTATAGTTGTTAGATAAAGTTTAATGTACGATTCATATTTTATTGTTCTTAAATAAGTTATATGGCATTGTACTGAAGCAGATTATTGATTTGCCTTCATTTTGCAGATAATGAAGTTGAAATTTGAAAGATTGTTAAGTATCTTTTTCCTTTAAATATTCAAACCTTTCACATCTCTGTATCCACTCAGAGTCATTTGACCTGAGATAATTTTATTTATCCTTTTCAAATTATTGATAGATTGATTGATAATCTTAGTTGCTTTTCTATTGCTATAAGAAAACACCTAACCAACTTATGAAAAAAATTAATTTAATTTGGGGCTTGCAGTGTCAGAGGGTGAGTTCATGACCATCATGGCTGGGAGCATGGCAGTAGGTAGGCAGGGATGGAAGCTGAGAGCCTTCCATCTTGATCCAGAAGCACACAGCAGAGACAGGGCTAACCTGGAATGGCCTGAGCTTTGTAAACCTCAAAGTCAGCCTTCAATGACATACCTCCTCCAGCAAGGCTATACCTCCTAATCTTTCCCAAACAGTTTCACCAACTGGGGACCAAATGTACAAATATATGAGCCTCTGGGCCACTTTTATTCACACTACAACTTTATTTAACACTCAGAATCCTTTTAGTGCTACTTGTGTGTGCATTAATAATGGGGCCATCTATTATGGCGTGGACAATCTGACAGTGGCTACCCACCTAAAGAAAAGTAACTCTCCTTCTTTCTGGCAACATTAAACTGCTAATAGTTACTCAGCTAAGGGTAGGGCTTCAAAAGACCCTCTTCTATCCAAACTGGAATTTTTACCTGGCTTGATTTTATGCAGTTGCTGTGCTTTTATTTTGTGCAACAGCAAGTCATGTCCAGGACACGGCACTTCTCCCATTCTCCTGCTTTTAAAACACACACACACACACACACACACACACCCACACACACACACACAGAGAGAGAGACTATACATACATACATACACAAATATGTATATAGATGTACATGTATATATATATTTGAAACATATATGTATACATATGTATATGTGTATATATGCAGATGTGTGTGTGTGTGTGTTTTAAAAAGGATGTATCTCTCATCTGTAGCTTTTATTTTCATTTTCTTTACAGTGTTTTTTGCAGAACAGGAATCTAAATTTTTCCCCTGGCTTATTGAAAGGTACTTGACAAAATTGTATATAATTAAAATGTAAAATGTAGCAACTTATTATATATATTTAAAGTATGTGCATACTTAGAGTTTAAAGTATACCCTACGAAGTGTCTACAGACATGCAGCTATGACTTTATTACAATGTTTCAGTCAATGACTGACTACATATATGATGATGTTCCCATATCACTTCATGGTGCGGTCTTCTTAATTTGAAAAACTGTCCCCTATGATGTTCACACAGTGACAACATTGCTTAACAACACGCTTCTCTACCCTGGGTGGCAAAGTTATGACAAGATACTAAGCAGTAGATAGAAGCTAAACATAAAAGCTATTGAGCCAAAATCCACACCTTCATCAAGATGTGACTTGGGATATTTGTGTAAATTTATAATTAATTATGGGCAGAGAAGCAACAGGTGTGCAATAGACACTCCTTGAAATTGTCAGCTAGAACCATGCCTATGCTATCAGAGGAAAGGGATTGAATAGATTTCAGATACCTAGGTGAAGGTACCCCTTAATAAGAATGTGTACTTATAAAATGTCTCAAAAGCCTTTGATTACAAATGTATCTTGTGACTCTCTCCCCAAAATGCACTATCACTACTATCTATCTGATAAGCAATAGGAATTACAGCTTGTGGGATCAGGTTTAATCAACCCTCAGATAGGAAGGTGCTGGTATTATTTATCTAATTAACAATATTTATACAGTGTTTACTTTGTAGCAGATATTATTTTGGGCAATTTGTAGGCATCATCCAATTTAATAGTCAAAACATTGTAAGGAAGGAAATTTGCTATTCCAGTTTCACAGAAATTGTAAAAAGTACATAAAGTTTAATTTTTTCCAATGCCATCCACCTATAAAGAAAAACCAAGTTTTCTACCTAGGCACCTGGCCTAAGAATCCATCTTCTTCACCTGTATTCTAACATGCTAAATCACTACCATTAACCCTTATAGTACAGATTTGGAGAATTTTGGAAAATTAAACTTTCTGATTAGCCAATTCCAACCTTGGCTCCTAGTGCTAAAATAGTATTGTCATTCCAGCTAAATACTTTCTATATTTTAAGGAGTCACCATCAACAACAATATTGATCATTAACTACTTTTATTCACCTTATAACTATATATTTGTCATGTTACATATAAGGGGTACTAAGAGAAAGGAAAAGAAACTTTGAATCTCAAAGTTCTGAAGGTCTAAGGCCAATGGAACAAGGGTTGTAGAGGGCGCCAGATGAAGCATTTTTGAAGAGACTTGATTACTAGGGCTTGTCTTACTGTTCACTGTTTAGATATCAAAGTCCATGCAAACAAAGTGTCTGCTATTACTTTGTTGCCACAGAAATAAGTAAAGACATTGTTGAGACTGGAAGTATGTAAGGGAATTTTAAATGTTCTGGATCTTGAAAGCCAGTTGCAGTCTGTTTCTCTCTTTGCTTCTTTCTCCTACTATTGAGGGGTCTCCTACTATTGAGTATTCCCATTTCTTGGAAGAATGACTAACTAACAGAGTGAACATTTTTTGTTGAAATAGGAATATTTTGGGAGGGGGCATACAGTTTTACCACATAGGTCTGGTTGGCCTGGACTTTGTTTTGTAGACTAGGCAGGCTTCAAATTCAAAGATTTACTGTCTTCTGCTTTCCACATGCTGGAGTGAAAGGCTCCACCACACCAAGCAAATAGAGAAGTTTCATAACAACAGCTAAGCCTTTGAGTTAAGAACTGTGGTCAATATGAAATCAAAGTTTCTCTAAGTTTTTTACATAGTTTATCCATAAACAACCTGCAAACTACATATAGTTGTGATGTTTCAGGCAGTCGTTGTTCAGCTAAATCTCTTATTCTGTAGTGATTCATATCTGCCTCAGCTTCAGCATCTAACTTCCTTTTCTTCTCGTAGGTACTGAGCTCTTTGTCGTTTTCCTCTTCTTTCATATCTCAGGGCACGCAGTGGTTACCAGAAAGCTTGCACATGATTCAAAGTCACTCTACACTAGGACCTTCATTCAAAATATAGTTCAAAATATAGATAACCTGGAAAGTACAATATCAGTGAATTTCACTGAATTATAGCAGAGTCTTGTGTTCGAGTAGATTAGGATTCCTCCGTACCTAAGGTCATCATTTCGTCCTAACCACGTAAGTTCTGTATCAAGTAAACACAACCACCTGTTTTCTAGGATGCTGCTATGTGACTTTCCAAGGTTTGTAGTGATTGGAAGGATTACATTGCTGAGAGTTACTTTTCATGGAAGAATTGCCAGTAAAACCTTTGTCCATTTCTTGCTTCATGAAATAATCAGTGAAAACAACCTATAACTGCAGATTATGTTTTAAATGAAAGACTTTATTATTATTTTTTGGGTGCAGTGAACATTTATTGATGGTACCTCAGAGAGTAAGGAGGGCTCCCTAGGCCCCTCCTGTTGTTATTGGAGTCCGGGAAGGAAATTGTGAGGGAGATGCTCAGTGTTGGGGACAGGGACTCCTCAGCAACCGAGGGCCTCTCTCTTGCTCTCAGTGTCCTTGCTGGGGTGGGTGGTCCAGGGTTTCTTACTCCTTGGAGGCCATGTAGGCCATGAGGTCCACGACCCTGTTGCTTTAGCAACAGGAAATACCAGGAAATACCAGGTCATACCAGGAAATGAGCTTTACAAAGTTGTCATTGAGAGCAATGCCAGCCCCAGCATCAAAGGTGGAGGAGTGGGAGTTGCTGTTGAAGTCACAGGAGACAACCTGGTCCTCAGTGTAGCCCAGGATGCCCTTCAGTAGGCCCTCAGATGCCTGCTTCACCACCTTCTTGATGTCATCATACTTGGCAGGTTTCTCCAGGCGGCATGTCAGATCCACAACGGATACATTGGGGATAGGAACACGGAAGGCCATGCCAGTGAGCTTCCCATTCAGCTCTGGGATGACCTTGCCCACAGCCTTGGCAGCACCAGTGGATTCAGGGATTATGTTCTGGGCAGCCCCACAGCCATCATGCCACAGCTTTCCAGAGGGGCCATCCACAGTCTTCTGAGTGGCAGTGATGCCATGGACTGTGGTCATGAGCCCTTCCACGATGCCAAAGTTGTCATGGATGACCTTGGCCAGGAGGGCTAAGCAGTTGGTGGTGCAGGACACATTGCTGACAATCTTGAGCGAGTTGTCATACTTCTCGTGGTTCACACCCATCACAAACATGGGGGCATCAGCAGAAGGGGCAGAGATGATGACCCTTTTGGTCCCACCCTTCAAGTGGGCCCTGGCCTTCTCCATGGTGGTGAAGACACCAGTGGACTCCACAACATACTCAGCACCAGCATCGGCCCATTTGATGTTAGCGGGATCTCGCTCCTGGAAGATGATGATGGGCTTCCCATTGATGACAAGCTTCCCATTCTCAGCCTTGACTGTGCCGTTGAACTTGCCATGGGTGGAGTCATACTGGAACATGTAGACCATGTAGTTGAGGTCAATGAAGGGGTCGTTGATGGCAACCATCTCCACTTTGCCACCAGATGGAGAGCAGAAGGCAGCCCTGGTATCCAGGCGCCCAATAGGGCCAAATCCGTTCACACCGACCTTCACCATTTTGTCTACGGGATGAGGCTGGCACTGCACAAGAAGATGCGGCGATCTCTGGAACAGGGAGGGGCTGAGAGCAATGAAAGACTTTAAAATAAAGTGCTTAGAGGTTCTATAGTGGACAAGCTGAAATAGAGAAGCGAGGACTGTCCAATCCATAGGGACAACCACAGACACTGGATTAACTTTGATGAGAACTGTTTGCATTGTCTTTAATATCCAAGCAAACCAAATGCAAAGACATTGTACTGATACATCTTATGTGTCTATCTGCTGCCTTTCATCCTCTGTGTTTTAGCCAGGATTATCTGAAAGCCACTTAAGGTGTTTAACAAGGAAGCTCTGCCATATCACTCAACCTGACAGTAGCAATACTGTGACAGGATCAAAACTACTTCAAATCTTGTAAAGGAGCTGTTCCTAAGACATGTAGTGATTGATTTGAAATAACATGATGAGAAAGATACCACTAAGATTCTTAGAGATGACAGAGTATTTTTGAAGCTTCGTGAATTATGATGAAGTCCCCTGTCAAGGATGGCTAAGAGCCTGCACACAGGAACTCACTGCATCACTGTTGGGAATACATCTTCCAATTGTTTTTTTGAGTAGCTGTTCAGCAACAGGACATGACACTATCTGTTCAAATACAAAGAAACAAGTGATTATTGTGTGTATACTGTGCTTGTTAGCCAGAACATATTATATCACTTCAAATAGAAGATTATTGAGGACTGAGTGGGATTTAATTTTCTTTCAGTATACATAGTAGTCAGTATACATATATCTTCATTGTGTTTGAAGTGATTAATGGCTTGCAGCAAGGCTTAGTGAAAGGATGACAAAGACAGCTGCTGAATATCATTATTGACTTGAAATGGCAGCAATATAGTCTCATTGTTGCTGTCCTCAAAATAAATTTTCCAGACCAAAACAAAATGTTGTCTGTGTCTTTACATTCCTATATAACCGCTCCATTGGCATATAAAACCTACTTTGCCAGGATTCAGTCCTTTAATGTTTGCTTTGCTCACTCCCATGTGAATAGAACATGCCTTTAAAATATATATATATATATATATATATATATATATATATATATATATATATAATATATTATTCCCATATGAGATTGGTTTCTACTTTCCTAAGTAGCCTAATTCATAAATGTGGACTCCTCATTTACCCGTCCCTGGACTAAGAGTTCAGACAGTAGAATGAGAATGCTCTTTCTTTATTGAATGGTAAAGGCATCGTCTATAAACATAATGAACTCTTTGACTTTGGTGACTACCCCAAACACCTGTGATACAAGAGTACAAGTAGCTGTAGTTGTTGGCCAAATCCAAGCTCTAAAGCTACAAAGACAGAGGCATAAAGTAGAGAAACTAAGGAAACAGCAAAGGGAATACCCATAAGTTACCCATTTCAGGGCAGGCTGAAACCTTTTTCTATATGTGGTCCAGCAGCAGCATCTTCTAAGAGCTTGTTATATATTTGTTATAGCAGGCCACACTCAGGCCTAATTACCCTAATACAATCCTAGGGAATTGCCATGCACTTCAGAATGTGAGAAAATAGTTGTGTCTCCTAGTATAGACTACAGTCTTAGTTAGCATAAGGCTAAGTCAGAAAAACTCCAAATCTACAGACTGCTAAGGCTATACAGTAAGTTTAAGGGCAGATTAGTAGACTGAGGAAGACTCTGACTCCAAAGTGGAAAGGGGGCTAGGGATATAGCTCAGGGGAAGAGTTCTTGTTTAGCATGCACATGGCACTAGGTTTAATCTCCACTACTGTATCTACACAAAGCATTTACCTTTAAACTTTATCTTTTCCTGATTTAATTCTCACTGTACTGTTTTCATGGATGGTTCTATTACTCACTTTTCATAAGTGATGACTCTTAGCAGTAGTATGAGTATTTACTCCAACCCAGAGGCTAACCCCTTTCCTGTGTGCTATTGTCCCTACCTGCACAATATCATGCTTAACAAGAGTGCTGACATTGGGCTCAGTTAACCTGGGGTCGATTTCACAGCTTGGTTACTACTGGGTACTGGAAAAGAACATTTTATCTATTACTCATGTGTCCCAGTGTAGTCAGAAAGAAGATGGTGGCATTATGTTTAGTCACACCTCTATTTTGAACCAAGTGCTATTGAATTCCTTTAATTTGCAATCCAAAATATTCACGTGGTTTGAATGACAACAACCCTTAGAGAAATTCAGCCTCAGTGTTGAAATTTTGCCATGCTGGTAAACGTTCCAAAAGTGCCACTGCATTCAAAACCAAGTCCAAAAGTGGAAATGATACAGAGAATTAACACCAGTAACACTTTGGAATTATTTTATAGTCTCTTAGGATGGAAATACTCATTACCATGTTTAATTTCTTAGTTTATGAAATTTTTATAAAAGCACAGATTTCTTAAAAGTAGATTATTTTTATAATTATAACTCATGTACTTCCAAAAACGACCAAGCATGAAATAGTGGAGATTAATGTTTCCTTCAAAAATCTTTGGAGGGTAGAAAACAAGTGCCACTAACCAACAGACAGGAACTTTAACAAGGCACTCAAAACAAACACTTGGCAACCTGGCCAAATGTGCCAGTTGACAAAAATTAATCACCACCCTGGCCTGAAGTGACAGCTTGTGTGTCAAAAAGTCAAGTTAACTGAGTGTGAGCGTACAGCAGTTTTGGTGCCAGAAGACTGCTCACCCAGAAATGAAATTTTTTGTGTAGCTGAAGTGCATCAGGTTTCCATGGGAAGAAGACATGGATGGACTTGTAAAGAAGAGGCAAACATCAGGATTCTTTTCACACACACACAAAAAAATCCAACTTCCTAAATTTTCAGAACAGATAAAATCTAATTAGAAACTGACTCAAAGAGGCCATTGTTCTTGAGACGGGGATAGGAGTGAAAAAGAGAGGAAGGGGTGAAAGATGACAAATAACACAAAGTATTGTGCAGACTGCCATGTGGAAACCTACTATTTTATAACCGTATTAAAATATAATTAAAGAATTTGAATGCCCGTATGAAAGGGTAATGCTCCTCCTATATGCTGAAAATTGTTAAACAAAAATCCCAATGTCACATGCAGGATACTCCCATCAACTTGATTGTTGGTCATGTTTATTGGTCTTATGGACCCCCAATATAATAGAGCCTTTTGCTATTGCTCTTTTCTGCCTACCAGAACCTGGTGGTAAGAACTTTTAGCTCAGTAGTTCTCATTCTGTGGGATATGATGTCTTTGGGGATTGAAGCTTTCACAGGGGCTGCCTATGATTACCAGAAAACATAGATATTTCAATTATGATTCATAACAGTAGCAAAGTTACAGTTCTGAAGTAGCAATAAAGATAATTTTATGATAATTTTATGTTGTGGGTCATCACAACATTAGAAATTGTATTAAAGGACCACAACATTAGGATGGTTGAGAACAACTGTTTTAGATGAATCTTGTACTAACCTAGAAGTGTCCTCCATTTTTGGCTAGGTTACAAAGTTCTGGAAGATGTTGTGCAGTTGTTGAGAGAGAAAAGTCATCAGTAGTCTTATTTAGCCATGAACCTTGCCAAATATAATAACAAGCAGCCTGGCTCGAAAGACACATTAGTGCAATAATAGTATGACTGTTGTAGGGGTAACCAACCAATTCCTCATTTATTATAAAGCCTGCTACATCCTAGCAAATGTATGAATGGCATTGTACACTGGCCAAGAACTCAGAACTGTGGATATCATAATAGGTTCTAGATTATTTTCCTAAATGGACATAATATCAACCTACCTTCTAAATACTTATCATATTCATAGATTAGTGAAGCCTTCAGACTTCATCATAGAAGCTTCTCTTTTCAGTAAATGACAGAAAAACAGAGACTCATAAACAGTCAAAAGATCAAAATGAAAATAATTAGTGACTATGGGAAGCCTAACCCCAAATATAACTTCTACATCACATATGCATACACATACATATACACACAGACACGCACACACCAGAGATTAATTCATATCATGGAAGAGTTTGAAATACTGTAAGAGCCTGAGATTGAGGAGGACTTCTGGGGATTCATGTCTTTTAGACATTTCATAATGGATAGAATCACGGACTTGTTCCATCTGTGGTTACTTGCACTAGACTGGGCCAATCAAAATTTCATCCTAACAGGGTAAAAGGACAGTCACCCCTTCTCCCTGGTTGCGAGAGCAGCACTATCACTTTCTTCAGTGCTTTTGCAGTGTAATCAATCAATGGTAAGTTGTCCATGCTCTAGTAAATAATACCATCTATATTCACAGAGGCAATCTTTTAAAACTCAGTGGATGGATCATGCATATAAAGAAGACATGATAATAGGAAAGGGGTTTCCATTATCAATCTCCTCTCTCTCTCTCTCTCTCTCTCTCTCTCTCTCTCTCTCTCTCTCTCTCTCTCTCTCTCTCTC
>NW_021604744.1:3196988-3232043 GCF_004785775.1 Grammomys surdaster | reverse complement strand
CTCTCTCTCTCTCTCTCTCTCTCTCTCTCTCTCTCTCTCTCTCTCTCCCCCCCCCGTGTGTTTGTGTGTGTGTGTAATATTCTAGATACATGTTTTAAATAATTTCTGTGCAGGTAACCACAGATGGAACAAGTCCATGATTTATCCATTTTGAAATGTCTAAAAGACATGAATTCCCAGAAGTCTTCCTCAATCTCAGGCTCTTACAGTAATTCAAACTGTTCCATGGTATTCACTAATCTCTGGTGTGTGCGTGTACATGTGCCTGTTCATGTGCGTGTGTGATGTAGAAGTTATATTTCGGGCTGGGCTTTCCATAGTCACTAATTATTTACATTTTGATCTTTTGACTATTTCTTGTTTTATTAAAGTTATTTGAAGTTTTCGGACCATTTTATCTAAATAGTCAAACTTCGAAGGATGAGTTTAATTTACAATAGTGTCAGGTCTTTTATTGTCTGTCAGATCTTTGGAGTTATTGTGTTTCCAGTATTGATATATTTCACCCACCATATCTAATGGTTCTGTATATACAAATTCAATTAGCCTTGAGTTCTTTGAGGGAGCAAAAGACCCCAAAAGTTCCAGAAATTTCCAAAAAGAAATATTCGAATTTGCCACTCACAAAAGCATGTGAGTGAAGTGATGAGTGACCAATTTATAGTATAGAATGATTTTAGTAACTTTTCCATGTGAACTTAGAAAGAAAAATAGAGTACTTGGCCTGTAGAGAAAGACGCAGTGGTTAAGAGCGTTTCCTGCTTTTGCAGAGGAGCAGGATTCACTGCTTAGCACACACTCGGGGCTCAGAACGATCTGTAACTGCAGTTCCCATGGATCCAGATCCTTCTCTGGCCTCTTTGGACATAAAACATCCATGTGATGTACATATAGGCAGATAAGGCATTCACAAACATAAGAGTAAATTAAACTAAAATATATCACTCACGTATAAAAATCTCAAGAGTAAAAATAAATGAATTGAAAAATAGTATGCACTATACATACATATGACTGATTGGTCTTTGAATGTCGATTGGGTTTTGTTCACGCCCATGCCTTTACTGATTTCCTATGTACTTACTCTATTTTTTAAACTGTGTTTGAATTTTAGTATAATTGTGGGACTGTTCATTTCTCTTTAAAAATCTAAGATTTTATTCCATGTATTTTGAATCTCCATTATTAAACATACATTTAACTCATTTTACAATTGCCTACTTTGTATTATGAAATAACCCTCTTTATTGGTTAATTTTTTTCTAACATCTGCTTTCCTCATGTTATGGCTTTCATTTAGCTGTAACATAACTTTTTATTTATTAGGTGAATTAAAGGTTAGCCTGTTGTGATATTAACAAGAATAGAAATTAGTGAGATCAGCATAAAAATATGTCTACTCTTTTCCTTTATTACTTTTTATCACTGTTCTAAATGACATGTACTAGTTATAGTTGACTTTTTAACATTCATTCCATAACTTTTCTGATTCTATTTAACTATGATCATCATATAACTGGGTCTGTTTCTTTTAAAGCAAGTAGGCAATCTCTCTTTTTCTATGTGGGTATGTGCACGTGTGTGTGCTTAGATGTCACTTTACGCTTGATGTCATGTGTTTTGAACTTATCATAATTAGCCACCATAACACTTTCCCATACAGAACATAAAGCTTAAAGACAGGGATGCATCACACACAAGGACGTGCATTTAGTTCCTAGCAATACAAGGAAGACAGAAAGGCAAGCACAGCCAGAAGGAAGCTGACTCCAGTGTCCCTGTCCCCTTCGGTTCCAGCCTTTCCACTACTGTGGTCATATATTTCTACTCATCGTATTGTTCTGATTTTTGCTTTAGTCCATCTCTTACATTTTCAAGAAGTTCATATTATGAACTCCATATTCCCCTCCATGTGTACAGTTTGAGAGTAATTGTGAAATAAATTTTGCATAGGCATCAGCAATTGTCTCTGTCTTAACAACTAGGGATCCCTTGTGTGATGAGTCACTTCTGTTTTGTTCTCAAGTCAGCTATGTAGGAACCAAATATGTGTTGTGCTTTCTGAAAGTCACTGATTTTACAAGACATAGTTCTATAACGTGTCCTTAATAGAGGAAAACAAGCCTCTCAGAACAAAAACAATCCCCCAATTTTGATTGTTTCATGCCTTTGTATTTCTTCTCCTCACCATCAGATCCTCTTAAGATGGCTCCAGGCTTTTCTCTCTAAAGACCTCTCTCGTTTGTAGTCCCTGTTACTGTCTGCTCCCAGTTATCTTTTCTGTTCGGCTCTCCTGTAACTCAGCAGCAGTTTAAACACTTTCTCCCGCTTCTCCATAGGATATTGATTCCTACTTTTAGTATTCATTGCTGACAGAACATTTGTTTGAATGTGCTGTGGGTTGTGGTTACCCTCTTAGGGCATTGGCTGGCCTCCCACCTGTCTATCTTGCGTTGAGGATGAAAGATCCTCTCGCTTTCCAGCTGGGCCTCTGTAGCCTAATTGCCTGGGTGTGAATCTTGACACTTAACTATTTCTGTGACCAAAACAAGCTACCCAAGCTATAACACAAGTGTATTACCTGCCTAAGGAATTAAGAAGAGAAGTACGTGAAATGAAGTGTACACAGTGTACACAAATACCTCACCCAAGATTAGAGCCTAATAGATGTTACCATTTATTAAAAAGACTTACAATAAGAAACTTCACATGCAGTTTCTTTGCCCCTGCTCACTGCTCTTATCATTTTTCTAGTACTTACATATTTGTTCTCAACATTCTATGTATACCCAAACAACAGAAGGGTTTGTTTAAAAGAAAAGTTCATATCAGTAAATATATCAAATACTAGTAGATTTTTCCTACTAGAGAGAGCCCTATAGCTAAATTATTTCAAATAATTTGATATAGTACATTGCAGGGGCAAATATCTTGGGTTGTCAACATAATATATTCTCTAGCTATTTGTCTTATTTTTATATATTTTGCTGGTATCCCTGGAATTAAAAGCTTATGTGCAGAGTTTACATATTTTATCATGTAATTTTCAGCATATATTTATGTAAAAAATATTTTCATTTTGTTACATTGTTTAGTGTGTGAATGTGTGTGTGTATGTGTATGTGTGTGTCTTTGCGCACGCACACGTGTGCATACACATGTATGTTCAGATAGATGCATCTGTTCTGTGACTGGTTTGTGAAGGTCAGAGGACAATCTGAACTGGTTCTCTCCCTCCATTGTGTGTTTCACAGGGATGGACCTCAGGTTGTAAGACATGGCAGCAAGCACTTTTACTCACTGAGGCATGTCCCTGAACTGAAATATCAACACATTTCTTCTCAAATATAAAATGACTGTAAATGCCAATTTGTCTACAAAGTGCTTGGTGTTCATGGAGGAAATTTTGTATATAGTGTATTTCAGATAGAAAATGGTTAAAGTCATACCAAAAGTTGTTTTGAGCACTAGGAGGATTGAGGCTTCATTCTGTATTAAAGATTGGATGATTTTCACTGTCTGCCATAGCAGTGCTACTGGAACTGTACCCTCAACTGAAGGAATGGCCAGAAAGATGGTATTCACCTCAAGATAAATGAATGTTACAATCTAGGACCTCAGGCAAGCAAAGCATCTTCGCCTCTCTTCATAAGGGGCAGCTGTCTTATAAAGCCCTTAGTGGGGAGTCACAAGACACATTACCCCCTTGACACCTGTTTCTTCAAACAAGGAAGACAACCACGGCATTACTCTAGGCAGATGAGTACCTGTATCTTTCTCAGTGGTCACCCTTTTTGCTTTGATATTAGGAAGCTATCAGCTGCATTATACCTCTGAAATTTTCAGAAGTAAGGACGTGTTTGTGAAATATTTAATACTGACTGTGGTGGTTTGTACATGCTTGGCCCAGAGTGTGGCATTATTAGGAGCTGTGGCCTTATTGGAATAGGTGTGGCCTTGTTGAAAGAAGTGTGTCATTGTGGACTTGGGCTTTGGGAACTTCCTCCTAGCCACAGGGGAGGCAGTCTGCTCCTGGCTTCCTTTACTCCTCAGCATCCAGCCCCATGTCTGCCTGGAGCAGTTAATGGACTGGACCTCTGAACCTGTAAGCCAGCCCCAATTAAATGTTTTCCTTTATAAGAGTTACTTTGGTCATTGTGTATTTTCACAGCAACGGAAACCCTAAGACACTGACCCACCTTCAGAGACAGCTACATTTGTCCTTGGCATTAAAGTTATTCAAGTGAATTCAGTTTCTATGTTCCGTGTGTAAATCGGAGTTGAGGAAGCAAGAACATCAGGAAAATGACCATCAAAGCCTAGATGGAAGGGTAGCCATGTTCCTGAAAACCATATCATCATACTAACTGGTAAATTCAATTTCATCAGAACAGAGTCATACTCATCTATTTGATGTATTCCATTTGATGGCTCACAGTTATAGCAGCAATATTTAGAAGTGGCCCCAGAGATGATTTTGCCAGTAAAGCTGAGACAACAGACTACTGGCCCTTTTAAAAGTTTGTGCATCCATAGCCTGCTGCCTGTGCCTTGGACTATTTGCCATCTGATCCTACCTGCCCTTGGGAGTTAGAAGTGAGGTGGTGGGCACAGAATAACAGACTCCGGGAGGAAGTGAAAAATACAGCAGCAAGCTCATCTGAACGCTCCTGCAAGCTCCTTTAATACCTCCCCATTGGGCCCAAGAAAACATCTCTTTCAAACAGCAGTTCCTGATTGTCTGGCACTGTCTGTGTCAGCAATCTTTGGTTTCTCAGGCAGTCCTCAATTAGGTCCTCCTGTAGGAGATGCTTTTGCAGCTGCGCACACCCGCACCCCTCCCCAGTATTTACATAGAGGTGGCCCCTCTGCTACACTAGCCCAAAACAGTTAGCTTTAACTAGAGGAATAAGGGTTACCTAACTGTTTTGGAGTATTATACAAGTGATGTTCATTCAGATAGGGATTCAATCTAGCCAGTCTGGGCCTTTCTCATTTCTTAATGACAGACTATATAGCCCATTTTATAGTGGATGATGCTGAATACTGTGTGCCTGGGAGCCAGAGGGCTGTCAGTCTTTTAGGAATGAGCTCTTCAGTCACTGTTCTTTTTGAGGTGGGGAGAGGCATTCCGAGTCAGCTTTTGAATTGATAGCGTTCCAGACACAATTCTGGCAAGTAAATCCTGGTTTTGTTTTTGTTTTTCACTTTTGTTTTTTATTCTATAAGGGAAGTATGGATTTTTCTAAAATTACAAACATTTTCTCTAAAAGCCATCCAATATTTACTTTGATAACTCATTATGAACTCAGTAGATTTCCTGCTGAAGTGCCGTAATTAACTGTCCTTTGAAATTCTCTTAAAATTTTTCTTTTCTGTATTTAATTCATAAAATTTCTCTTCATCTTCCATGATAAACGCAAGTCTTGGGAATAATGATTTGAGAGTCTTTGGAGAATACCATCTTTATGGTATTATTGTGATGATGTTTTATGCTGATATATTGGTGCAAAAATCTCTAACAAAGATTGCAAATGAGTATCTGGCCACTCACAATGCCCATTGCTTTCTCCCTCTCCCTTTCTCTTGCTGACCAACCAGGGAAGGATCACAGTGGCCTAAAATTAAGTCTGCAGTGTCCTGCAGGGGACGATAATTGGACAGGACATCCCACTGCGCCTAAATCCTAAGGGATCCTGTAGATGTGGGCTCGTGGCTGTGCCTGATGTGTAAGTCTCAGAAAGGCAGAAGCCGTCTTCCAGAGAACATACTTCGTTATGTTTTACGCTGGCAGAATACTGAATACTTTGCTTTTCCACTAAGCTGCTTGAAACCCAGCTGGATTGCAGAGTGAAATATTTGATGACTGCCCCCATCGTCTCTCTGATCTGAGCAGGAACAATTGTCCCTTAAAATACAAGCAGATATCATGTAAACATGACCGTTCAATGCCACTAAGAATTAAGCCTCTTTCAGTATATTTTTTTTGTTAGAATATCCATAATTCTGTAATATCTTTCAAACAATAGGACTTGTGTGTTTCTGTTCTATGTTCCACCAAATGGAAACTAAGTTTTGTGATAAGTCAGAAATAGAAACAAAAGTTTATACCGTGGGCATAAGCTCCCCTAAATGCACAGGGAATTCATAAACTCAAGATTTTTAACTAGTTGGAAGATCCTTGCCTGAGATACCTGACTTGTTGTTCCTCTTCAGAGTTACTTCTCTTTTTTCTTCATTTCCTCCATGACAGTTTGTTGGCTGTGTCCTCTAGGCCCTTGGTGGGGATAAATATACAGTATTTGATAACTTAATCATACAATATATGTCTTATAATCTGACCATGCTCCAAATGCTTTGAAATCTCTGAATAGTTAACTGCCTTTTTATTTTCATATGTATTTTCTGATAGTCTGTGGTCACTGTAGCCTAAGATCTACCTTGGATATTTCAAAATACAGATGCCATAGAGACATATGGTGACAGTAAAAGTTAATGCCACTGCAAGATTCTAATAGTGATAAAATGACAGAATTATGATGTGCTAAACCTTGCAGTGAAGGTCATGGTGATGTCTTCATTGCTCAAAGGGCTGTGGATACCCAAGCAGTTTCATTCTGGCCCAGATTAATTTTACATGAGCACAGTATAAAAGCATCAAACTAAATATATATTGTTTCTATAAAAAGTCACTGGTCTTTCTTTAAGCTTAGTATATAACCTTGATGTATTATCTGCTAAACAATAAATTGAGGAAACTAATTTTTTAGAATCCTATAGAATGCCATGTAGAGAGCATATCTAAATTAAATATTGAAGAATTAAAATAAAAAATCAGAAGTAAATGAATTGGAAACAAAATAGGCTGTTCATCATCCAGCCTCATCAAGAATCTTGAGATCATGGCATGCTGCCCTGTTTCACTGGTAACTGTACAGTGGCCCCTTGCCCTCAAGTTAGCCATGCTTTTATGGTACATGTTAAGAATGGATCAAGTCTCCAGTACAAGGACCCCATAGGCATTTGGTTTTACTTTGATGAGTCATTCTATGTAGTCTTGTGCCCAGAGGTATTGCATTTTTTTCTGTGTTGTGAATACAAATGAATCAAAGACAGAATTTTTATAAAAAGCTTGAGTTTTACAACTAATGTTCCACTACTATTTTGTAGGTAAAGGAGAAGGTCTCAGCTATAAAAGAATTGGTAGGAGTGCACAGAAAGATGGACAGATGGTTGAGTAGGTTAAGCTCCTGTCCCACAGTCTGTGCTGCAGTAGTGGAGCCAAGCAGATCCTTGGAGCTTCAGCTAGTGAGGTTATCTAAATCAAGGAGCCCAGGTTTAGTGGCAGCCCCTCTCTCAAAAGACACCTGGCGTTGACTCCTCGCCTCTCCCCACAAGTGCACACCCATGCACCAACACCCACTAAGCATGCTTGCATACTCACATGAACATGCACATACTCACACACATGTACATTCACCCCAAGATTTAGAGTGTAGATTAATTACAGTGAGAGTAATTATATTTTATATGGATGAATGAATAAATGAATGAATGAGTGAATGAATGAATAAATAAACAAATTCACTTTGTCTTAGTTTGTCTCAATGCAAAGTGCTTTGGTGTCAGTAGTGCATGATATGTTGGTACTGACAATATTACATATGATCATTTAACATACATATCTTAAGATAGAATCTATCTATCTATCTATCTATCTATCTATCTATCTATCTATCACCCTGGAAATGTGTTTTTCTTTCTTGATGTTGGGGGTTTTGAACTTCTGGAGGGCAACAAATAAACATTTTTATGCATATGTGTGTGATATGCCTGGGGTGGGTAGTGCTGCCAACTGCACTTTACTACTGAGCTTTTATCCAACCCAAACCTTAACTTTTAAGCAGTATTTCTCACTTTAGTCCTCTGTTTGTTAGACATACAACAGGGATATAATCATGTCTGTGAGAAACATAAAACTGATGCCTAAATCTCTCTGTCTGAAGATTTGTTTCAATAGACAGCATTTCTTGGAGTGGCATGAGCCTGTACACTCTGCTCTTCAGAGGAGAATACAGGATTGTCTGAGTCTAGGGATTCTGGACTATATTGTAATATGACTATTGGGTGTTTACCCTAAGTTCAGCTAAACTGAACAAAACCATAGTTTTAGATGTCATATCATTTAAAACTAAGCAGAATAAAATCCACCCTGAATGGTTATGTAAAAATTGATTCAAAGGCATTTGGCCAAAGGACAGTGTTTTTATTGGAAGCACACACACAAATCTGGTATGATGTTCACACTTGCTAATGAGTAACTTGCAAACTGAAGGAGTGTCTTAGAAACCTAAGACTGAGCTAATTAAAGGTCAAATCCAAAGGGAATTGCCCTAGCTGTCAAGATTTATTTTCTCTAGCCTGAAGTTGAAAAACACCAGGAAGAAAGAGAGAACATAGTAAAAAAGACATGCTGAAGTTTCCCAGCTTGCCTCACGGTGACCCATCTGCTCGGAACACATCGATACTTGATGATCAGCTCTAAACCCATTTCTTCCCCTCTATATGGCAGACCTGTAGCCCTTGCAGCACATTAAAATGGATCACAATAGATTACTATGCGGAACCATCATCCTGGTAGTTTTTGCTTTAACCCAGTGATGTTTTAAAATTATTTTATGGGGTTTAAAGATAGCAAAAAGCAAAGAGGAAATATGCTCTATACTCATAGTCACTAAAGATGTCATTCTTGTTTCTTCCCGAAGTGAAAGAGTCAATCCTCTTTCATTTAAAACTAGAACTTTTAAGAATCCAATTGCCATTCCTGGTTACCATGGTTACCAAATGACAAGCAACCTTCATATACTTTCATTGTGCATCAACAAACTAACCATTTGTGAGAAAACCCAATTCTCTTCAGACATGTGCTTTGAGTTTACGCACTGGATGCCTTTATAACCTCTGAAAGAGTTATTATTTATACAGTATTTAATTGGCCATCTATCAAATAAGCTCTTTCCTTTAAGAAACTAAGCAATGGAATATAAATCATAAATTCAATTAGTAGAATTTCCTCCCTTTCATTTCCAATCATTTTTCCTTTTGAGGAGTGGTCTAGAAGAAATAATATTGAAATAGAGAAGTCATAATTTAGGTGATAAAATTTATTTTAGACTTCTCTATGGACTATTTAGGAAAATTGTATTCGTAAGGCAATATAAGAAAGTGCTTCAAGTTGAGCTGTCTTATGAATCACCATATCCTGGTCAGATCCTCCCCAGCTGTCACACTACTCCTAATGCTAGGTGGACTTGCTGTTCTTGCTGAGTTTTGCTTCCCTGTCTACTCTCTATTCTCAATCTTTTGATCTGGGAAAACCACTATAATGATTTCAGCATAGAAAAAATAGGTGAGTAACCATTTCAGGGAATTCTGTGTCAATTTTTCCAGACAACATGTTAATTACGTTTACCTGTGACTTACCACCATGCAGCACTTCATTTTCTCTCACGTTTTACCCACGTGGAATCAGATCGCTTCCCAAAGAAACTTACACAGATCTGCCTCCTTCCTCTTTTCTAGTTTTTTCTTCTCTAACTAATATAACACTAACTAATATCCTTTCTTCCTCAGGGCATAAGCTTAAAATTATGCTTTTTATCCTTATTGACGAAGGCACTACACCTATAGGTAAAGTTAAATAGCTCACTAGTGAGGCTTTATAAACATTTTTATAATTTTCAAATTAGTCAACAAATAGCAAGAAACTTTTCACAATCCAGGCCACAGGATCTATTTGTTTTATGGTGTCATTCAAACGGAAACAATGATCAAAACATTATAGGCCACGTTTTAGTGTCTCATCATACAAAATAGATCTATATCTTCATATCCAGATAATTTTTTAAAATCAACTTGTATCTTTAGTCAAATGAAGTTTTTACTCGCAAGTATCCTGAACAAAGCTAGTTAGCTTATATTTTAATTCTAATAGAGTGTAAAACTAAGATACTGTCAGTGATATTTGGGAACCTATAATACTACTGGCTGTGCTGTTTCTGCTACTGAGAGGAATATGGGTACTGTTGCCATAGCATCCATGTTTTTATAATGCCTTTCATAGCTGTTGTGCATTTTAGTAAATGACAAGAACATTAATGATCAAGTAAATGATTTTTTTCATCTATGACCACATACATAAAATATTGAATGTAGAAATGAATGTAGACAGACTCACTCAACTCTAACTTTAAACCACATGTACCGTATTTCTATCTTCTCTCTTGAAATTGAGGATTGATAAGTGAATGTTTGCTTTTGTTTTTACTACATACATTATAAATTTATTTGTGTATGCAGATGTATATGTGTGTGTACATAAATATGGTGTGTGTGTGTGTGCGTATGCCATAGTTCACAAGTGGTGATCAGAGGAAAACTTGTAGGAGTTAATTCTTTCCACCAAGTGGGACCCATGAACTAAACTCAGGCCATCAGCCTTGTTGGAAAGCACTTTGTCCACCAAATCATCTCCCCAGCCCAGATGTGTGAATGCTTGTGTGTACCTGTGTATCAGGTAGCATAACCTATCATGTACCATTTTACTGCCAGCCTGCTGAAAGTATTGAGAAGTTCAGGAAAAAAGAAACTATGCTGGGCTTTAATGAGTCCAATCAGACCTAAGCAAAACTGTGTAATATATAAAGTAAACTATATTTAAGAATTTAGTGCAAGCTCATAGTAACTCTTCTGTGGGTTCAAGAGGTCTGTAGTCTTTCTGGGAAGCCTGAACTCCACAAGGTTGTGGGTCTCTACTTCACTTGAGGTCTATTCTCATAGTTTTTGTTTTGGATGTTTACCTCAGCAGTTGACCACTGAGCTGTGCATAGGTTCTAATGACCAGATGTATGACCAATTATAGAATTATGTGTGTGTGTGTGTGTGTGTGTGTGTGTGTGATACCTTGCTTTTCAATTAATTTTCTATTCTCATTCTCTTTATTAAGATAAAAGTTGTACAAGAGCAATAGCATGCTCTGGTTTTGTAATTATATCACAGACATGTATAATATTGATTAATACACTGTAAGTGCTTAATATGCCAACACAAATAAAAACAAAAGCAGTCTAGGATGTTAACTCTGTTTCTCAAGACAACAATAAGCCATTGTCAAGTGCTTGGTATGTGTCAGATTTTATCCTAACTACCATGTAGGAAATGGTTAATTTGCTATACACATTAGCTTACAAAGATGCTGCTTACATTAGTCCTTTGCATACATAAGAATGCTAGACTTCAAAAGATAAAGGACCAGATTTCAATTGACACTGATACGATATGGCAAGATGCTCAGGTTAATTGCACAGCTTTCACTCTCAGTTACAAGAACACACAACTTAAAGATGTGCCTTTGATTCTCTAAGCTAAAGAGTTATTCTAATGATATAGATTATATAGAGAGAAAAATAGATGTTTGTTTAACTAAAAAAAATAGTTTATTTTTTCCTTTTTCTTTTTACTACTACTACTACTATGATTATCTTGGAAGTGAGGTCGCATTGTATGTACCGGAATGCCGACCCAGAACTTCCTGTGTAGGCCAGGCTGACCTTGAGCTGCTAGAAGTCCACATTCCTATGCTTCCTGAGTGCTGGGATTAAAATTGTCTGCCGCTATACTTGGCCTGAAAATTTTTAAATTGTATCCTGTTACATGTCCCACGAAGGCAAATCTATGTAAAAGCCTAGAGCTTGGTACCCTCTGAGCATCACCTTGATAGGGTCTGCTTGAGCATCCTCTGACACTGAAGCTTTCAGCATTTCCCCTCTTTTGTTTTCAACCACCTTTCTTGGCCATAGGCTGAGTTAGGCAGTTGGGAAGAATAGTAACACCTGAAGGAGGGAGGGAGAGAGACATTGCAGGAACCAGGCCATTACAGACTCAGGGAAGGGTAATGTAAGGCAGTTATCTAAATATTTTCTATTGAAAGTAAAGGAAGAAGAGAAGAAAGTAGAGTGTGATGTCTGTGAGTGGCAAACTGAAACGAGGTGCTCATTTTCATTAGTGGCAAATCAAGAAATAATGATGACAGAAGCAGAAAATCAATAAGCACTGTAAATCATAAAAAGATTGGAAGCAAAGCAAAATAGGAGGGCATTTGACCCTGAGTAACAAAAGGGTAGGGGTGTGTTTGTGTGTGTGTGTGCCTGTGTGGTGTATGTTGTGTTCATGTGCATATGTGTGTGAAGTGGGAAACCTAATTAAATTGAAGTTTAAAAAAATACACGTAAACCTAATTTTTGAAAAAACATTAAAATTTAAACCTAACCAAGTAAAAAAAGGCTTAATCTAAAGTAGAAACATAATTGCAATCAAATGCTAATTTTGGAGTAAAAACTAAAATTTGGATCATAATGCAAGCATAGAAAGCCAAACATGAGAAGTTTTTTTATTTAAATCATCACTTGCTTTACCAATGTCTGTCTTCTGCAGACAGCTAAAGAGTTGAGTCATGGCAAATAGAGGGGATATGGGAGAACTTTAGGAAGGTTCCTAAAAATCCCCATAAAGAATCCCCAGTGCGGAAAAGTTCCTGAACAGAACACCAATGGCATATGCTCTAAAATCAAGAATTGACAAATGGGACTTCATAAAATTGCAAAGTTTCTGTAAGGCAAAGGACACTGTCAATAGGACAAAACGACAACCAACAAATTGGGAAAAGATCTTTACCAATCCTACATCTGATAGAGGGCTAATATCCAATATATACAAAGAACTCAAGAAATTAGACTCCAGACAACCAAATAACCCTATTAAAAAATGGGGTATAGAACTTAACAAAGAATTTTCAACAGAAGAAACTCGAATGGCCAAGAAGCACCTAAAGAAATGTTCAGTATCTTAGTTGTCAGGGAAATGCAAATCAAAACAACCCTGAGATTCCATCTCACACCAGTCAGAATGGCTAAGATTAAAAACTCAGTTGATAGTAGATGCTGGCGAGGGTGTGGAGAAAGAGGAACACTCCTCCATTGTTGGTGGGACTGCAAGATGGTGCAACCACTTTGGAAATCAGTGTGGCGGTTCCTCAGAAAATTGGACATAGCATTACCCGAGGATCCAGCTATACCACTCCTAGGCATATACCCAGAAGATGCTCAAACATATAACAAGGACATATGCTCAACTATATTCATAGCAGCCTTATTTATAATAGCCAGGAGCTGGAAAGACCCCAGATGTCCTTCAACTGAGGAATGGATTAAAAAATGTGGTATATTTACACAATGGAGTATTACTCAGCTATTAAAAACAATGAATTCGAGAGGTTCCTAGGTAAATGGATGGAACTAGAAATTATCATCCTGAGTGAGGTAAGCCAATCACAAAAGAACACACATGGTGGTCACTCACTGATTATTGGATATTAGCCCAGAACCTTGAAATGCCCAAGATGCAACTCACAGGCCACATGAAGCTCATAAAGAAGGAAGACCAAGTGGGTGTGATTTGGTCCTTCTTAGAAGGAGCAACAAAATACTCAAGGAAGCAAATATGGAGACAAAGTGAGGGACAGAAACTGAAGGAGGGGTCGTCTGAAGACCATTCCACCTGAGTATCCATCCCATGTGCAGTCACCAAAGGTAGATGCTGATGTGGAAGTCAGGAAGTGCATGCTGATAAGAGCCTGATATGGATGTCTCCTCAGAGGTCTTCAAGAGTCTGACATATTCAGAGGCAGATGCTCACAACTAGCCATTGAACAGATAATGGGGTTCCCAATGGAGGAGTTAGAGTGAAGGCCACTGGAGCTGAAAGGGTTTGTGGCCCCATGAGGAGAGCAACAATACCAACCAACCACAGCTCCCAGGGTCTAAACCACCAGCCTGGGAGCACTTAGGGAGGGATCCAGGGCTTCAGCTGAATATGTAAGAGTGGAGGGCCCTGCTGAGCATAGGTGGAAGAAGAGATCCTTGACTTCTGAAGGCTGGACGCCCCAGGGGGTGGGAATTTTGAGGGTGGGGAGTTGGGAGTGGGGGGGTAGGCAGGGGTTATGTCCGCAGAGAAGAAGGAGGAGAGATGAGGGGATAGGGGGTTCCTGGGTGGGTGGGGGATGGGGTAAGGGGACAACATATGAAATGTAATTAAAACATCCAATAAAAAAAAGAAAGAAAGAAAGAAAAAAGAATCCCCAGTGCGGTCAGAATCAAGCTGATATTAAATTGTTGAAATCTGCACCATTCTCATGTCCAGTGCCCTAGTCCATGAATGGCCCCAGGGAAAAATGGTGGAAGAGACTTCAGGTTGTTCTTATATACGCGGATTATTTATTAGTGGATAGGAAGGCAAATGAAGCGGATTTGGTGAAGATGTCCAAGAAAATACAGATAAAGGAATTGGAAGTATTCACTGAAGAAAAACAGAGAGCAGAGACTGGGCAAAGGATGATGTCTCCATCACCACTGCAGTGCTGAGAGCAGAGAACTTCCTTTAGACAGGGAGGCTGGGCAGCTCTGCTGATCATCAGCATCTAGCAATGGTGGGTGTATTACAGGTGGTACTGATAAGTCACACTGAGGCGCAGTATTGAACCAAGAAGGGCAAAGCCACACAGCATGTGCACCAGACTTGGTCGCCCAGAGCTTCCACTGTGCTGGGAATATATTACAGTGCTGCAGGCACCAAATTACTCAGAGCATGTGACTTCTGAAACATCGAGATAAATTGGTAAGGAAAATTGAATCTTTGTTATGTGATTTTGCTTAATGATTAGAGTGTGCTCTAAATAAACAGAAAAACAAATTGATTGCCAAAAACTCTTTTAATGCCTTTTTAATTCATAAGGGTTAAGCACATAAAAGTCAGGATATTAAAAGTTAAAGTTCTCATAGAAACATTAATTCGACAACAAATTATGCATATTAGGTGTGGGAGGCTCATATTTTATAGCATAAAAGCAACAGGAAATACTGCACAAGGTAGCTTAATTAAATTACATAAAATAACAAATTCAGGGGCAAGTCATCAAGAGTGATTTAAAAAAAATTGTTTTTCAACCCTAAAAATGGGGTTGTAAAACTTAACTCTAGAAAGTGATAAATTTCAACTTTAAAAAAATCTAATCATTATTTTTACCCTGATTCAAATTTACAGTAGATGTTACTCGTTATACATTCTTGATGTTAGTTTATAACACCGTCTTGCTGTTCAAATTTGATTCAAATAGACTGAAAACGCAAGTGAGGAGCTACTTTCATGATAGTTAATAAAGATCTAAAATTCAAAGAATAAAAATAAGATTAATGTATCATGTTTTTCTATAATGGAGATCATAGATGGAATCTTTAATTATACAGATGCCTGCTAATGTACCATTTTTTTTCTGCATTTTTTATATGTATTATATTTTATCTATTTGTATTTGTGCATTATGTAAATTTCAATTTGACCAAGCAGAAATATTGTATGTAGATAATAAAAAGGAGAAAGTTGAGGCACTGTTGGTCTTACTGACTCTCTCTATGTGTTCCTCCTTTCAATAAGCTTGGAAAACTGTATGTTCTCCAGAAAACATGTGGTAGTCTTGGAACCTCTGTAGCTCCATTTCCTCAATAAGGGACATAGTGAGCAAGACCACTGTCCAGTATGGTAACTGTGGGGAAGCTATCACCTCCCAGTCAGAAGTATAGACCATAATAAAGGAAGAAATGCACTACATATAAGGAAGATAGTAAAAAGAATGCCTTTCTATTAACTTATATGTCATATTACAGACATTGTAATTGTTACTACAACTTTTTAATTATCAGAATTAATAATTCCAATTATTATTTCCAATTATTATTAAATTTGAAGTACCTAGCCGGACGTTGGTGGCGCACGCCTTTAATCCCAGCAATTAGGAGGCAGAGGCAGGTGGATTTCTGAGTTCGAGGCCAGCCTGGTCTACAGAGTGAGTTCCAGGACAGCCAGGGCTACACAGAGAAACCCTGCCTCGAAAAACCAAAACAAACAAACAAACAAAAACAAAAAACAAAAAAAAACAAAAAAAATTGAAGTACCAGTACAGATTTTGTACTTTTACGTTTAATATGTATATATGATTTATTTTGGTTCAATACTAACAAACACCATCTGAAATAAATACACACACACAAAGAAAGCACATCAGAAGAACACAAAGATTAATTGACATAGTTCAAATTTCTACTTTCCAATATATTTTTATGTCACAGGACAGCAGCCTGTAGAACAATAGAAGTCTATTCATGAGAGTGAAGTATGAAAATCCTGAGCATGCAGACTCCTGGCCCACTATCCAACCCACCTCTTTTATAAAAGCACAATGGTCTGCATTGAACAAAATCTATTCGGCCACATTCCATGGCAATGAACTCCTTGTAAGCTTAATGAGAAAAATGCTTTGTCCACTTACTTTAATTTTCACCCTGTTTTTTTTTTCCTATTGCCAAACAAACAGAAGGGCACATGTAAACTGCCAAAGCCACCGGATGTACAAACACGTTAGTGAATATTCAAGAGCACGGTGGTATTTCTAAAGTTCAGCAACACAGCACTTAGACCATTTCTTTTATTTTAATGTTTTTAAATGTAGGCACCACAAGGCCACATAAGGAGGGTGAGGTCCCTGGAGTGGACTACATTTTCATAACCGTTGAGGACTTTATGGAATTGGAGAAAAGTGGTGCTCTACTAGAAAGCGGGACCTATGAAGGTAAGCACAACGTTTCAGTGCAATTCCATACTTACTGCGCCATTTAACTTATTTTAGTTTCTTGACAGAACATCAGGAGAACGGGTCATAAATATACTGCTGATCTGGGTCTGAGAGCTTTGTTAAAATAATTTCAGAAACATGTTAAGACGTATCTGAACTAATTCTACTCTTAAATTGCTCAGAAAACTAAGTGTGCATGAGTGAACTCGGTAGCATAAGCATGCTGTTAGTCGCTTTGAGGCTCAGCTGTGATCATCAGATAAATTGTATCTTGGTATCCAAGAGAGTCCAGCATTGAGTTCCAGTCCATCACTATTTTGGGTTATCATGTTACTGTACTACACAGTCTTTCACTGATAGCGAATGCAAAAGCATAAAATAGGAAATACTTCATGGTGGGGAATTCCAAATTTTACTGAGTTGTAAGTCTCCTTGTGTGCCTGGGTCAAATAAGAGCAAAGACTAAAACCTAAATATAGAATTCTAGAAGGATTTCTCACTACAAAGGACACTGAAACATGAGCCAGAATATCCTCAGTAACAAACTTGACTCCATAACTTTCCTCTTGAGTAAGTGATATTGGTAAATCTGAGAGGCTTATCTATATACATGGAAATGGTTACCTTTGAAATCAGGTATAAACAAAACGTTGATAGTCATGTATATTTATATGCATCTAGTGTGGGTATAATGAAAGTTTATATCAGACATAGTACAATAATATTTTAAACTAACATTAAAGTATAAATACCTTTTATTCTTCATTGTTGCATGTTCAAAGTATATTTACATAATTCTTCTTCACTCTGGAGATGAAGCTTGTCTCAGTGTTTCAGTTGATAATGTTCCACATTAACAGTAAAGCTTGTAGTATGTGCATGACTACTTAGCCCATCCTACATCAGAGTTTGGCTAACCCTCACTAACAAGGCCAGGTTGCTATGTAACCAGTGTGGCCATCTACTTCTTCCTCTACTTGCTTAGTGCAGTATGCTGTGACATACAGAGATGTTCAAACCTCACTATTGCCAGGTTGTCAGAGGCATTAAAATCTCTTCAATTATTTAGCATTCTTAAAGACAATTTAAGCTGAAAATTCTGCCTAAGTGACAGTAGAGAAAGTCACTTATTGCTGCATTTCAGGAAAAAGATGATAATATCTAGAAAATGTTTCTATGTATTAGTCATAATAAACACGTAATAAAGATTGACTTAAAGCATTTTAATGAAGATATTTTAATAATATAAATTTGTTGTAAATCAGAGAAAATAAGGGATTATATAGAATATTTTTCTTTGGACTGTGTAATAATATTTAGTTTGTGTGGATTCTAATAATAATGTTGTTGTAAAAATTATTTAAAATAGCAGCCTGGGGCTTCTTTCTCACTGTAAACCAATCAGTTCCCAAGTGCTAGACACACTCACAGTCTTTATATTTACAGTAAACCTTAAACAACACAAGGTTGGGCACCTGTCTACCCTCCATGCTCATAGAGTCTACTTTCCTATCAATAACCCCGAGTTATCACTTACTATTTACTATGTGACACCTAGGCTGCTCTGAACTCCAATTGGGCAGCCCACAGGGTCATGCTTTCTTGAGCCTTAACCCATAGCAGCTTCTCCTTCCTCCTCTCCTGCACTTTTCTTCCTTATCCTGTTCTTCTGACCCCAAGCCTATAAAAACCTAAACCCCAGTTAGAAATAACCAGGGGAATAGAGTCATTCAGTGTCTTTTTTTTTTATTAGATATTTTATTTACATTTCAGATGTTATCCCCTTACCCTATCCCCCCCACTCCCCACCCAGGAACCCCCTATCTTATCGCCCCTCCCCCTGCTTCTATGAGGATGTGTACCTATGTACACCCCCACTTCCACCTCCCCACCCTCGAATTCCCCCACATACAGCATCTAGCCTTCATGGGACCAAGGATCTCCTCTCCCACCTATGCCCGACAGGGCTATCCACCCCTACATATACAGCTGGAGCCATGGATCCCTCCCTATGTGCTGGTGGTTTAGACTCTGGGAGCTCTGGTGGTTGGTATTGTTGCTCTCCTCATGGGGCCACAAACACTTTCAGCTCCTTCAATCTTCACTCTAACTCCTCCATTGGGAACCCCATGATCAATTCAATGGTTAGCTGTGAGCATCCACCTCTGTATATGTCAAACTGGCAGACCTTTAAGGAGAGAGTTGTATCAGGCTCCTGTCAGCAAGCACTTCCTGACATCCACATCAGTGTCTACCTTTGGTGACTGCACATGGGATGGATACCCAGGTGGAATGGTCTCCAGATGGCCCCTGCTTCAGTGTCTTATGTGACATTGTTCTCTTCTCTGGGGCAACCAGTCTTGGGGGGGGGGCAAATTAGCATTAGAATACAAGCAGCATTAGTCCAACTCACTACATAATTGTCCCGGCCCATGTCAGTCAACAGGGTCTAGCAATAGAGAGAGTGGGAATGGAGGGGCAAGAATAGAGACAAGAAAGGGTATCTGATCAAGTCCTGTTTATTGAAAGGCAATTGTGGGTATATGAGCACAAGCAGGGGATGGCAGCTGAAGACACTTTACCATGTGTGCCTTGCAGCTGTGGACACTAATCAGCAAAACAAGGTATGTCTGAGAAAAACAAGATGTTTATCAGAGTGTGCTCAGTTGTTGTGGGCTGTTGAAAACAAGTCTCTTGTCAGGGTATATGCCCGAGATTGTGCAAAGATGATAGCCGCTTTCTGCTAGGACTTGGTTCCCAAAACATAATGTATTGCGTTTAATAACCTTATTTAAATATCACTTTTATATAGTGAAGAACAAGGATCATTCACGATTCTTCCAACAGTGCGACATGTAATAGGATATTTTGTTAATGAAACAGACTATTTCACCTGACTGTATAGAAGCTTTTAGCAGACTGTATGTTCATGTTAAATTTCTGTTGTTCTTGTGATCAAATAGATATCATGAAGTTTTACGTCAGTATCTTAAAATCAACTTTAGATTATGTTTTAGGTCCCAAGTAAATCTTGAGAAAAATATATTGACACTGTTCCAGTGTAACAAAGTTTTGGGAAAGGGTGACCATTCCTGACTTTCTTAGGTGTTGTTTCAGAATTGGATATAGTTTGAAGGTTTGGTACAACTTGCTAGTCATTCTAGAAACACCAGTGCATATAGAACTGGTTACTGAGCAGAAAGCCAGGTTTTCATATAGGACTTTGTTATAGGTGTCTGTATTAGTGCTTACTTTCATAAATAAATTCAAATCTCTTTTGCTGGATGACATAACTACCTGGATAGTTTGTCCTATGACTCCAGTTAAGGAGAAAGTAAAATACATTTTCAGATGCATTCCTTCAGGACTGGTCTAACATAGAGCCTCTACTCACCGATCCTTGCCACAAAAAGCATTGAGAGACCTGTAGATGCTCTCAGAATGTTCGAGGGGAATCCCCTGCATTGCTCAACTAGATATGAAAACCTCGAGACATTTTCTAATTTAAACTCTTGCAATAGCAACTCTTACATGGTTTTAAGGTTTCTTTAATAAAAGCTCTGTTTTTCCAGATCCTGCTTCATCCCTTTTGCAGTTCCTGGGCTGTCTTTCTCTCTCCACCTTGCTATGCTTTCTCTGTCTTCTTGGTTCTGTAGAGCCATTAGTCAGACTGGAAAAGCCATCTTCAGTAGTCTGTGAGTGCACTAAAACAATGATAATAATAATGATGATGATGATAATAATAATAATAATAATAATAATAATAAATTACTGAGCTGTTCTTAACATTAAGATCCTGACTTTTCTATTAACTGTGTGGGATCCTTAACAAAGAAATCTAGTCCCAAAATTCAGTCTATAACTCTCCACAGCCTGGCCACTCACGAGCTGGAGCAAGGACGCGCGGTCCTGCAGCTTGTGCAACATGCTGTATCTCTTGTCCTTAGAAAGAGCTGCCTTCCCTTTTATTAGCAAAGACAAAAGAGATCTTTTATATACTGCCTGACATAGCTTTCACCAATGAGAAATGTGATTTCAATATTTCCAGTGTATCTTTACTCTTGTCACATGATTTTATAATCAGAAATGCCCACTTGTAAACTGCTGTGAGAAAAAAGGTGTAGTCCCTTAAGTAGCTTTCATAGACACACTAATTTATTTCATTGTTAATTCTAATTTAATCTAAGTGTATAGATGTAACCAAAAAGGAATTTGTTATTTTATTGATCAGACATCAAAAAGACTCTCCTAAATTACAGTTCTGCCTCTGGAAAACTGGTCAAAGATCTTGCTCTGGAGAACAATTCTGTTACTTGACAAAGCCTAAAAGGAGGGTCTTAATGTGCTGTGGTTATCCGCAGCCATGGCAAATGCCCTTCAGCAGAATGTGGATCGATTCTGAAGGCCTTCATTCTTTCTCTATCCCTGCTGGCCTGAATGCCTCACTTGTGCTCATCACAGAACATCTGATTACTGACTCGGTAGGTGAGTGGCCTGGGAGAGTTGAGGAAGGGTGGCCATGCAGTGTTAGTGAAGGGTCTTTTTCCAATACATAGTTCCTACCTTTCCCACTGAGTCAGGCTCATGATTAATTTGATGTATTGTACCAATAAATGGTTTGCAATACAGTATTGATTAATGGAAGGAAGTCCAGTCATGAGCCTTGTCATATTATGAAGAATGTTAGGAAAGCAAGGGCTGAAGATGTGGGATTCCTAAGAAACCCGAGCCAGAGAACACTTTTCGATAAATGCAGATCACTCTCTTGAAATTAGATTTGCTTACAAGCAGGTATGATTTAATTGAGTAGGGTTAACACTCTCAAGATACTCTCTGGGAGATCAATGGAAGCTACAGAAATAGCCTCTATCCTTTTGAGAACTCTTCCCTGATCAACAACTTGAAGAGAGGCTTTGTTTTGTTCTTTGTTTGTTAGTCTATGGTACATGGGGAAAACATTATTGGGAGAAACATCCATGTGGGTGACAATGTTTACTTAAAAAAAATCACTATATGATAATATTTCCTAATGGCTTTTTCAAATATGTTTAGTGTTATTTACCCCTTCTCCCTACCTCTCCTTTCATATTTCCCCTTCCCCCTTTCACAGTTGTCTCCTCTTGTTTTTCCATTTCTACCGTCCATAGCACTCATGTCTCAATGTCTACTATCTAATCCCCCTCCCCACACAAACCCTTTTACTTTCCCAATTACTTCAAGTTATACATTCACATCTAAAGATTTGGAGCTAGGATCCATGGATGAAAAAAAGCTTATGAAATTTGTTTTTCTGGGGCTACACTATCTCAGTATAATACTTTCCAGTTCCAAACATTCATCTATAGAAGCCTAACCTCTGGTAACTGCCCAAATGCTGACCTACCCAGAATTCTGAACCAGTGACTCTTGCAACATCTTCTTCCAGTTGTCTGGATATTATATCCACAATTCCGCTCCTCAGTTATATCACCTATCTGCCTCAGCCAGTGTTCTTAAGGTCATGTTAACATTCACATCTCCTGAGCTTTGCCTAGACTGAGACGGTCTTGTTTTGTCCAGAGAAATCATTGTAACAACTACTATTACATTTTTGGTTTTGATTTTCAAGTACAACAAAACAATTTTAAATCTATAGAACCAGTTACTGCTCACAAAAAAAAAGGAAACATGCTCATTAACCCAACTGCAGAACTACCTGTAGCAGTTAGAATTACCAATGTCACCCATAGTTTCATACAACTGAACACTTGTTCCCCCAGTGGTGAGCTTTGAGGCCAAAACTCACTCTCCTTCCCTCCCTCCGTAGCTCCCTCCCTCCCTCTTCCTTTCCCTTCCCCCCCCCCATCTTTGTAAAGGCTTGTTCTCCTGCTCAGGTCCACTGGTCAGGGTCTTGCAAGAGAGTGGGGATGGAGGGGCGAGAGACACGAAGAATGGAGACAAGACAGAGTCTGATCAAATCGCTTCCTATTGAAAAGATATTTATACCCTTTACCATGTGCCTTGCAATCATGGACAAGCACAGCTGAAGGCACTATGTCATGTGCCTTGCAGCATGGATACCACGTGTGCCTTGCAGCTGGAGGCACTAAACAGCAAAACGAGATATGTGAGAAAAACAAGATGTTTATCAGAGTGTGCTCAGCTATTGTGGGCTGTTGAAAACAAGTCTCTTGTCAAGGTATATGGCTCAAGATGGCTGCAAAGATGACAGCTGCTTTCTGCTAAGATTTGGCTCCCAACAATCTTCTTGCATGTGAAACAAAATGTCATCAGCGAACTTCTTTCTGCTTTTCTACATGCCTTCCCTACCATATGAATTCTATCCTTTTGAACCATAGGCTAACATTATTCCTTTCTTTCTGACTTGACTTTGGTCATGGTATTTTGTTAAAACAACAGAAAATTAACTAATACACTACCCCAATTGTAAGAGGTTCAAATAGAGCACAGCAGATTATTAGCATATTGGCCCAAGTCAAGTACAAATACATTATCTCCTTCCACCTTAATACTGCAGTTCTATCTAGTCATGGAAGTAAACCTACACGGGAATTTCAGCTTAGTGTAAACAATGTATAAAATATCATAAACAATTTAATAATAAAACTTTTGAATTGAAATTCCTTACATATTTACATTAATTAAGAGCTATTCTTTCTGAATCCTATAAGATTATTATTAAATATGAAATAGAAACTTTTTAGGAAAGGAATGAATAAGTATTATTCAAATATGTTTAATTCCACTGTTTAAAGTCAAAATCTGATTTGCTATTGAAATTCTTAGTCTCTAATCTCAATCAAGATAGCACTGGGTAACACAGATAGCCAAAGACAACACTGACACCATAGATAATCCTGAGACTGTCTTAGAGAATCTTCTGCCTTTCAAACTTTCAATCTACTGAAATGTAAACAATATTTCTTTTTCAATATTTAAAATCAGTGCTAAGGATTTTGTCATTGCAGGAGACCAAAAGGAAATAAAACTTTTCCTTTTTTCCTTGTAACCTGATACAAGAGAACAATTGTACAATACTCATAAAAACCCTGACCACAGGAGTAGTTTTTGGAGCTTGCTGCCAAAATGAGCTGCTTTTGCTTATATGTTCATGTCTGGAAGGATATTTTTAAATTTTTCATTTTTGAACAATATAATTTTTGTGAGTGAGTCTATGCACAAATTTGAGCATATAATTAAAGAACACTGAACCTCTGTGCACAAAGCTTACTTATTTTAAGTAGTAGGAGACGAAATATTTACAGAAACTCTTTGTCCCCTTTTGAGATCTTGCAATGCCACCTGGTTGGTTGGTTGGTTAGTTAGTTAGTTAGTTAGTTAGTTAGTTAGTTAATTAGAAGTTGCTCTTGGGGAGGGTGAAAGGGATTGTATTCAGTGCTGTAGAAAGAAAGAGTCCACAGTATGTGCGTGCTGCTCTCCTCCTGAACAACAGAGTTGGAAGTATTGTTATGCAGAAAAAAATATGACAAAATTCTTTTTCACATCTTGACTGACCAGGGTTCTCAAAATATGTAATATGAATTTCTAAACATGTGTCTCACTAAAATTAACAAAAAGAAATGACTCAAGAAATAATTGACTGGTTCATTATCATTGTAGGAATTTATTAAATATTGAACTGAACTATTGAAGGCGAGGGTGCTCACATCAATCAGTTTACGACTAGGTCCTCATGACTTCAATTTAGCTTTAGCAGAAATAAACAGATGCAGCCTCTGGGGAACACATCGTTAACAGTCCCAAGGTGATCCATCATGGAGCTCGTTTCTTTAACTGCCTTAAAATCTATAGTAATATTAGGTGAAACCTATGGTTTATAAATAATGAAGTTTACAGCTTGATTCATTTCCTTCAAGCTCATGTTATTAATCATGACAATTTTCAACTCACATATACCCCTTTCCCATGTTTAATCTGAAACAATTTGGAAATCACATAGAAAGCAATAGTTCTCCTATTCAAATTATAGACATTAATATGTATAGTTAAATACACACACACACACATATATATATACATATGTATATGTATATATATATATACACACACACACACACATACACACACACACACACACACACACACATACATACATACATACCAGTTTAAAATTCTTTTCTCCCCACCATGTTGACAAACAAAATCTACTTGCCTCTTCTAACTGGATCACTATTTTCAAGCCCTCTGAATTGTTTCTTTAAGTGAACAAAAATGGATCAAAGCTTTCTTGATAAATTAGGTATCTCATTATCTAAATTTATATATTTGCAGTCATGAATATATATTACTATATTTTCACTGGATCTGACTTTCAGAGTGACTAAGTTTCCTCATTTTTCAAGAAATGGCTCCCACGAGCCTTGGTGAAATTGATGGCAGTAATCTTTTACATGAGAATAATTTTGTCTGAAGTGACCTCTTCAAAATGATGCTGAGAATCTCTAGGATTTGACACCGACATCCCCCAAGCAAACATTTTATTTAGTCATTCTCAAAAAGGTTCAACTATCCCTTTTCTATCAGTAATTTTTTGAGACTTCTTCCACACACTATCCATTTGACAGTGTTATCCTAATAATCTACAAAAGGAATTTTTACATCTGAACTTTAACTTTTGCAAAGAAAAGCTTCTGAGGCATTCTTTCTTTATATCTTCCACACTCCTGATCTCAAATACAGAGAATATTAGAAACTGGTTGACCTTTTTCTTTCATGGAGTAAATATCTTCAAAAATAAGGGGAAAATCAGCCCACTGGTTTTTATTGCCTAAGCAAATACATTATTGAAGAAACCCTTAACTGCAATTTTCAGCAATGTTTAAATAGATGTGAGTTTTTTAAATAAACTATTTTGTTACATGAAACTTTTATTCAGAATGTACATAAAACCACAGTCTGAAACTTGACTATTTCTTGTTTGTTATGCTACAAAGCAGACAGACAGACAGACAGACAGACAGACAGACAGGTTTTATTAAAAAACAAAACAAAACAAAAACAAAAACCTTGAGAATCTCATGATGTTTGTATTGAAAACATGTTGTTGTAGAAGATACATAGCATATGTTCTGGCTGTTTCAGCAAATCTTTGCCACCACTATTAGAGCATGAGATATGCTGACCCTGCCAGCTACTCACCAAGGAACAGCTCCTTTATAACTGTTATGGCTGTTCTCTCCGTTATGTTGACAAACAGGATCTAGTTGTTTCTGGTGATTGGATCACTATTTTCAAACCTTTTAAATTGTTTCCTCAAATGGACAAAAATAAATAAGAACATTTCTGATAAATATATAATAGTTTTAATTTATAATGCTGGTAGTTGTTTATATATTACAATATATATTTTGTATATACAAAGCAGTTAGATAAAAGTAAGATCACTTATATCAATAAATTGTGTCTCTATGGAGATGGACAGACAGCTCAGTGGTTAAGAGCACTTGCTGATTCAGCAGAGAAGCCAGGTTCAATGCCTAGCATCTGCATCAAGGGCACACAGCCTCTTCTCTCTCCAGAACAGCATTTTAGATTCTTCAGACACCTATATGTACATAGTTCATGGCATATGAGCAGGCACACAAATATCCATAAATATATAAAAAAGTAAAAAAATGTTTCCACAAAATAGAATTGTTAATTCTCTACAAATGTGAAATTTCACAAATCAATGAAGTACAATTTCTACCAGTGGCTGCTTGTTACAAATGGGGAGTGTGGCTTAGACTGTGTTCCTCCTCCTTAGCTGCAGGTCTTCCTTCTGTTTCTCTAACACTGCACACATATTTCTCCCCACTCGGACTCTTATGCTTGCCATTTCAGTTTCCCACATTGCTCCACTTTCAATCCACATGGCCTTTTTATCTATTTTAAGGCCCCAGACCAAGAAACAAGCCTTCAGCCCACGAAACTCCCAGCAACTGCCTTGTCTCAAACTGCACCACTTCCATTTCTTTCTTGTGACTCATTTTCTTATATTGTGTTTATTAACGTATTTATATTCATGAGAGATTGTGAATTGGTATATGTTCAAGGAGAAAATCTATGCTTCAGGCACTCTGTAAGCTTGACAGAAGGAAAAGGGTGAAAACACAAAGTACGTAAGATGAAAGGCAAAATGTGTGTCCTCCAGGGCCTCTGTTGCAATGAGACCACACCTCCACCTGCCAGAGGGCAACAGAGGACACAGCACAGCACAGCTGCTGATTCCCCTAAAATGACACTCGATTGTCCAGAGAAGGGTAGATTGTGTGTAGCAGGATAATATTTGAGAAGCGTTTTCTTCGAGGAATAAAATGTACAAGCTTAGTCCAATGTTTGGCCCTGGATCTGTGCTTCTGTTTAAGTCAGCTGCTGGGTGGAGCCTCTCAGAGGACACGTATGCTAGGCTCCTGTCAGCAAGCATAACATAGTATCATTAATAGTGTCAGGGATTGGTTCTTGCCCATGGGATGGGTCTCAAGTAGGGCCAGTCATTGGCTGGCCATTCCCTCAGTTTCAGCTTTGTCCCTGCACTTCATATATAGGCAAATTTAGCTGGAACTTGTGGAGTTTTGTGGAAGAGTTGGAGAAAGGATTGAGGAATCCAGAGAAGATAGGAACTCCACAAGAAGACCAACAGAGTCAGCTAATCTGGACTTTTGGGGCTCTCAGAGTGTGAACCCCAAACTAAAAAGCATTTACGGGTTGGACCTAGGCCTCCCGCACATATGTATCAGATGTGCAAACTTGGTCTTCAAGTAGGTCCCCTCAAAACTGGAGCAGGTGCTGTCCCTGACTCTTTGCAAGACTGTGGATTCTATTCCACTGGCTGAGCTGCCTTGTCTGGCCTAGTAGCAGAGGCACTGAATAGTCCTGCAGTGACTTGATGGGTCAAGGTAGGTTGGTACCCAGAGAGGACCTCTCCCCTTATCAGAGGAGAAGGAGTTGGAACATGGAAGAAGGACTCTGTGAAGGGCGCCTAGAAGCGAGGACTGCAATTGGGATGTTAAATAAATAAATAAATAAATAAATAAATAAATAAATAAATAGGAAAAATGTACAACCTCGAACTGAAGAGGAAGAAGAGAGGGAGTCAATCACCACCCACATAGGTGACTCCATCAATGGAAAGTGCCATGCTATGGAAAGCCTCTCTCCTGACAAACTATATTAACTATTTCCTGTCTAGGGGAGATTTACATTACGTATTCAAACTTATATTCAAACAGCTATTTTATTAAATTATTTAACTAATTAATTTATACATGCAAATAAATCTAGTGTTTGTACTTATTCAAAACGTTCTAAGCATGTACAAATATAATTAGGGAAAATAACTAGTCACCAATTATGATGAAGTGAAAACTGCATGTTCTTTTATCCCGCTGATGTCTGTCATATTTTTAGTGACAAATTCTGTGTGGAATATTTGAAAAACAAATGATTAACATGCTAGATTAAAAATGGATCCATCAAGCTACTGATACATTACTGAATTGTTAAAAATAAATATATTGATAAAGGAAAAAATTCACCAATTCACCAAAACAATTTTTTTTAGTCTCAGCATAATAGTTTCTTGATTTTTTTTTGTTTTTTTTTTGTTTTTGTTTTGTTTTTACTCTTTGCGATACTTGCTGTCCCCTGGGGATCCTGGGAATAATAGATGCAGTTCATTTTCCTTGGGTCTCTGATTTTGGTTGGAAAGTAAATAATACCTATCTATCTTGGCATATTTTCTGGACAAGTTCACATGTGCAGTGTGTTTCAAGCACCATCTTAGAAGCAAGTTAGGGAAATATTTTTATTGAGGAATACATCATTCATTTATGGTCATGAGCCTGCCTTCGCAATAACCATCATTATAACACACTTATTTTAAACATACTTTGTGTGTGTGTGTTTGTGTGTGTGTGTGTATTCGTGTTGGTATGTGTGTGTATATTGGTGTGTGTATTGGTATGTGTGTTTGTGTGTGTAAATGTGCTTTTGTACATGTGTTAGTGTGTGTATGAGGTATGTGTTTGTGTGCATGTGTGTGTTTGCATGTGTATATGTGTTTATGTGTATATGTTTGTTTGCATATATATATGTATGTATTTGTGTGTGTTTGTGTATGTATATGTATGTGTTTGTGAGTATGTTTGCATTTGTGTTTGTATGTGCATGTATTTATATATATTTGTGTATGTTTGTTTATGTGTTTGTGTGTTTCTGTGTATATTTGTGTCTGTGTGTGTGTCTGTGTGTGTGTCTGTGTGTATATGTGTGTATATGTGTGTGTATGTGGCTGACAAAGGCACTGAATCCCTTGGAACTGGTGTTGCAGACTGTTGGGAGCTACCTGATTTCCTCCAGCAAGCAGCAGGTACTTTTAACTGCAGAATCAGCTGTTCGACCATCAACTCAGTACTTTTTAAATCTCTAGAAATATTTAGACCTCTTATACTTTACTCTCACCATTTAGGAAATTTCCTTTCTATTGAACTTTCTAATGTTTTGCATCTATCACAATTTCACTGGTATAATTTTTCTTTATTCTTGGCTCTTGTTATCCCTTGCTTTCTTCTGACAATGGAAAGTCCTGTGTGATTATGTGCTGTATAATTACCTCACATCCAGTGCTTCTCATGTTGCATCATGCTGCATTTCATACCCCAGTTAGTCTTTCTGCTTGTTATGGATCTCTCATTTCAATATTTTCCTCATAAGTTTATATGGAATAATAGTGACAATAGTAGAAAAACTAACAATTGTTCCTGAGAGGCTACAGTGAGGAAATTTAACTGAAATTTCTATGTTTTAAAGGGAGAAGGTCCCTTCCTGGGAACAGGCATGCCTATTGATACCTTGCTCAATCTGATGTCATATCGTTTGGTGTGTTTCTTGCTTGTGAATGTAATTTAGTGTGGCATTCTGTGTTACTGAGTAAACCCAAGGGCACATATTGGAATGTACTTCCACAACAAATAGACTCCACATAGTTACCTTCCTTGCCTGAAGTTTGTATAAATTGAAGTAGCCTTTTTAATTAGTTTTTTAAATCACAATTTTCTTTACGTTCTAACAAAGCATATTATAACCTTTGTGATTCAAAATTATTGAAAAGACTCTCCTTGGCAGGTAGCTTCAGGAATAACTAGGAGGTTGGTATGATGAATTAAAATTTATATCTTAGTATGGGGGTGATTTATACTGACAGAGAGAAAACAGTGTACTTCTTTTTCATTTTTTTTTCTATTTTATTCTCCAGTTTAAAATTGTATTCCTTTCTAAATTACCCCACGTGGTGGTTACTGTCATCTCACACAGCTGGCCACACTCAAGGTCCTAATGTTGCTCCTTCCTTTGTATGTCTTGGATACCCTTAAAGTCATGGCTGCTTTAATTATGTCTTACAGAATTTCAGAATCTCCTCTTATTTTTAGTCATGTTCCTCTAAGTTCTTACATAATTGGACTAACAAACTATTAATTATTCAATGTATTCTTTATATTATTTACCATGTTCCTGATTAATCCATGATTTTACTTTTTATGGTTTGCTTAAATTTTAGATAATTGTATTAATGAAGAATGCATTCCAAAGCCATATTTTTTTTATGAAAAAAACTTTAGGAGAATACAAGCATTTTCAAGAGTGAATGAATTAATCTCGACTGCCTCAAATTATCAGGAGATTTGTCACTACTGTCAAAGTAACAAGATATGTTCAGTGTGAACTTGAAAATCCTGAGTGACAGTACAGGAAGCTGAAATTGGGATTATGAAGAGAAGACATTTGGGGACAGCTGTGTAGTCAGATTCCCTGAGAGAGGGTGGGCGGTGCCAGTCCTTGCTTCAGAAGTCCTGTACTCGGGTCTGCACAACTGTTGTTTGTCATTCTTCTGTCCAGGCACTCAAAGGAGCAAAATAAAACCATCTCCTGACTCAAAAAGCAGTTGTCAGAAGGAGGAGTTTGAGAACTTCCTCATGTCAGTCAAGCTATTCTAGGGTCCATCATGTTTGCTGACAAATAGTGCTGTATTAACTTGCAACAGTGACTTTTAAAAGTCATGGTAATACCCAAATGCAGAAGACAGACATTGAAAGGTCATGATATTTAATGAACCAAGGCATTAATATGGAGCTTAGAAGAAGCCATAGGCACTGGTTCAAGGATGCGATCGAGGCCTAAGAATTATAAGTTCAGATGCTAGCATTAGACTTTCCATGACCTTGATGCTACAGCACAAGAACTCCTCAGGAAGTATATACCCTGTTTCTAATAATATTTTTCTTTATTCTTTGAAAATTGCATATATTTATATATTCTATTTTGACATATCCACCCACCAGTATCTCCCCTTATTGTCCTCTACTCCATTTCCCTCTCAACATTATATCTTCTTTTATTATTGATATTACTAACACCTGAATATAACTAATGCTGACACCATATGCATTGAATGAGATTGAGGCCATCCACAGGGACATGGACAATCTACCTGCTGGTATCCACATCCCTACAACAGAGTAACTCTTCCTCAGCAACTGCCACTTGACGAGAGCTCCCCTACACCTACAGGTGGGCTCATCAATTCTACAATTTGACCTATTGCTTTTGAGCAGTTCATGGACGTCACTATAGTACTTTGAGTTAGCATACACAACACTCATGCTATGCCAAAAAGTCAGCACTTCACAATGCTCCTCCTAATCCTCCAGTTCTTACATTATTTCTGCCTCCATTTAAAGGTGTTCCCTAAATTTTGAGTAGGAGGCATTCTTATAAATGATTCCTTCACAACTAGTCCTCACATCTACTTATATTTATATGGTATATTTTAATTATATTCTTCTGCCATCACCCCCTTCCACTGCCTTGTATTGTTTCCCACTTCTCATCTCTCCCAACGTTATGTCCTCTTCTCCTTTATTGTTATTAAAACCCCTGTGATCAATGCTGCGAATGTGTGCAGTAGACATGTAGGAAACATAGCTATGAGTATTTACATGAACCACTACTCACTTCACAAACGAGGTTTATCCAGCCAAAGTTGAGAAAGTACGTAGTGCAAGACTATAGTTATAAACATAAATATTTATTTAGGAGGTAGTTTGACAGAATTATCAATTATCTATACAAAAACAGTAAGCTTTCTTTCGGGACTGTTATCTCAATCATGGTATTTTGATCAGGTTTGCAGTACTGGGCATGAAATCTCTCTGTGGAGCAGGCCTCAAAGTCAATCATGGAGTGACTGGTGACCCACACTACCAGCATGCCACAATTGCACCAGTGTCTACACTCTACAAATAAACAAGTGATAAATTGGACATGTTAGAGCGAAACATGTACTGAATGACCTTAAAGAGTATAAAAAAAAATCAATAAACACTGAAAAAAATGCTGTGACCTAAGACAAGAAAATGATTTCCAGTAGCCATAGCTGTTGAAATAATAAACAGAGTGCCTTGCTAAGTAGTTGCTAAGGTTTCAATTTGCACACTAAGAGCTCTTTTGGCAGAATTGCTCTCAAAGGTAGGCTGATAATAATTATACCATCAAAACATCAGAAAAAAAAAAAACCTAGAGGCTACTTGGCATACACTTTCTCTAATTTTCACCGTATTTTTTCAATGACAGTATTGTGTCAAATATGTTCATAGAGGACAAACCTGAAGCTAAAAATGTTTAATAACTTGAAGGCAGCCTCTCGAGGAGTAAGTTGGCAAAGTTGTAATTGTTTGCAGCCCTCATGGATGCAAAGTCTAAGATAAAAAGAAGCACTTCCTCTTGAGGTTTCCAGCCAACGTCAAGCCTAACTTCACCCTTCTTTTCCTTTCTCTGTTTGGATGCTGGCCATTAAGTATCTGCTCTTCCAGTTGTGTCTCCGTGGTCTGTAATTTCCTTCCAGCTCTGACCTCAAATTATTTTAAACCAGTGTTCCTTAAAATATGCCAAGTGGGGTGTAAGACACATGAAATTCTATCCTCTTAGAGGGAGAACACACTCAGTGGTCAAAAAGTTTGGAAAATATAAAAACACAGTTTATTATATCTTTCCTTGAAAATTCATAAAAAGGACTGTGTGTGTTTTAACCCTGCAATAAATAAAACCATCTAAACTCGTGTTGCCAGTATAAATTGTTAGCATCTGATAGATAGCCTATGTTTGGAGAAGGTTGAAAAACAACAAGAGCCCAGAACTGTCTGAGTCTGTGTTATAGACCTTTCAAAGTGACTGGACTAGATGCCCTTTAAAGCTCTACCAGCACTACAGTGTACTAATGACTTGCTGTCTACACAGCCAACTCTGACTTTAGCAATCACTTGCTCTCATCCTCTAGAAATCACTCCATATCATCCCCTTCCCAAAGACCAGTCAGCTAGCAGACTGACAAGGGTGGTACCAAGTTCCGTAAAATGGTTTATGCCATTAAGTTCAATAGAATCCGCTGCTGGCCTATCAGGATAACCCACAAATTTCTCATTGCATAGTATAAAGTGTGTAACTGGCCTTTAACCCTTATACCCAGAAAACAGTCTTCTATTACATAAGCCAACATAAGTATACCAAGAATTGTTATATGTAAAAACAGGAAGTTCAAAGGAGATAATCAAGATTCTAAGTGAAAACAATAATAAACGGTGGAAATGTCAGTTATCCAATCCCTCCTATAGTTCTGATCCTATTGTAAGAGTATGTGAGAGAGGGAAGAGATACACTCACATGGTCTTTCCAAGCCCTTGTAAAGTGAAGCCATTATTAGTAACACTGCCATCCCGGCAGGTAAAGTAACTGCATCTCAAAGCTAGCTGAGAGGGAGAGATGCCATAGAGAAGTAGAAGTGTATGCCAGGAGAGCAGATTTGTTAAGAAAGTTGATTGAACTTTACCCCTGCCAGAATAAAAGGGGAAAGGATGAGTCCCCTTTACCTTGTAAAAAAAGATAGACCCTTAGTGTTTGCCTCCCAAGTATAGATCCCAGTAAACTACTACCTGCATTGAGTATGGTATTAGACCCATTGGGAATGTTTTCTGTGTTCTGTGGTACCAGAACAAAAGGAATTACTTCCTAGAGACTGGTGACCTAATGCTATATGTCCCATGGTCCACAATAGGAAATGCACTCAAGAAAAGCCAATAGAAAGCTGTTCTAAATCCTCTACAGAGATTTTATCCAAAAGTGAGGGTTACTATACTGTGAGGAGTTGAAGAGAATCAAGCTGAACCAGAGGAATGGCTCAGATGTTCTGATGTGCATAAGTAGTGTTCAATAGTGTATACACTAGGATCCAGTCAAGGCGATCTGCCAGCACCAGGTGGTCAGAACTCTCACAAAACCGTGTACCTTGCCTACATCAGCAACTGAAACTGATGGGAACCAAGGAGGGCATAACACATGGCATCAAATGCACCTAACCTCAATGTACCTGAGCAGGAAGATACTGCACCTGTATTCTGTACAACACAGAAACAAAAAGAAATCCACAGAACTAAATTCGAAAAAGACTAGTTAAAGAAAGCCAAACTTTAAAATGTACACCAAAGACATAGCATAAAAAGGACATTCTTCTCTTGATTTACTTTTAGGATAGCTCCCCCAGCAAAGTCCATGGTGCTTTGTTTTGCTTTGTTTTGTTTTTGCTTTGTTTTGTATTGTTTTGTTCTGTTTGGCTGTTTTTTGCTTTTTAACAAAGAGCCTGACTTTTTCTCATTTATTTCAGTTCTCATTTTAACCAATGGAAAAATGTTGTTAATCATCTGACTCCTGACAAATCCTCACAACAGCCAGTCTGAGCGACTAGAGCCTGCCGACTGGTCATGGTGCTGCCTTTCCTCCCACGAGTCACAGCACTGAGTTCCTAATGATATGCCATACCCTCTCTGCCTCTTTGGTCCAGTCTTTCCAGATGCATAGGTTTGCCAAGACTGCCTGATTGGCTAAGATAAGGTGACATGACTGCATCCTAGTGTAGACTTCCCATCAGCAGAGTTTCTCACATATGTAGAGTGGAGTGTGTGACCACACCCACACATTGACAGTTTCCAGCCCACCTGCAGTATCATAGCCAGAATCCCCTGAAGGACAAAGATCCCAAATGCAGTGGCGTTTTGGTTACTTTTGTTAACATAATCCCATTAATGTTCAGGCGTTTGCAAGGTCTTTGATAATTGTGTTTTTGGTTTACAAATAGATAAAAAGAATTGAGGAAAGAAAGTAAGTTTAAAATGAAAACTCATAAAATACTTTGTCCTACTGGAAGCAACAATTTGCATACACGCATTACATATATATATATATATATATATATATATATATATATA
>NW_021604744.1:3196564-3196888 GCF_004785775.1 Grammomys surdaster | reverse complement strand
ATATATATATATATACATGGCAGAAATGCCGAGGAAATTCGAGAGTGGTTAAGCACAGCACAAGGGCATGTAAAGTGCAAGACAAGGGGAAATTTTATAGAGCAGTCACCTTGGATATATTTTAATACTTTATTGATGCCATAAAATTCAAACACTATAAACCTGTATTCTTTGTCAAAACTAGGCCATCACATGCAGAAAAAAAATGGATCTATATGTCAAAAGTAAAGCAGATATAAACAAACTGAAATTCTCAAGAATGATTACACAAGGGACATTTTAAAAAACATCACCAAAATTGTCATGCAATGATAAATACTCAAC
>NW_021604744.1:3164964-3186564 GCF_004785775.1 Grammomys surdaster | reverse complement strand
CCTCCCCTCACATTTAGACCCATTCCTCTTCCATTTCTCTTCAAAAGTAAAATGGTTAAAAAAAAAAAGCAGGCTTCCCAGGAATATTAACCAAATCTGACACAACAAATTATAATAAGACTAGAAACAAATTATGCCTGTCAAAGGCTGGATGAGACAACCATCCTCATAGCAGGAAAGGGTCCCAAGCATAGGCAAATGAGTTAGAGGGACTTCCCACTCCCACAGTTTTCTGATTCTTTAGTTATTTGGTTTTTTGTTTTTTGCTTTCTTAAAACTCTTTATTACCATGTCAACAGGGATGTAGAGATAAGAAAGGGGATAAAAATATGCTTAATTTACCATGCATTATCTCAGTAGGTTTAAGTGATTAAGGTAATAACATTTCTTGAAGATTACTAAGATATTTATAACACAAAACAAAATTTCACTAGCCTTCATAAGCAAAAACCCAAAGTATATATTTTAAATGATCACCACCCTAGAAGAAAATCTGAAGGTCGAAAGGTGGATGTGAAGGCATTTTGTTCAAAGGAATCTCATTTCTTTTCTCAAGTTCCATGAAGTCTTCTGTGCAGGAAAAGGTAGGCGTGCCAGTTCATGGGAGATTTCCTAGGAGAATGCAGGGCTTACAGACAAGGTGCCCCATGACATCCTTAGGAGCGATAGAAGAGTAGAGGGTCATATCCTGTCAAAGGTCCTGAAGAAGCTAACCAGGCAGACCAGGCATCTCTCCTCTAATTTGGACCAGGGAAGGACTCAAACATTAAATCAGGAGAAAATGCAAGACCTGGATACAGAAAATAGGATGTGATACAGGGCACAATGCATTATTCTTCCCAAAGTCAAAGGTCCCAGATGACTACCCCTAACTTCACAGGAAAGGGTTGCTCCCTTTTAGGAGAGAAAGCTGAAAGGCAGCTTAGTTGAAAGCACCTTAACTTAGGAAAAAAAAAACTAGTATTTCTGACTTTATAAAAGTCTTAAGTTAGGGCTAAGGAGGCTCAGTGCTGAAGTACTTACTACTATTGGAGAGGACCCTAGTTCAGTTCCCAGCACCCACATGATAGCCCACAATTTTATACTTCCAGTTTTAGGGGCTCCAATGCTCTCCTTTTACCTCCATGGGCTCCTGAATGTATATACATAGTACACATACACTCACTCTGGTACACACACACACACACACCAAGCACTAAAAAATTGTGTTATTATATGTTTATCTATGTTACTTACTGTTGACATTTGCAGAGCTCTAAGATCTGGATATCTGATGTAAATTCTGAAGACAGGAACTAAAGATGAAGCAGCAGCCACCACAGTGGAGAAGCTTAGAAAGGAAGCATTGGCAGACTCTATAAAGTCAGTATACCATCCCTTACAGGCTGAATTGCAAATGACTTCTTAAAGTTACTGATGTTACAATAGTAAGGACAATGTGAGATCCACTGTGTAATAAATCATTTGACCATGTGTGTGGAGAGGCGAAGGTAGGGAGAGAGTGCGGATGATGGTTATATATGAAAGTGCAATGCTTTCACAGAAATTAGTGAGCTAACCAGCATGTGTTCTGCGAACTGAACTCCCAATAATTTTTAATGCCCGAGCCATGTCTTTAGGAGCCCCTCACCCCATGCCCCCCCTTCACTTTTTACTGATTCTTTGTGAATTTTACATCATGTATGCCAATCCCATTCACCTCCCTGTCCTTTCATATCCGCCCTCTGCCCTGTGCCCTACCCCTCCAAAACAAAAAAAAATCTCAACATGGAAGCTTCATTGTATCCCAGTGTGTCCCACAGTATACCATTTTGCCCAAACAACTTCACTTGCGAATGTTCATTACAGTGAGTCATTGGTGTGGTTTGAGGTCTCTGGCTTCTGCTACACTGTCAATACTGGATCCTCCTGAGACTTCTTTCTGATATCCTGTTGTTGCTCTGTGCCATGGAGATCCTACAGCTTTGGATCTTTAGGACCAGCCCTTTCACACACTCCAGCAGATGATAAATAGAGTGGATGTTGACAGATCAACTCAAAGCCTTGAATCTGGATGTGGATGGTAGCTGAGCTGGTCAGCCAGCCAGGTCCCCTGCATTCATTTCCTTGGGGTTAGCTCTCCTATATCAATACCACCAGAGCCAGCTCTCCCATTTATCAACTCAGCACAGTGCTGGGACATCAACATGACCTTAGGCCAGGGACAGACACATGGCTTTTGGTAGTAACATGGACTCCGGACAATAATACAGACCATGGCTTCAAAAGGATCATGGGCACAGACATCCCCTACCCTGACCCATGCAGCAGCATGGACTCAGATATGGCCCCAGGATCAACATAGCCCCAGATGTCACCATGGCTTCAGGCACAGACTGCTCTAATTGCTATGTTCCCCTCAAGGCAGCATGGCCATCAGACATCCACATGGTCTCAGGAAGTAGCCCAGGCCACTGTCATCTGGCTCATCTTGGTATGCTTGAATCTAATCATGATATTTTTCTTGCTCACTTCTCCTGGGATCCCTCCCTGGCTGCCTGAGTTGTTCTTTCCCAAGACAGAATGAGTTTGATGACTTTGACTTTATTCTCCTTTACTACACATAACCAAATGATAGTCAGGAATTACTACCTCCTAGAATAGTCCTCGAACATGTCCCCTATTTCTCATCTCATTCCCAACAATTTACCTTAAGGTGGAGATTATGGCCATTATCTAAATTCAAAGTAGCACTCCCTAAAGGCTTTTCTGGGTTCTTCATCCATGCTGCAACCCACTGATCTTTCTGCATTAATAATCAGTTGTTTTCACATCTGTGCTTAGAATTTCCCCAGGCACTTCCCAACCTTAAGAATGAAGTTCAAATTCCTTAATCAGGTTTATTTAGCTGCCTGTCCTTGCCCCTTTCCCTTTAGATTCCAAGTTTAATCTTCCGCCACATAGATGTGAACAGGCTGTGACTTTTCATAACTTGGAGTTTTCCATCTAACATGACTCCTCTCACAAAACAGCACCACTTCCTTTCCTGAGCTAGCTCCTGTCCCCAGTTGCCTAGTATCCTCACAGAGCAGAGCTCCATATGCTAATCCTTCCCATTCAGCAACCATACTTCAATGCAAATCTTTACTGATGTCTATGGATGAGCTAGAAGAGGCAGATGTTTAGAGGTTGCTTTCAACTCTACTTCTATCATTGTATCTCTTTAATGTTATATATCACTCAAAGAAAGCATTAAATTAATACATTTTAAGTTATTAAATATTAATAGTCTAGACATTTACTATTGACACATTCTCCCTTAAAGGCAATATTAAGTCTAACTTTCTTTCTGTTCATATTTATTCATATTTAACAGTAGGTTTTAGAATATACTTTTAACATCATATTGATGTCATAGAATATAGTCATTATAAAGTGAAGCATATCACTTAACTAGCTTTCCTTGCATAGATTTATGCAAATTTTACCCAAGAATGACACAGTAAAGGCAAAAACAATAATAAACCAAATGCTGCAAAGATTCTAGAATAATTTGAGTAAAAAAATCTAGAAAACAAATGATATATTCAGGCAATATAAGAATCGTCTGATAGCTTAGAATTCTTACTCTCAAATCCCTACCCATAATAAATGTCAATTTGACATTAAAAGATCCATTTATCCAGGACCAGTTGCTTATACAATAAGATAAAAATGAACAGTAAGGAGAGTTTTATATCTCTGTATTAGTCTACCAATAATATTTCAGCAATCCCATGATGAGTAAAGCACCCCTCACCTCTTCAACTTTGTCTCTTTCTTATTCTTCCTTTCCTTCCTTCTTTCCTTCTTTCCTTCTTTCCTTCCTTCCTTCCTTCCTTCCTTGCTTCCTTCCTTCCTCCCTCCCCTTGTCATTTTTATTTGTTTCACTGCCCCAGTCTTTTATTGATATCCTGTAGGTTATAAAACCTAGGTCTTTTTCAGCTTTGCAGACAGAGAGTTCCATTGTCAGCTGAGTAAGCTGTGACTGCATCTTAAGCTATTCAGGACTCTGATATCAGAAACCAAACAAAATCATTCATGAGACCCTGAAGGATTTGTTTATTCTAGCTTTAGACAAAAATTCATAGTGTATCAAATAATCTTAGTACACTGGAATATACTTCATAATTACTCAGTGCCGTTGAATACATTTGACAGGTCTTCACTACTTAAAGATGAAGTTCCTCTCATTCCGGTCTGTCTAACAGATTATCTGGGAAGCTTCTGCTCTTCCAATAACTCAGAGACAATTTTTGAATAAAGGGCTTTCCCTCTGTCTTCTATTGTGTCCTTAAGTGGGAATCTTTTCCCTAACGACTTAATTGGCTGCTTGTTCCTAACTGTCATACATGTGAGGCATCCAATCCTATGTTCAATTTCCTTGAACTCCCACATTTCTGACCCAACTAAATGAATAGAGTTGATATTCTTTGGGCTAGCTTGTACTTTGCTTAGCTGGACCCTTCTTGTATCTGTGTAAGGCTTAAGAGAGGGCTGTTGCACTGTAGGACAGTAGACTCAAAGCAGGACTCCTGATCTTAGAATTGTGCTGACAATTCTAAGGAGAGAGGGTGTCCATTTATTATCTTCCTCAGTGAGATGTCCCATAGCTTCCTAGAAAACCTGTTAGATATCACTTACAGAGTAGATTTAAACCTTAAAGTGGTTGATGGTGGAAATTAATAATAGGAAAACCTTCAGGCACAGGTGAGGTCAATGAACACAACACAGAACTCAAAGTTCTAAGTACTGAGCCTGAGCTCTCTCTATTTCTAACTCTAAGAGAGTTGTTTGCTCTGAACTCACAGTAATTAGCATTTACATTATATTTGTGGCAGGAGATAAATGTTTGTCCTCTTTTGTCCTTAGCATCCACCACTGCATTGGTTGCTGGTATCTAAAAAAAAAAAAAACCCACAGACAGGACACCTCATCCTGAAGCTCCAGTGTCTTTACCTAATGTCTTAACTTCTCTGCTTCACTATCTTGCTTCTGTCTTCCACTTCTTGTTTCTTCCTTTGTATTTCCTCCCTTATATAAGCAATCTTTATAAACTGTATTTTCCCATAAAAAACCTTACTGTTGATTTTCATTTATGAGCATCTGTCTTTATCTGTAATCTATCAAACAAAGGCTAAATTACAGAGGCATTCTAATAATAAATTTTGTCTGTCCAAAGGACACCATTCCTAATCTCTCACTATACACAGAAGTATCTCATTGTGTCTAACCTGTTTTTCTAAAAGTCAACCAACACATTCAGGGTATCTGGGTATCCTTTTTATTTTTTTTTTCTTTTTATTTTTTTGTTGTTGTTTTAATTTGGCTTATTTCAACCCATATGGAGATGTAAGAACCTTATCATAGATCCCCCTATTTACATTCCTTACTGCCCAATGAATTTGGATACTGTACAGAATGACTGTTATGATAACCCAGAGTACTAAAGTAAGTCTGAAGTGTAGGCCTGGTTTTACTTAAATGAGAGAATTCTGATATTCCAAGCTGAACTCACACTCAATGTCAGGATCTGGAAGTTCTTGAGCGCCATCAGTACCAGAGCACAAAACCAGAAGCCCTTCACTTTTTAAAAAGCAATGATTAAACTTGTTAGATGAGAGGGTAAACAGAAATCTTCATATGGTCTAAAATGACAGATAATTTCAGAAAGCAGTACAATTTCTGAACCTAATTTTATACTGAAATCAATACTACTTTAAATTCAGGTACAATTAAATATTTGCCTTTCCATGGGTTATATATAGTTTCCCATTACGATGATTTGTTTTTACTCTGACTCCACGCGGTATGGTACCAAGTTGATAGAGAAAGATTCTACAACAATATTATCTAAAATCTCTACTCAAATTAAGTAGCACAGGATAACAGTGAGAAAGAAAATCTTGAGACATACAAGGACATAACCTGGAAAATGATAGACATGTGTCTGAGCCATGGAGTGGATCCTGAAGACAGATGACAAAGTGGCAAGTGCCAATGAGGCAACATATGTGGCAAGAGAGATAGAGAAAGAGGGGTGGGAGCAAAGTTTTCACACCCCTGTTCTATTACTAAAGCCAGGATCTCTCAAATACTTGTCAACATGTAACAGATATATTATTAATCACCCACACACCCCAAGCCTGTGAATCTGGCCCTCTGCAGTTAAAACTGAGGATGTTTATCTTCAACGAGAATGGCTGTCCTAAACTAACACTTCGGAAGAATGGTTTAACACATTTATTCTGAAGCTATAATGGCTGACAGAAAACTAACATTCTCCAACTAGTCAATTGATGGTGAAGTGGGAGAGCAAGCTAAAAGTTTAAAAATTTCAAAGGCCATTATGTAATCATTTGCCATTTGCTTACTCTAAATAAGTACCATTTGCTTCCATTTTGTGCTTAGAGACACCAAACCAAAGTGGCAACTTCTGGACTCTCTCTTACATGGTATAGTCATCTTAAGGGGAAAAAAAAGCATTAAAGTACCACGAGGTGCACAATATCAGTGCCTCCAGTGTTAGACTATGACAAATATATCTGAAAGAAATGGCTTATGGGAGGAGGAATCATTGTGTAACAATTTCAGAGGTTTGGTGCTGTAGGATATTTGATCACTTTGTGAACCCCAGGATTATGAACTGGAAAGACTTTGTTGTGGTGTGGCTCAGCCCTAGCACACACCTTTAACCCAATAGTTTTCTGTAACCAAGAGTTGGAGCAATCAACCAGTTGGTGGAGTGAACATAAGGAAGTACAAAGGAGGGTCTTTGAGTTGAAGATTATTTAAGACAGCATGGAGAAAGAAAGGGAGATTTTTTCTTTCTTTCTGGGACATTGGTGGAGTGGGAAGGTCAGCTGGGTGCTTTCCCTGCCTCTGAGGGAAAAGGCTTTCACCACAGTGTCTGGCTCTTGAGTCTTCATTTGGAATTTTGTTTTAAAAACAACAGTTTGGGTCCATGGTCCTCTGGCTCCATTGCTTTTGGTTTCTGGTGAAGCAGAAGATTATGACGCTGAGAGCATACCAGAGAGGATCCACTGACCTCATGGAAACAGAGAAATCCAGAGACACCCCAGGCAAGGTAGCACCCACCAAGGGTGTGCCCCCAGTGTCGTGTGTTCTCTAGTGTTCCCAACACCTCCCAATAATGGCATCCAATTATGAGTCCAGGCATGAGTCAATCCCTCCCTACTAGGTCAGAACCCTCAGGATCAACTCATACTGGATGATTCCTGGTGGGAACCAGGTTTTAGCAACTGTAGCCTCAACAGCATCCATCTGCCCATCACCTGGGTCCTGGGTCCGTTCCTCTTGCCCCCAGTCTCATCTATGTTTGGTTCCCTCCTGCCAGAAATACTGGTATATCAGAAAAAAAGTCCTGGTATCGTGACTCCTATGTTGAGAATTGCCTGGTCTTCCTAATTGCTGAAGAAAAAGAAATGTGAAAATGGTTAACAAAGCACACAAACGTCCCTGACTCAGCATCTCTTCATGTATGCAGCCTGTATTCTGGCCATCTCTTAACTGTCCCACTTCCCACACTGTGCCTGATCTCTTGGGTCTTCAAGTCATGGACCTGATTACATTTTCTGACAGTCCGTGCAAATATTAGTCTGCCCACTGCTTAGATATGCAAAGCACCATGATTACGATTTCTGCCCTGTCTAGTTGCTAAGTGCTCTTTCTATTTTATTTAATTGCTGTTTTCGCTGTCACCATTCGCCTCTGTTATATTATTTTTCTCAAAATGCTATTAGCACATCTTCCATTAGAGAAGCTCCTCATTTTTCCAAATCCCGCCTTTCTAGGTGGGGCCTTCTGACTTCTCTTCGGTCAAGGCTGACAGTTCTCTACATCCTACTTAGGTGTTCTATACAGTTCCATCAGGGTGCAGTCAAGCCCATTTTCTTACCCATCATTCCCGCTGCTATTGTGCTTCAATGGGAAGATACAGTAAGTGTGACAGACATGGCTGAATTGTTTTCTCTCTAGTCCTTTGCTAAAATTTTTCTGGCTTGTAGCTAGGCACAGTGGAGCATGCCTTTAATCCTAGTATTTAAGAGGCAGAAAGGAGATCTCTGTGAGTATCCAGTGTGGTCTACAGAGTGACTTCCAGGAAAGCCAGAGCTATGGAGTTAGGTCCCATCTCAACAAACAAAACAGAACAAAATGTTTCTGACCCTTAGTCCTGGATCTCTGAAAGATAGGTATGCTTATACCACTTTAAAAGCTGGGTTCATTCCAGGTCTACAGCAGACATTTTCCACTTGAAGACATACTTTGAAGGTCTGGAAAAAGGTTCTTTTTTTCTCATTTGTTTAAATTTAAACTTATCTTAAACAACAAACAAAAACATGATAGTTATATATGTTTGTGGGACACCATGTGAATTTTGATATGTATTTATTTGTATAATAGCAGAATCAGGCCCAATATATCTGTCTTCTCAAATATCACTTGTGCATGCTGAAAACATGAAACTGCTGTCTTCTGGCTTTGCTGAAACGTGCAGTACTTCAATTTTAGGTATGCACCTGATGTACACTAGCACACCTCCCTCTAACTGTGACTAATGACCCTAAGCTCATCCCATTCCTAGTCCTCCCCGCCCCCTCTACTTTCTCCCACTCTCTGGTGAAGATCATTTGAGTTTTAACTCCTATGAGAATCCACATAGGAGTTGGATTATGCAGTCCTTATCTCGTGGCACCTGACTTGTTCTCTTATTCTAATGATCTCTAGTCCTGTTCATGTTATTACAAGTGACAAGATCCCATCCTTTTTGACCAAATAGTATTCTTTGGGTGTATGTAGGACATTTTTTATGTAATTATTAGTGGATAGACATTTGAGTTGCTTGCATTTCTTGAGAGCTGTGAATCCTTCTTCAGTGACCTGGGTATTTCAATGCCTCTTCGCCATACTTCTTTTATTTCCCCTGAAGTTGTATCTAGTAGTCAGATTGCTGGATCAACATAATGATTTGATGAATCTCTGTATGTACACTTGCCACAGTATCTGTCCTAACATAGATCCCACCAGCAGACTTCAGGTTTCTCTTTTCTCTATTTCTTCACAAGTTCTAGTCATTAGCTGGTGGCTCAGTAACAGCTGTTCTTAGTAGGGCATTGCTGTAGCTCTGACACACACTTCCCTGGTAATGTGTGGGGGTGGCTCAGTAATAGCTGTTCTTAGTAGGGCATTGCTGTAGTTCTGATACACATTTCCCTGGTAATGTGTGGTGTTGACTACTTTTCACATACCTTTTAGCCATACTCAGGTTATTATCCTCAGTATCATTTTGTACTGAGTCCCCATGCATTCTGGTTATTAATTCCTTATTAGATATATATCTTGCAAATATTTTTACCTGTTAAATAGGCTATTGGCTATTCTGTTATTTTTTTTCCTTCTCTGCACAGAGAATTTTCAGCTGAAAGGTCTTGTTTAAAGACCTTTCCACTTCTTCAATCTTCCTTTGTTCTTCACTTCCCTCAAACAAAACAATGTCTTGCTCCTCTCACCAAACTAAATTAAATGTCTTTAAACTTTACATATCACACCTTTTGCCCAATGAGGCACTTTTTGGTAGTTTTCTGGTTTGTGTGTTTGGCTTCAGTGTTTGTGATGCCTTGCTCTGGTGACATCCTCCTGGGTGATCCTTTTCTTGCTCCTTCCTTTTATGGTCTTGGCCTTTCTAACAAGAAGGCTAAAGCTATGCAGTTTGTTGACATTCAGGAATGAGACATTCTACATCTGACCTCTTTCCCTCCCTCCCCCAGTGTGTGTGTATGCATGTATGTGCTCATGTGTTCATACAATCTATAGGCTACATGTTAACATTGTATGTATTCCTCTACTGTTTTCCACATAAGTCTTACATAGGGTCTCTCACTGAACCTTGAACCTGATATTTTGTGATCTCTAAATATATACCATGTCCTCAGTTTAGTGGGAAGTGGTCAGAGATCCTAACTTAATTTTTCAAGCCCCAACTGCCTCTGTTGGTAAGAGCTAACCCACGATCCATATCCTGTATTTCATCCTAAGCCTCACCAGGGAGGTCAGTTTATACATTGTTTGGCTAGAGGATGCTTGGATGTTAGGACTCTGATGTTCTTTTCATAAATCTTCCCCATCTCCCTCACTTACTCTGTCTCTTCAGTCTTAAGTTTCTCTGAAGTTCTCTGGAGTATAGGATATGACCCAATCAACTTGAACCCAATCCTTTCTGAAGTTCTACATCTGACCCCTTTTCCTCCCTCCCTCCCTCCCTCCCCCAGTGTGTGTGTATGAATGCATGTGCTTATGTGCTCCTACACTCTATAGGCTACATGTCAACATTGTGTGTATTTCTCTATTGCTTTCCACATAAGTCATACATAGGATCTCTCACTGAATCTTGAACCTGATATTTTAACTAGATTTGCTAGTCATCAGGCTCCTAGAGGTCACCTGTCTCTTCCACGCCAGAGCTTAGGTTAGAGATGCATAATACCACACATGTGCTTTTCCTGTGGGTGCTTAAGACCTGAAATGAGCTCTCAATGCTTATGCAGCAAGCACTTTAACCCAGTCAGCTCCTTTGGCATCACGTTCTTCTCTCACTATTGATGCTAGTCAAAGCTTTGAAAATTGTTTGTCTTGCATTCACAAAACTCCGAACCGAATCCTTAGTACTATCCATTCCTATAATCACAGGGCTAAAATGGGCAGGCAGGACCATCAGAGAAGTTCAAAGACATTCTCTGCTATGCATGGAGTTTGAGGCCAGTGACTGGAAAAAACAAAAACATAACTCACTGAGCTCAATATTCCCTTATGGAATAGAGCTACTCTCTCCATAGCTAGTGAACACACACACACACCATACACACAAACACATCTCCCCCACACACACTTTCTATGAATTGTTTCAAGATGCTTGCATCTTTCTAATAACTGCCTATTTAATATATGTTTTAGATTTTATTTCTCTTCAGTGACCACATTTGGAGATTAGTCACAGAAAATGGTCTCTAAAATCTTTGTTGAAAGAATAAGTAAGTGAATATAGAGAGGAGAGTGAGAAGGGAGGACACTCTTTAAGAAATGACAGAATATGCTATTTAGCTAGTCTTTTGCAAGCTGAGTGCTTGTCATCCCCAGATTCCCCCAGCGACACAAGTGATTCCAAGATACCACCAATATTCTTACTCAAGGGAAAGCAAAGTAAATTGCATTGCCCCTAAAGGACACAAAAAGAATTTCCTTTACTTGCTGTGGTTAACTGAGTAGGAATCCATCACCAGGGCATATCTCCTTTGGGTTAATACTAAAAAGACCAATACAAATATATTTCCTAGGGGAATCAGGGAAAAGGTAAATGACTTAGTACTGTTCTCATGGTTTCTGGAGTGATGATACCCTCAGTTAAAAGCATTCACCCTGATCAGAATTATCAGGAGAACTCAAATGCTATAAGCAATGACTTTATCTTTTGAAAGCCTTGTGCACATTGTGAGAAGAAGCTTTGGTATTTGTAATCAGCCCAGCTGCTGGGATTAAGCCAGATGCTCCTGATGAGACCTCTGAGCTGGGCTCCAGAATCCAGCTGCTCTCTTGAAATCCTCCAGCCCAGGGGCTTCTGCAAAGGTCCTCTTCACAGGTAGAGAAAATAGAAATGGAGTTGCAGAGCATTCCCTTCCTCTGTGTCTCCCTGCATGGCTGAATCTTCACATTGCTATCCTAAGCACATAAAGTAATTCGCATAAGTGATGAATTTGCAGGCACAACACTCTTCCTGCAAACCTCCTCTCTCTTCCGCCTCTCCCCAAGAAAGAGAAATATAACTTCAACTTTGTCTTCCCTCCTCAAATTGTTTATCATTGCTTTAGGGTACACAAGTGAATGTGTTTTATTACTGATCTCAATTTATGCTGTTTCCAGAACTGCAATTCCATAGCAGTTTGTCAATATTATCTTTCCAAGAGGAACCAAGCAAACTGCCAGGATGCATTTTTAATGGCCTCTTGTTGGTAATTAAAATGTCATTTATGAAATAATAGCCTGTTTGTTTTACCTGAGACGAGAAGTAACTGCTCAGTTTTACTGAGGTAGCATTGCTCTCTCCATATTGAAGACCTGTATTTAAAGTAATAGAAGAATTGTGTATTACTAACATGTATTGAAAATAAACATTCACTCCTGACAACATGGCTTCCAACGTGGAGCACTCACTGGCAGTGCAGTTTAGCTCGCTCCAGGTGGCTGTTGGCTTCTCCTTCTCCCCAGTACACCTCCCACCTTAGGAAGTTGAATCAGAAATTAGGTTCAGTAAAGCATTTTAATGTGAACATTGGAAAACAGTCATGTCAGTTGTAATGAATAGGTGTAATCAATAGTTGCTCTGCTGTGGTTTTACTTTTGGATTTCCTTTTGTGATGAAAATATTACATGTTATGGTTAAGTAGACAGACCAGAGAACCAGGTCCAGGTCATAGGTTGTCAACTGGGAGCATTCTGGACAGTTTGTTCCGCTCTCTTCATCCTATAGAAGATGTGAATAGGAACAGTTACCCCCCTAGTGGCTTTTAGGAATTAACTTACACCAAATATTTAGATAATAACCACTGTGTAAGTGACAAACGTCAGGCCACTGAAATGTATGTAGTATGTTCTTACGGGTCTTATTCAGAACACTTTGGGGAAGGTTGAAAATTACCAAGGAACAGATGTAGCAGCTTAGGAGTTTAGGGAAAACAACAGCAGTTCCTTTTGCAATAAAAACACAGGAGGATTCTGCAGTAAGAAACCATGCATGTGGTTTCTGGGAACAAGACCTGTGTACTACTAAGGAAGGTCAAGAATTCCTTTTAGTTTGTCGTTCTGATGAGGCTCGGATCACACCCCTCTCTATGCCTCATCATCTTTATATGTAAAGTAGGAGTGTTACACTACATAGATTCCGAGGAGCTTTTCAGGAAGCCAGCTTTTAACCGATTCTTTCTAAGTAAATTCTCAATTTAAGTGTGCCGTAGAAAGCTTGCCCCTTAGACGGTTATGACAACTAGAAACTGCTTAATTATAAGAAGCACTCCATGTCCATTTTGAAATGTAGTTGAAGCTGTCTAAAGTCAACTTCAGCTCGAGATACATTTTAGCAGTAGAGAGCTTGCTAAGCATGTGCAAAGGCCCAGTTTCAAAGTCCTTTCTTCCCATCCAGCACACCCGTCCCTCTGCCTCACCAGTGCAGAAAGCAGGATGTACACAGCTCTCATCAGCTCCCTGCGGCCTCACAGACCATAGCTTCCTTTACATTCATTCTCCACCTGTCCCACCCACTAAGACACCTCCATGGAACAGGCATTGCCTCCCCATAACTATGTAATTTCTACTCAAGGGATTTTCAGGTTATTACTTAAATTAAATTCCAGAAGGAAAAGCCCATACATATCTCAGAATTCTAAAGTGGGCATCCATTTCTTCAGTGCCAAAGCAAACAAAAAGGGAGGAAATAAGATAACTGAGATGTAGTATTCCTGGACAATTATGACCTGACAGATGGTACTTAGGCTGGGGAGGTCAAAAGACTAACACTGAAGCATCTATTCTTGCAGGCCCATGATCCTAGATGCTGCTAAGGGGTTTTATTTCATTAGTAGATGGGAATCATTATATTCCTTTCTTTTTGTAGAAAATAAATGTTTTTAAGGTTCCTCACTAGCGTCTCATACAGTGCATCAATACTGAAACACAAAGCTCTGGCATTGCCAGAGACGGCTTCATTATACTTTCCAGAGGTCTTCAGGATACAGAGCTTATGTTTTCTCTAGTTCTGTTTCATTGATCTTTAACTGATACAATAAGGAGCCATTTCATACACAGATTTATGCGTTTATAGATGAATAGTATCATAAATCTTAGGGCTTTATAGGAGCTGTCATGTAGCAGACAATACATTATGTTCTACTCTCCTCCACCGCTTCCACCTTTATCCACTGTGTATGAATGTGCGAGTGTATTTGTGTTTGTGAGTATGTGTTCATGAGTGTGTATGAGTAAGTATATGCTTGAGTGTATGTTTGAGTGTGTATCAGTATGTGTGTATGTGTATGAATGTATATGTGTGAAAGTGTGTGAGTGTTCATGAATGTGTGTGATTAGGCATTTGAGTGTGCAGGTGTATGTGAGTGTACATGTGAGTGTATGTGTGTCTTTCAGTGTTTGTGTGAGTGTACGTGAATATGTGTGAGTGTATGTTTTAGTGTACATGTGAATGTTTGAGTATGTGTGTGTGTATGTGAGTATGTGTGTATGAGTCTCTGTAAGTCTATTTATGTGAGAGTGTGCTGTGAGTCTTTGTATATGTCTATATGCATTTATGAGTGTGTGTGAGTGCATGTTTGAGTGTACATGTGAGTGTGCCTTTGAGTATGTAAGCATATGTGAGTGTGTGTGAGTTTTGTGTAAGTGTGCATTTACGTATGCAGGAGTGTGTGTTTGTGTGTGAATGTGTGAGTGTATTTGAGTGTTTGTGTGATTGTATGTGTGTGAGTGTGTATGAGTGAGTGAGTATGAACTTGAATATGCATTTGAGTTTGTGTGAGGGTTTGTGTGTGTCAGTGAGAGTGTGTGAGTGTGTATGATGTACATGTGAGTGTGTGACTATGTTTGTGTGTCTTTGAATGGGAACATGAGTGTGTGTGTATGTGCATTTGTGTGTGAGTGTGTATAGGAGTATTTGAGTGTGTGTGTGCGTGTGTGTGTTATAACATTTTGGCCGTTTTTAAGTACACAGCCCTATTGCATGAAACTCTTCCATTGTTGTGTAATTGTTACCCATTTCCCATCTCCAGAACCATCTATTGGGACAACTACTTTAAATGTAGCATATTCTGATTTAAGTTTGGAGAAGATTTTTTGATACCACAGACAGATGTTTCTGCCTATAGCTGAAATCCAGGCAGAATGTAGAGGATGGCATTTTACACCACTATATGAAGCATAATCAAACTGTTGGAGTTAATCAACTCGTTCAGTTCAGCCTCCTGAAAACTCAGTTGGATTTTTATAAACTTGCTAATTTTTGTTTATAAATACAATCCATAAATTACATCTACTTCAGATGATTTTTAAAGACAGTAACTGAAATAGATACTATTAACTGAAAATCTACAGGTAATTGAAGCTTACGTAAAGATAGGAAGAAATAAGCCACACTTTTCAGTGAACAGCACTTTAATGACAGTATTAGTAAATATCAGTGGCAGTTAGCAAAGAACAATCAGCTCTAAATGCTCAATGCTGAGTATTTCAGCTTTCTACCGCTCCTGGTAGGGACTGCTAAACATCCTAAGACAGAGCATGCCTTACGATAACTAGGATGCAAACACAAATCAAATCAGGCAATACCAAATGTTGATGAGAATGTAGAGAAAGAGGATCTTCTATGCACTTGCAGTGGAAAGAAAAATGTTGTATATCTATATTGGAAAATAGTACGGTAGCATTCATATATGGTAGTTCCCATACATGCTAGCAATTGTACTTTTTGATATGTAAATCAGAGGTTGAGAGTGGCTGCCCCAAGTGGCTACCTGTATATTGATGGAACTGCAGTGTCAGTCACAAGAGGCCAAAGGTTGGAAGCGAGCTAAATGACTACAGTGGATGGAAAGGGAAGTGTGATGTAGCCATTCAAGGGTAGGATTGTCCTCAAATAGGGCTGGAATTCCAATCTGTGGTACAACATGGCTGTAGGAAGCAGAGCAAGCCCTGGATGAGTGACATACTGAGTAAATGTCATAGGCAAGGTCACATCATGCATCCCACACCCTCAGGCTCAGAGCAGTGTTGAAACCTTGTTTTAGGGGATGGAGTGCAAACATTGGCAGGGTATGCAGAAAATGTCCACCAAAGCTCCCCTCACACCGATATTTATGGCATGAAGACTGCCTCCGAACAGAGGCTGCTCCTACCTAGGTTATCGAAACCAATTTCCTTGTTCCATCTGTGTAACGTAAACTCTGCCTTCCTATTTATCTGTACATAGTGCCTCCCTTTTCAGCTGTATGCAATAATCCCAGCACTCTGTTCAGCTCTCTACAACAACCACGCCAAGCTTCCAGGGTGGTATGGCTTCCCCAGCCAAGTGTTCCTACCACCTGATCCCTGCTTTCTGTTTGCATCTCATTCCCTCATCACCTTACTTCTCTGGTCAGATGCAAGCCCTTTCAGGCCATATGAGGATGAAGGACAGCATTCACCCCAGAAGCTGTTATCCTAAGTGAAATAAACTCCTTCAGCACATGAATCACATTCGAGAACTCTCAAATTCAAAAGAACAGAAAACAAAACGGCAGTTGTAGCAATGATAGGTTTAGGAGGTTTTGGTTTGAGGAGACTAGAGAGTTTCGGTTTGAAGAAAGAAGAATGCTTCTGAAGATGGTAGTGGTGATTTCACAATGGGAGAGTATTTGTAGACTGGACTGCATGTTTTAAAATGATTGAGATGCTAAACCCCATATCATGTATGTTTTATACCAATGAGTAACAATGAAAGCTCACGAGGATGAAGGACATGATGGACTCCCTGCCGTATTTAGTCAGTCACATACGAGCTAGAATTTACCCTAAGTTTTCCTTCTTCAGGAATTCGTTGTCAGCTGTGGTGGTAGATTCATAGTTGTTTGTGAAGACCAGAGCATTGTGTATATGGTGTCGGGATCGGAACTCCAAGCTCGACCTTCTGGTGTGACTCTAGTCTTTTCTACGTTAGTAGTTAGTTATCAGGGAGGAGTTCAACAACCATGCTGGTTCTGAGATGCTAACTGAGTAATTCTCCAGCTTCCCTGACATGGAGGACACTAACAATTCTGGATACTTTTCATGTACAAATGTTTTATTGCCATTCTACAAGCACAATCTCCTGAAGCTAAAGTAGGTCATATTATCCCCATTTTCAAATTGGGTAACAAGCTGAAAAACAAATAAGGAGTTTGACCACAGCTATATAATTTTTCTCAGTCATGATTTCATAATAAAGGATATGCACATGTATGTGTATACGCTGAATCTCCAAATCTCCATATCCAAGTGGTGCTGAAGGTGACAGTCCACAATATAGATAATGTTCCTGTTTATGCTCCATGACGTTAGAGCTTGCTCACATCCCATCATGCAACACTAGGAAATAACATCACCCTGTCAGCTGTCTCCCAGGTCTACATGCTTTCCTCTCCTAAGGTATTTCTGGCAGTCTGTGGGTAGAGGGACAGTCATGCTCACAAACCAGTGACTGAGGTTTGGGTTTCTCCTATAGGTGTTGCTGCTGTTTTCCCAGAGTACCTCTTGTCAATATGCCCAGTGCCCTCACTGTTTGTCTACTGGTTGCTATGGAGCCATTAGCCACTTGCCACCCTCCCCAGGAATTGCAGGACCTTCTACACAGTGTCACTTGACATCTCTATTCCTCTCATTAGGCACCACAGTCCCCTGGGTATATATGCAGGTGCTGCTTCCTTGTCTACCTGCTTTCTGAGATACTTTCCTTAGCTCACTGGCACTGCCATAAGTAGAATCACCATTGGTTTCAAAACTTCCTATACCAAAGTACAATGTTTGTTGGAAGTAAAAAAACACTCTGTCCTGCTTGAATAACTCTCTTTAAGGAGAACATCAAAAATAGGTCACCTCTGTGGCAAAGTATAACAATATACTTGGATTCCTCTGTCTTCATAAATTACCTACACAGATCCAGGAGTGCAACACACAGTCAGTCTGAGTGGAAGACACCAACCCATATACCACACTGTTCCTCTGTACTGGTTTTGAGATTACTGCCAGCTCAAAGTAGATCTTCCATTGGGGGTTCTTTTTCTGGAAGTTCCTTTACCTTCTGTGCACATGGCCAGTTTCCCAATTTATCTGGCTCTTCCTAAAATACTAAACCAGCAGCAAGCTGAGCTCAGTCTCAAATGCAGTGTCCCACTATAAATCTGTTGTAGCATGTAAATCTCACAAAATCCAGTGAAACATACAGCATTTTGTCTATTTTAAAGATATGGACATTGAGTGGCTAAGTAATTTGCCTTTAAACAGCTACTCTGTTAATATCACACAATAAAATATCTAATTGTTGGTAGATCAAGACTTGAGCTAACTTAAGTCCTATAACCACATACCTCACCTCCTAGATCTGAGCCTCACTTCCTGAGCTCAGCACAAATCCTAATCCCAGCCACCTGCTTCAGTCACCTAGCACAGCACTGGAACATCTAGGCTATTGTTCCTAGTGACAATAAAAACTATATTTTGTCCTCATTGCTCACAATTCGCATGAGCTCAGTGATTACGGCACACGAAGAGCTTTGGGGACCTCATAATGGTATGTGGGAAAGTAGCATCTTCCCTTTCTGGTGCTAACCAGAAGAGTCTTTCCTAAGTTCAACTGGTCTAATACACGTTCTTTAAGACTGGCTCCTGCTCTGATGAAAAACTTCTTTTCAAAGAAGCCAAATGTTCTCAGGGGCTAAGCTGACTCAAGCCACTCCAGTGATCTGCGCCAATGATGTGACAGCCCTGGTCGTTAATGTTGTGTTTAGCTGTTCTCCCATCACACCTGGATTATGTAAGCTATGCTTGGTGACCTCTGCTACTTGGAAGGACTGATGTGATTTATTCAGTCAGCATTTGAGCTCAGTGCAGAAAGTGAAATTGTCTCCATTTTGCTTCTACTGAAGTCTCCAGCATGATTGAATTAGCATAGACAAGAGAAATGAAACTCACCTGTAGGTTATCATTACATTCTTTCCTGCCAGTATGTGATTGTTCTCCTCAATGCTGTCCAGCATATCAGTGATTCTAATTAGACACATATCAAGGGCAAATCTTCATTTACAATTTCCCCCAGGGGAGTTCAGTTGGGGTTTTTAGACTTTGGGGTTGTCCCTCCCAGCATTCAGAATGGATCTAGCCTTGCCTTCCTCTCTCTGTTCATAGAGTTTTATCTTCAGTTCATTTGGGGAAGAGTTTTGATTTTTAAAGAGTGATGAAGAAAGGCATGTTTTACCCCCAAAGGCTGAGTTTTATTTTTAGATATATTTTATCATAAATTATTTTAGCAAGTCATTTCAAAGTGAGCTGTTAATAAACAATCCCTATTCATTTCTGTGTTCAGACTTCTTAATTAGTGACCAGAGGGGCAACTGGCATTTCCTTTGAGTTTCTACTAACTATAAGAGAACCTTGGAATTTTAAATCTAGGAAATGTAAAGAGCAACTAATTAGGGGAAGCTGCATGCAAATATTGACAAGCAAGGAGCTGGGTCTGGTGGCACATGTCTGTAATTCCAGCAACTGGGGGGGGGGGGGCTGAGGCAAGAGGAGCATTGGTTAAAAGACAAATTCAGCCTCATCCTGGCAACATAAGACCCTGTCTCAAAAAATAAAGCAAACAACCACATCTTGGAAACTAAGTTAAAGTAACTGTATTTGACTTATGTTCTATGCACGAATGAGTACAGAAATGAATGAGTGGATGGATGGATGGATGGATGGATGAACTGGGCCTGCACTGGTAACCTTCTCTAGAAAACCTTCAGATACCCAGAGGTATGCCTTAACAATATGCTATATCCTTCTCAATCCAATCAATTTGAAAATAAAGATTAGCCATCACACCAAAGCATATTGAAGACCCAGTCAGCTCATGGCAAGGCTATATTCAGAAACACCAGTCTTTCTGATGTGCCATTCTCCAGCCCTGTTTATCTGCTAACATCTAGCTACGCTTCTGACTTCATTTTTCCTACCAACAATCCTTATTATTGTTGTCGTTTACATAATGTTAGTCACTCTGACAAACATATCCTGAAAACTCCGCGCTTAGCAAATTTTCACCCAATAAACATCCAATTCCTGCTGAAGCATCAATCTAATACATGTATTCCTGGCTCAGTTGCTGTCTTGAAAGGGCTTACCTAGGTACCGGGCTCCTTCCTTGGACAATTCTGTCATTGTCAGCAAGGGGCTACCAGTGTCTAGGAACTAGAACAGGATTGCTTATGACATCGTCACTGACCCAAACCACTCATACCTATATTCCATTTCCCAAGTATAATTTTTTATTTTCTTCTATATCCTGGATACCACAGTCCCCTTCATTTATACTGCACAGCCATTTTATAGAGCTCACGTTAATAAGCTTCCTTCAGTGTGGAGAAGGGGAATATTTATAAGCTACAAATCTTTCTGCTGTATGACTGTCTGATGGCTCTTAGAAGCCCTGCATACCCTATGGCCAAAGGTTGCCGTGGACTTTCTCTTACTTGCTACGTTTTTTAATGGTGTACATTGCTGAATGGAATAGTGGAGCACTCCTTTTGCATGTGAAAGGTTCAGAACACATTCCTAAAAACTACAACCACTTGGCATTTGAGAAAACAGCATGAACATGATAGGAAACAGAGTGATTTCTCCCCTGTCTGTTCTCCCTCAAAGCAAGAACTCATAAAACCTAAAAAGGATTCTCTGACTTTCCCTTGAAATAGCTCAAAGTCTCCCATGTGAGATGTGCTGCCATGGACCCATAAGAAACTCGTGTCCTTATCTCTGAAGACACAGGGATATGGAGTGTAAGTAGCCCTTTATAAGTCTCTGTCTTACAATTAGATCATGCCCGTACAACCTTCACACCTCTGCACACTGTCCGCTTCTTCATCAGTATAAAAGTACAGTGTCTCTGGTTGCTTGGTCTCATTTCCACATGGAGCCTCTTATACCTAAATATGTATTTACATGCCTGTTATAGATGATGATATTTTTAAATTATATTGACTAGGATGACTAAGGATACAGCTATATATTTATAGTAAGATCCTCAAGAAAGCACACAAAGATAATAGCACCAGTAGGAAATGATATTAGTTAACATTGGTGAGCTCTCAGGGAAGCATTTGTTTCCTTAATCTATTTTGTTATAGAGAACTCCTGCTGAAGAGATCAGTTTTAGTCTCAAGATGGGGTATTTCTCTTCACCTAAATACAAAAACCATGTAAATATTGAGGAAAAGCCTTTATCCCTACAATTTTAGTCAACCAATTTGTGACTTTTCTCTTGAGAAAGCATCCTGGAAATAAATGATCTTCCTCTTGAAGAGCTGATAATGTTCCCACACTTATTGTGATGTGTCATGCTCGAGTCTGGGCCAGCTTTTGCCATTGTATAACTAGAAAGCATAAACAAAAAATCAATGGTACTAATGACACTGTGTGTGTGTGTGTCTGTGTGTGTGTGTGTATTTGTATATCGTTGTTTGTATGTGTCTGTGTGTCTATGTGTATGTCTCTGTGTCTTTGTATCTATGTATGTGTCTATCTGTATATCTGTGTATATGCGTGTGTCTAAGTGTGTGTGTCTGTGTCTATAGGTGTGTGTTTATGTGTCTCTGTGTATCTATGTGTGTGTATCTACTTAAGTGTGTCTGTGTGTGTATCTACTTGTGTGTGTCTGTGTGTCTATGTGTATGTCTATATGTCTGTGTGTATCTATGTATATGTATATGTATATGTATATGTATATGTATATGTATATGT
>NW_021604744.1:3158821-3164954 GCF_004785775.1 Grammomys surdaster | reverse complement strand
TATGTATATGTATATGTATATGTATATGTATATGTATATGTATATGTATATGTATATGTATATGTATATGTATGTGTGTCTGTATCTATATGTGTGTGTCTGTGTCCATGTTCCTAATTGTATCTGGTAACAACTTGGTGTTAGTACGAACATGGCAAAAGTTATGTCATTGTTCTCTGCGATGAAGGCAGACTAGGTGCAGTTTTGATGGAAGAGCTGTAGCACTTCCTCATTCTCCCCACACTGGTCCACGGTTGTGTCCCATGTAAATGCTTGCCTAGATCTCACAACATTACTTAGAAATGCCACTACTATCTTTGTATTTTTTTTGAGGGTTTATTGTAAAGATGCAGTAAAATTTGTATTCCCATTTGCCCATCAATACAAATGAAATATTGTAATTGACAACTAGATTACTTATCAATTAATTAGAAATCTTAAAGCACTGGGAGTAGACTGTCATTCCCACTTGTGTTCGCATTGGTTGGGAATGGCTGGATAATAGATGTTTGTCTACTCAGTAGATGTGAACAGGTCAGCCTGAACATGTCCATGGTTTTAAGTTAAAATAATTTCAAAAAAATTGAGCAATATTACTGATCCTTTTCCCTACTCAGATGCTTGCTAGAAACTGATCAAAAGAAAATCTCTGTAGTCTTTCTATTCTAAGTAAACTATTTTAGCAGTATTTTTCTCCTGAGGATTCTTTTGGTGTCTGTTTGTTTATACTTTTTATTGGCTCGCTCCCTGTCTGGGTCCCGTAGCAGCAGACTGGCAGTCATCTCAAGCTTGCTTTTATCAGCGAACTTTAGACTAGTAATCACTCAGATGTTCACAGGTCAGAATACTGAGCATAGAAAATGCTTTTCTCCTTTCTGTCACTTACTGATGTGCATGTGACATGCCGCCACACCTGTAACCCCTCTAGAGGCAGAGAAGATTCTTACAGAATTCTTCAAGACTTATCTGTTAAAGCAGATCAAGATTTGCTTACTAAGCTACAGTAGATATCTAGTCTATGTGCAATTCTACAAGAGGTGGCTTTGAATTGTAGTTATGTGGTGTCTTCAACAAAGGACAGTAACTTTTAGAGACAGACTAAGGCAAAGCGCAAAGGGAAGTAACTTGTGGGAAGGCAAACAAGTGGTAGCAAGTCAGGGAATGCTGTTGTTGATTCCTTTGCCACCATTATCAGGCCTATAGGGGCTGACAACTGTGTTCAATATTTAGTAAATATTTGTATTCCCTGGTGGAAGGCAAAGCATGATACATATTGTAGTTGCAAATCTGTGTCTTCCTTTTAGGCAAATAGGAGGAAGTCAAAGGTTTTGTGTATCTGCTGTTATCTTTACTGTTTTCAGCTCAGCAATTCCTCTTATTTTAGAGAGGCCTCTCAATCACCACACTGTTAGTTCTAGTGTGTTGCTTGCTAGTCCTTCAGGCATTCAGTGTGTACTTTACAACTTTGTTATAGTTGTCAGTACTCATGAGACCGGGAACATAGCTGTAGATCTAACAAGTGCTGGCAGATTTTGGGCAGCTCCTAGTCTAGAACAAAGGATAACTAGCTTTATGTAATGTCTTTAGCCACAGAGCTGAGAACTTGCCTGTAAGCGAAAGGCTTAGGGTAGATCCCGGCTAAGGATGAAGGACTGGGATGGAGACAAGAAGCTCTGAGCAGAAGCCTCTGGAAGCCATGTAAGAAATGCCCAAGGAGTCGAAAAGGTCTCTTTGGAAGACTGAAGACATTTTGCTTTGTTCAGACTTCACCTCAACAAAGAGGAGAGAAAGCCCCCTTCCCAATGAGCGACCTGAACAGTGGCTAATAATCTAATTAGCATTTCAAACAGGGGAATAAAAGATGCTAACCCCCTGTGCCCTAGGAAGCAAGGAGAGAATTCATTGCAGTTTCACTCCACTGAGGCACCCTTTCTTTCTTCTTTCCCAAAATTTCAGTCTTGTCCTTCTTTCTGTGTGTATATGTAGATGATTTCCTTCTGCCTCCTAACTTCCTCTTCCTTTTTTTAATTTATCTTTTATTAGTTTGTTTTTGTTTTTAAGTTTCTCAGTCTGGTAGTGGTGCCTACAGCCTTTAATCCCAGTACTGGGAAGGCAAAAGCAGCCTAATCTCTATGAGTCTGCAGCCAGCCTGATCTACAGAATGAGTTCCACAACAGGTTTGGAGAAATCCTATCTTCAAAGGCAAGCAAATAAAAAAGATTCTCTTTACATGGAGCTTGGTAAACCTTATGGAAGAGTTGGGGTAAGGGGGATTAAAGTCCCAAAAGGGGATAGGAACTCCACAGGAAGAGCAACTAACCCTTGGGGCTCTCAGAGTCTGAACCACCAACCAAAGAACATACACGAGGTGGGCCTAGACCTCTCTGCACATATATAGCAGATGTGCAGCTTGATCTTCATGTGGGTCCTGACAACTGGAGCTAGGGCTATCCCAAAAGCTGTTGCCCATATCTGGGATATGTTCTTCTAGCTGGGCTGCTTTGTCTGGCCTTGATAGGAGAAGATGCGCCTAGCCCAGAAGAGACTGGAAGTGCAAGAGGATACCCAGGGGAGACTCTACCCTCTCAGAGGAGAAAGGGAGAAGGATATAGGGAGAGGTATTGTGGGAGGGAGTGTCCTGGAGGGGGAGCAGCAATTGGATATAAAGTGAAGCTTTTAAAAATGTTTCTCCATTTTCATTTATTCTCTTTTGCCACTTTCTGCATGAATTTTTCCATCCACAGTACAAGTATGTACATTATATTAGTATGAATGTGTCTCCATTTACTTTATATAATACATACATACTTCATCTTTTTATACATAGTGTTTTCATTTCATGACACACTCTCTAAAAACCCAAACCAAGCCACCAAAACAGAACCTTCTGTCTTTCCCAATGGTCTTTTCTGCTTAGGATCTTCTTTCTTGATGTCTACTGATTTTGAGCTTTGAATCCTTATCATAAACACAATATACTACTAAAAAGCTTTAATAATGTTCTATAACCTTCCAAGCAAATGCACTTCTATCCACTCAAATTTTTAATACTTGAAATGAAAGCTAATATAATATATCAACTATAAGGCGGGAAGTATTTTTCAGCCTTTATGCATAACCAGTATCCACTTTGTTAATGGACCCTAAAATAAGGATATAAACTTTTTAGTAACTTCAAGTTCAAAAGTTTGTGATACAATCTTGTTTCCCTAGAAACACAATATAATTTTTCTAGAGAAATAGTATTACAAGTTACACTTTATTATAAAGTAAGTAACCATATCTACAGAGCAACAGTTCTCTCAACAGGTTTTCAGGCAAACCATTTTGCTGGTTTCTGTTTCTCATCAGAAACAGTTCAGGTCACTGAGCTACAGCAAGGCCACATCTGCCACGCCCCTCACCTGGTGCTGTGGTTTTCGTTTTGGGCAGAGCTCTGCTTGTGCCCTCTCACGTTTAAAATCGTTTTTATTGTCTGATCATTTTGATCACATCAATGCTAATTGTCTTCTAAACTATTTTCTACAACTTATAGTAACTGTGTAGTTTGCACATTTATTTTCCATGTTTTATTGGATTAAGTGGTATAAATACATTGCACAGGAAATGACTTACTTCAGAGCCCGCTATGTGAGAAATACAGTGTTAAATGCATGGTAGGAGAGTAATGACTTATCTCTAGCTATAACTGATACCACCCAGATAGAAAAGATTTAAAGGAGAGAAGCAAATTTATGTAATAATTTTTTCATGGCATGGAAGCCTTCAGAAATGAAGACCTATTTAAGGCAAGTCCAATTGAAGAAGTGGAGAGTTGTGGAGAAATATGACTAGGTATTAAGGTAGTGCTTCAGCGGGAGAACATGAAGGGAGCTTAACAAGGCTGCTCCCTCAGCTGCTTCCTGAACCCTCTGTGTCACACCCCTCCCAGGCCTGTGGTCCCTGACTGCTTTCTGTGGGAAGTGGATGAGAGCACCTTTCTATGCCTCATGGCATCCTTCCAGGAATGGGGCTACTGGTGTCTATGATGCCTTTCATGGAAGAAAAAGTGAGGCAAAGACAGGAAAGAGAAGATCCAACAGCCCTTGCTTCTGACCTCATAGCTTCCTTCAATTTGAAACACTCAGCACACCAAGATACCAAGTTTAAGTTTTTCACACTCAGCTTTGACAGGAGTATCATAATAACAAATTCAAACACATACCCCCTTTTGGTTGTCAGCTCCCAGAGGAACAAATAGATTGTGCATGTCATAACAACCCCACATGTGAGTAGACCAGAACATTAGACATTGTGCATCCCAAACACTAATTAACTTATCTGCAATCTTGAAATAGTTATTTATATATACAACAAAATAAGAAAGAAGATGCACTGTACAATGGTGTATTGTTCATTTGTTTTTAAGTTCCTCCTTCTGAATTTAAAATACTGCCTTTATTCTACTGCTCTGGTAGCTATTATATAGGTGCTGTGTCTAAAATAAAAAGCTGACAAAAATATTACATCTGAATGTGTACTTAGAGCCTGTCTTCCTCTTAGGATCCTAAGAATGGCGTGTTAGCACTAATGAGTGTGTGTTGATACATTGTAATTAGCTTATACATATGTGATTCAAGTACCCAATGTCCCCCTCTGTTCTAGAACATCACACAGGATACCTTGCTGTGTTGAATTACTGTTTCCTTAAACTACAACCACTTGTCAGACTGCCTTTTTCTATTTAATAGTATACACTGGGGTTTCCTAAAGGCATTTTTTTCAGGTACACCATGTACTCTGACCATACGGATACCCTATACCTTCCTTTCTCTTCACCCTGCTCCCACTATTCTCCTGCTTCCCCTGATTTTTTTTCCACTTTATGCACCAGATTTTAGAAAGGCTCTCTTTTCAATGTATGTAGTAAGGTATGGGATTATGCTCAAAGTACATTCTATACATGTATGAAAATGATCTTTTAAAATCCTGGGTTATTTTTTAAAGCCAGAGGGCTGTTGCTGTGTGACTTAATTCCAGGTTCTATTCTATCTCATTCTATTTTATTGATCCATAGGTCTATATGTTGCTAGTTCATTGCTGTTTCCATCCCTGAGTCTCTTTAGTATGTCTTCAAATGAAACACTGATGATTCCTCAGATTTCTTTTTATTCTGGATTGCTTCCCCCATGGAACTTTTGTGGTTCCCCATGACTCCAAGATTATCTGTTTCATTTATGTACAGAATGTACTAGAGTTTTGGTAGAGATTTCATTCAACTTATAGATTACTTTTAATAATGTAGTCTTTTCATCATCTCCATCTGCCAACCAGTGAGCGTATGGAAGATATGTCTAATCCTTGAGATGTCTTCAATTTCTTCAGTGTCTTAAAAGAATTCATTCTGAAGTTCCTCACTTCCTTGGTCAAGTTTATTCCTTGTTCTTTGGGTTATTTTGTTTTGAAATTATTTTGAATGGTCTTGTTTATCTGATTTATTCCAGGAATGTTCATTTTTGGTAAATAAAAAGCTATTAATTTGGGGAATACTGATTTTGTATAGTGATTCATGCTCAGTGAAGAAGTGGGAGATGAATGCGCCTCTCAAGCTAGCCTTCTCTTTCTTTGATGTATTTTATTTATATGTATGTGTGAACTTACGAGCACCGTCAACGTGGACATTGTCCACTGATAACAGCAAAGCGCTTTGGGTCCTTTGTATAGTTCATATTTTCAGCCATTTAGCAGAAAATGTCTCACTCAGCACAGAGAAGGAGAGGTGGACACAAAAATCACACCTCTAACCAAAGAGTCTATTTGCAACTGAAGCCTGCTGGGAAAGTTTAGGTCAGTTTTGCCAGCAGAGTGCCACTAGGTATATTAACCACTTTCAGGGAAGGTCCCCTGCTCGGAAACAGACAGACAGTACAAAACAGAATCCTTATTCGTTTCTTTCATGGTGGTTGGTCTGTGTGACTTTTGCTTCATTTTGTTTTCACATATTTTTTTATCTTATTGGTGTTTTGCTTGCTTTGATTTTCATTTTTGTTTTGCTATTTTGAGAGAGATAGGATGTAGGTAAGGAGAGGGAGAGGCCGAGAAGAAGAAGAAGGAGAAGGAGAAGGAGAAGGAGAAGGAGAAGGAGAAGGAGAAG
>NW_021604744.1:3065777-3158811 GCF_004785775.1 Grammomys surdaster | reverse complement strand
AGGAGAAGGAGAAGGAGAAGGAGAAGGAGAAGGAGAAGGAGAAGGAGGAGAAGGAGAAGGAGAGGGAGAGAATAAAGTTTTACAGGTAGAGAGGTGGAGACTATCTGGGAAGGTTTGAACAAGGAGATACATGAAAATATAATGTATGAAAAATAATTAGAAATTATCTGTGACTGAAAATAGAGTGGATTTCCTAAGATTCCCTCTTTGTATCGAGCCATGGTTTACACCCTCTGCAGCTGTCCTTACACTGAGAGGAGACCACTACTCCACTGAAGCTGAACCCTCAGAAAAGGATTCTGAACTCACTCTTTTGCCTCTGCTTTCCGAAGATCCTTTCTTTCCTTGTTTCTAAAACTAGTACTTCTCCTCTGTCACCTATCACGCAGGGCAACTGCTGACGGGGCAGCTATCCTCCAGCCATTCTCAATTCCTCCTCCATCCTATTGCTTCATGCGTCGGTGTTGTTCACAAGCTTCAAGGATCTCAGGATCTCAGAATTATTTTTTTCAGTACTGAAAATATTTGAAAATTATTACTCAGGTATCATATAGAATAACTCAAACTGGGTTTGTCTAGTGGTTTCTTGTGGACTCTGAGGAGCATGCCTGTCATTTCCAGTCTCATCAAGTCGCAGCAGAGGTAGGAAGATCGTCAGGTCTTGCAGCTGTTGACACAATGCACGATGATTACACGGCCAAGCTGTGTTGGTCAGGTTTCTTCACTCACTGCAGTGTTACCCACATTCTCATCCACTCTAGTCCTTCTCTACCCTGGAACCTTGGAGAAAGCTAGGTTGTACAGCCCATACTTAAGGGAAGTGGGTATCGTGCTTCACTTCCTTGAGGGAGTTATATATGCATAAATTGCTAGAATTCTATATGGTAGACTTGAATTCTTAAATTAAATTGGTATATTTAATTTAGGCTTTGGACTATGATCTAATAATTGATTATTTTGTTCCTCTCATTTATTCTAGCTACTAGCAGTATTTATGTATTTGTTTGTTTGTTTATTTATTTATTTTTATTGCCATTCTTGAGGTTGATCTCATAGCTTTATGCAAGCTAGACATACATGCTACCATACAGATACACCCCATGTTCTGTATCTCATGTAAAATGAGAGGCTGGAGGGGTAGCTCAGCACTTAAGACCACTGGCTGCTCTTCTAGATGTTTGAATCACAGCACCTACAGAGTAGCTCAGAGTGATCTGTAACTTCATTTCCAGGGCATCTGCAGCCCTCTTCTGACCTTGACAGCACCAGGCTTATAGAAGATATATGTCCTTGCATACAGGCAAAACTCCTGTACACAACAATTAAGTAAAATGAAATGAATAATAATGATATTTACTTGTCATTTTGTTTAATATTTTTGTGGGGTAAAAAATATTTAATGACCCTGTGCTACTACTTTCACTGAAGAAGAGACTCCAGGGATACATTTTCCCCCAACAAAATTGAAAATCTGAGCTCCAGTGATAGACAGCAAATGCTTATAAAAAGAGCATTAGATAATTTCTGACTAAGAAGTCACAGAAATGGCATACAGAGAAAGCAGAAATCCCATTATAGAGGAAGCAGAATTTAAGTACACTGTTGAAATTTTGTAAAGATAAGACTTTATCTATTTACTAAAGCTGATTGTTTGAGTTGATAGCCATTTGCTGCAGACAATGATGTCATTTTATCATGTTGCCAATAACTAATATTGTATTTGAAGTTCAATTCAATACTGCCTTATCATCAACATGTCTCATAACACTTCACTGTAAATCATGTTCATCACTCTGTGCTGATGGCAAGGACGATAATTCTACTCTACAAGAGGGTCAGAGTGGGTCACAATGTTTCCTGCTTCAGAAAGGTATAGTGGATGCCAATTGTTTGATTATGTATGCTAGCATATCCCCAGTGTCAGGATTCACATATATTCAGCAAGTCAAGCAGCCATTAAATAGCTTTTAATCAGCTACAACACCATCTTTATCAGATAATGGCAATTTCCATGGATAGGAAATAAAACATAGTGAACATGTATGTAGATATCTTCATATTCCCCAAGCACTACTTAAAAGATAGTACAAGTAGAAGAACATAGAATCCTGTATATAAAGAGACAGTGAGAAATGATGAACCCAACAGGAGCTGGAAGGAACAGTGCTTCTAATGGACAGTATCAAGACCAACAGTAACAAAATGGAGATGCCTGCTGGTAGGAATGCTGGGATGCTGTTAGTGACAAGTTAGTGTCCTCTCCCTGCTTCCTTCCTGAGAATCTGAAAGGTCATGGAAATGGGAAGCAGCAGGTCTGGTGAAGGTGGGGTGAAGCATAGAATTCAAACAGAATTATAAAGTGTCTGAAAACTCACCACCTGAGGCCATTCTCCACCTCTCCCTCCAGATACTTTTCTTCCTCAATGTAGCCAAATATCATATGACAATTTACTGGAGAAGTTTCATCTCAGAAACTAGACTCTGGCAACAGGCATTGCAATGGACAGTGCTTAGAGCCAGCCTAAACACAGGAAGGTAAAGAAGACTACATTTCAACCTAGCTCCTAGGAGACCTAAAGCCAGACTTACAATCTATACAAAGGCAACTCAGAGGCCAATTGTTCTTGATACTTACCACAACCACTTCTTCCATAAAAATGCAACTCTATTCCAGACAACGTCTGCTGAGAAGTGTTGACAAATCACACCCATTCATGCCCTGCAGCCAACTCTTTCCTTCTCTAATCTGAAAGTACAGCAAGGCTCATAAATTTGATCAACCCTCAGATTTGAAAGGCAGAACCTAAAATGCAGATCCAAAAGAGGCTCAACAGAATTGAGAACCAATGAAGAGGCAGGGCTGGGAAACACACACACATATATACATATATATGGCAATAAAAATAGCAAACACTATAAGAAATAATCATGTAGCTTCAGAATAAGAAGGAGCAATGAGAACCATTTTAGAGTGAGACTTTAAAACATTGTAAGAATGTTATTGAGATAAAGGTAGGGTCATTTGCCAAAAATGTAAAAGACGAGTGTGCAGAGCATGAGTCACTTCTGTCCTGGGTGTCCCTGAAGGAGAGTAGAGAAACCCAAAGAAGAAAAACTCAAAGAAGAGAAAACTCTAAACTAAAGTTAGTTACCTCAAGAGTCTTTGGCCTGAAAAAATTAAGAAATAGTCCCCAACATACATTGTTGTGAAACTTGAAGACACCAAAGAAAAGAAGAAGTCTCATAGGTTTCAAAAAGCAAACACTGGTTATGCATATCCAGGATAAAGTGATAGACTGATTCTGATCAGTACCACAAATGAGAAGACAGTATATGGAGGCCTTTAGAATCTAAAAGAATCCATTTTTCACCTAAAAATACCATCACAAAATATGGCAGGTATTATAAGCCTAAAAAATGTTTTCAAATATGTAAAGATTCAAAAATATTTACCTCTCAAAGGCTGTTGCTTGGAAGACTAGAAAGAGTGGCTCACCAGGACAAAAGTTACAGATGGAAGCCAAGCTCCATGTCAGGAAACAGCTCCGTTCAGTAGAGGACCAATCAAGGAGCCAAGGGAAAACTGTCCTGTTGTCAGTGAGAGAACGCCAGGACCCTGTTCATCATAGCAGGAGCATCAGCATCCCATCTCAGTGTGGTCTGGATACCCTCTGAGGGAAAGTGGAACTGAAGTCTACCTAGTGAGTATGACTGTGTGGAAACCATCTGTAACTCTAGGTCCAGGGGATCTAAATCTGCTTTTGGCCTCCATGAGCACCAGAAATAGATGTGCTATGAATATAAACATGTAAGTGAAAAGCTCATACACATAAAACAAAGATAAAATTTTAATGTTAAAAGTTTTAAACAATATATTAGAATACATTTCTGTTATAATATCCCAGAAATATCATCTATTATTTCAGTTAATTCTTGCTATTTATCAAATCATTCTAAAGTCTGTGACTTAAAATAATATTATTTAAAGTTTTCCATGACTCAGGACTAGGGCCACGGCTCATCAGTTAAGAGTACTGGCTTTTCTTGCAGAGGACACATGTTCAGTTCCCAGCACCCATATTGTGGCTCACAACCATCTATAACTCCAGTCCCAGGAAATCTAACACTTCTTCTTACCTCCAAGGGTTCCTTTTTGCACATGGTATACATGCATACACTCAGGCTCATACATGCATGCATAAAATTAAATAAATACTTAAAACTTTTCTCATGATTCTACCAGTTTTCAAGACTTAGCTAGACTCATTTGGATTATTGACCTGTGACATGTTATGTTGACTAGAGATGCCCATGTTCTATTGCATAGAATTTCACTTTGTAGTTGGCATCTATCTTCCTCCTGGACTATCTACATAGCCCTTTCTCTCAGGACAGCTCAAGGGCATCCTTTGTTATTGTAGCAGATTTTTAAGAGGAATGCGATAAGATGTGCCTAGTGTCTAAGAAATGGTCATCCTTTGTGCTATGGCATAAACAAGTCAGAAGTTAAATTTGAATCAATGAGATAAGCTCATGAAGGATGTGAATACAAGAGACATAGTTTCATTAAAAGTATGCAATGGATGTGTGCTTTATCTGATTTATTTGAATGTTCTTTAAGGATGGCATAAATTATAGGATATGATATACTCTAATTCTATCCATAACCAATTAAATATTAATAAACCAATTATAAAATATGTGCAGCTCAGCAGGGGCAAGCATGTTAAATCTTTACTGATTCGCTAAGTTAACACAATTGACAAACAGATTCATTCTTCCTTCTGAATTATTCTCTTTCTGGCTTCTTATTTAGTGTTACAAGTAGGTCTCCTTTTCTTCTGCTTTATGGTGTTACAGACCATTTGCTTATCAAATCCCATCTTTACCATTTTCAATCTGTATGTGCTTACAAAAATTTGAAGAGCATTGGACTTATACTGAGAATATGTGTTGAATTTCAGTGAATTATACAGCTTTGCCACTTTAAAAAAAAGTGAAATTTTAAATTCCCTGGAAGCTTCCCAGAGTTACAGAATAAGACTTTTAAATACTGCCAAAAATATGTAGTCTGGTTTTGCAAAAATGAAATTCCCAACTTCATCTTTCATACCAGATAATTAGGGGGAGGTGCTAATTCATTTGACAAACCATAGACTGGAGCCTGGAAGCTCATTATGAAGAATTAAAGTCTCCTCTTCCCTCAATATATTTTTCTTAAATTCTAAATTTTCTTCCTCTTTTATCTTCTTCCTTTCCCATTGTTAACAAATAGAAAAAAAAACAAGTTAGAGTAATTTAGTTTTCCATGAAATATCTTGAATATTAAATTGTACTTGTCATTGTGGAAGACCCAACATGGCTGTTATAAATGACTAAAAGCACTTTCCAAATGTAAGATGCTCTATGAACACTTCCACAGTAGTCTGCAACCCATTTAAATCGTATTTGATCTGGCAGACGTTGCTATTTCAAGGATCTTGGAGCCATCATAAATTTGGATCCCATCCTTGCTTACTGGGTTTCAAATTCCCCAAATGGTCTTTATTGAAATCCAATATTCATTCCAAAGTATATTATATTGAATGCAACTTAACGGAGTACAGGATCTAGAATGGTCCATTTTCCTCAGCCACTCTAGTACTAATGATAAGAACCAGACCTGGAGATCACATTTGATTAGATTATTCTCTCTCTTGTTGGAAATGCTATATCTGCAGGAAACTTATAAGGTTTCTTTATCTATAATTTGCACATTGGGAAGTGAAGGCAATTGTAATTCCAAAACACACCAGGGGAACTTGTTTATTTAAAGGAAATCAACATGACAGAGAGCATCTTACTTCAAGAAGATAACAGTAGTTATAAAACCAGCCTGTAAATGAACACATGACTAAAACTTGTGAAATTTAATCTATGCAGACTAAAATATGTACAAACTTAAGTAACCAAGATTTGTCTCCATCTCAGAATACTTACTTGCTAAAAAAAAAAAAAAAGTTTGATATTGAGTTGTTACAGCTCAACTTGTAATGTCAAAACCTAAGGCTTATCACTGACAAATTCATTGTGAATGAATTTAAGGCACGGAATAATAGGAACGGAATCCAAAGATGGATTACCTCAAAACCCACAAGCAAGAGGAGGCAAAAGTGACTTCCAACCAAGAATTCTATTGCATTTTATGTTGCTATTGCTCAAGTCCTGCAGTTTTGGGGGCTTAAGACTTTCTGGCAGTCACTCTTGCCTAGCCAAGAAATCATAGCCCATTGAAACACTTCAAGAGGTAAAATGGTTTCCTGTGACACCTTGTTCCTATCACTGTGCTGGGAAGTGTGGTTCCTCCCCTAAAATAGTTACACTCAGTAGGTATTGACATTGACCTCCCTTTCATAAACACTTCTCTTTTGCTTGGTTAATATTGCACCTACCTAATCTGCCCATGAAATATTTCTTCTTTTTTTTCCCTCAACATCCTATTATCTTGAGAACTAATGTTACCTAAACTATGCTGACTGAACCTTGTCCTACATTGATGATCTTAAATTTAAAATCCATAAAACGTTATTAATGATTCAATAATATTCACATATACTAACAGGTCATAAAGTGGAGAGAATTATGTGTTTTCCTGGGAGTGAGTATAAAAGCTTTTTTTTTTAAGTGATATTAAGTATTCTACCGTGCATCTATGTTGTTAAAATGATCCATCCAGTAACAACTTGGAAGCCAGTGATATTGAAGAAGTAAAGTTGGCTAAAGGAGTTACATAGTTGAGTAGAGAAGAGAAACAATAATGGCTATCAGAAAGATCTACAAAATGCTCACACTTGTAAATGCAACGAGAATCTACTTAAAAGATTGATTTGCTCTCTTTTCTTTTCTCTCACACTTATAGTTCTTACTAGATAGTTGCTGTGTGCACTATGTATTAAATCAGAAATTTCTATGATAGAGAAAAATTACCCTACTTTGTGTTGTGGATGTTTGTGGTTATCTCCATGGACCCCTTGTTGTCAGAGAGACTTACAAGGAATTGAGACTTACAGTTCCATCTCTTTTTATGCAGCATTCTCCAAGTACATCAAGAAATCCCATTTGTATCAGAATCAGAAGAGCCTATTCCATAATGTCCCTTTTCTACAATAGTAAAATAGGCATAGAAGAAAAATATCAAGGCTCAATATAGACAAAGGAATCTATTCTTTTAGAGTTGATTATTCTAGATTAGGTTGATTATTATGTAGTAAGATAAAAGCCTATGGTTTTTTATTTTGTTTGAAGAATGTCTCTGTCAATATTTTATGTCAGTTGCTGTTCAGTAACACAGTAAACTGCAGGTTTGATAGTAAGTCAAATGTTGAAAACTCTCATGGAGCAAATGAGCTCCAGATAAGATTTGGTGCCTTTCCATATGTAAATGAAAAGGCTATCACAGGAGCTAACTGAAATCCCATCCTGTGGTTTAAGCATTAGGTTGCATGACTTTCCTAGGTCTCAATGCTATTAAATTGTAACTTTATAAAGTATTAGTTATCAATAAGAAAAGACATTTTAGTATCTGCCATGGACCTGGGATTATAATAAAAGATGAAGATTTGATGTTATCTGATGAAACTTTTCAATGAATCTTAATGAAATTCATGTGTTCATAGTATTGTATCATGTAGATTCTCTTGAATGTGACCTGCTACTTGAGATGTTTCCTTCCCCTGACTCGGTTTCTACAGAAAGTTCACTGGCACATCCACCCATTGGTCTGCTTCTTCTGCTTAGGGTAGTGTTACCGGGTCAGTCAGACTTGATGTCCCATTAGCACTATGTCCTGTTAGCAAGATGTCTGTCCTTCCTTTTTGTCTCCCTTCTCATCATAGCACTGCAGGTCTCACCTCTGTCCCTTTTCTCACAATCTCTGAACATTAGCCAGGAGTCTCATGTTCAGGGCCTTGAGAACCTTCTTGCATCTGGATCTATCGAACCCTTCTCTTACTCTGCTACCCGTTTCACCCTGTCCCTTTGTCTGTCTAAGAATGTTGGTCTTTATCTCTTCCCATTTCCCAAGCAGGCACCCAGCATTTCAGGTCTGGGTCAGCTTTTGCTCATGTGGTTCTGGGAACCAAGAACTGGGAATAAGGTATTACCATCCCATGTTTCTGGCCTTCTCAACTCACCTGGCCATTGGATAACTAGCACAAAAGTCACCTCTTATTCAGCCTTATAATGTCCCTGGAGTAACTGTCTTTGCAAAATCGGCTCCATGGTAGCAACCCCTAGCATTATCCTCATTTCATAGATGACTAAACAAAAAGAGACCCAGGGATGACTAATGCTTTGCCTGCACCACAAAGCAAGTATGTGCTGGTCTGGGATGTCTTTAGGGCACTACGCTGCTTCCTAAATGTCCTTTAACTGAATGAAGAAGTAATTGACTTTGTCATTTTTCAATTTTTCTTAATTGGAAATAGGGAAATACTAAAGGAAACCTCTGTTACTGAAGGTTTTGTAGACTAGAACAAAACTGATTATTAATGACATGAGCTAAGAAATAGAAAGTATTACAAATTTTGTAAGTAAAGCTTATTTGGATGTGTTGATTATGAAAAATAACTGAGTAAAAAGCAAATGGTTTTATTCATGTATTTTAATGTTACAATACAAAACAAAATACGTATCCAGAAATAAATTAGATGTGGCCAGTATGGGCCAGGCATGGTTTGACAATTTACATATAAACTTATTTTAAAATTAAGTGCTTAAAAAGTTTATATGAGCTATGCAGAGTGTGCAGTTAATGAAGTTCTTACCATAGAAGCATGAAGACCCAAGTTCCGTCCACATAACACACTAGAAAGCCAAGTACAGGGACGTGTACTAGGAATTCAGAAAATAGGCAGATCCTCAGGGTTCACCGTCAGGAAGTGTAGTCTGTTTCATGGGCCCCAATCAGTGAGATTCTGTGTCAAAAGCAGTCCATGGTATATTGCCCTGGAGGTTTGATATCTGAGATTGCCTCTCCTCATGGTTATCACATGCACAAGGGCATACAGAGCCTACATGTACACATGCTCACACACACACACACACACACACACACACACACACAGGCAACACAATTACGCAGGTTAAGAATCTGCTGCCATTTTACCCTGTGGCCATTTTAAAGTTGGAAGGGGAAGATTAAATCGATGGACTAACACGACTTAGGTGAAGCATACATGTTACAGCTGGAATGAATGAATGAATACAGCTCAATGAATATGGAATCATTCATTTTCTCTGATACAGCTGAAAATATTTAAAATTATATTGGAAAGTTATATTGGAATTTTATTAAATTATTTATTTATTATTATTATTTATTAATTTATTAAATTATATTGGAAAATTATATTGGAAGTTATATTGAGATCCTTTTAAAAATCACATTTCTAAGAGATGATTCTAAAGGTTTTGCTGATAATAAAAACTATAGACCCTAATTCTTTAAAATAAAACAGTCCCATAGTCATCCCCAGTAGCAAATAAACAAGATATCAGGCTACAATGTCAACACTTAGGAGATAGAGGTAGAAGGATCACAAGTTCAAACCCAGACCCTGTCTCAAAACAAAAACGAAAGACTAGAGAGATGATTCGGCAGTTAATGGTGCTGTCGGCTCTTGCAGAGGATCAGGATTGAGGTCACCCACCCACATGGTGCCTCATGGTTGTCTGTGACTCCAAGGTAAAGGAATCGAATGCCCTGTTCTAGCCTCAGAGATGTACACTTTGGAAACTGCTCATAAAATAAATTAAGTAATTAAAAGAACACAACAAAAGTGTCTTATTATAAAAAATAAATGTACTTGCAAGTAGCTTAGAAATTTACTTACATCCACTTCCACACAGGATTCTAGGCATCATAAACAGAGAGCTGGTCCAGGAGGGTGTTAAAAGGTGAAGTGTTTGAACTCTCACCGTAGGCTGCACATGGTCTTTGTACTGATGGAGAGCATATTTAATGTAAGCATTACGCATGTTGCTGTGAAATGCGCATCTGGAAATAAATACGGTTCTTTATCTTTGAAGAGTACCTATCACTTCTGCCACTAGAATTTACTGAAGCTCTGAGGATTCCTCTGAGAAAAATTATGTGTCTGGGAATTTAAAGCACAGTCATGGATGACTGGGGTCTTATGGCAGAGTTAATTATGTGGGGCCTCAGCTCCTGCTCATTTTGTCTCTCTCTTGAGTGATTCTAGTCTGTTGTCTTTTCATGTTCCTCGTTTCCCAAAACTAATAGTCCTAGAATCATGGCTGCTTTGCATCATAAACCTAATAGTCAAATGCTTGAGAAGGTTCAGCTAATCATCAGTGTCTCACATCCAGGGAGTATGTGTGTGTGCCGCCACATATGGCCTATGAGCCTTGACCCGAGTCCCTGTGGTCATTGGGTAGCACTCTTTCAAACACGACTGAACAGTTTCTCTTGAGCTAGTTTTTTTTTTAAAATACAATTATCAATTATCTTTCAACTTTTTCTCTGACAAGTTTAAAAACTTCCCAGTTGTACTTGATCTCTCTCAGAGCTTCTCAGCTGACTGACAAGGCTTCTGGAGAAATTTGAAAAGTATCCCTTCCAACGTGTTTGTAAATTATCTCTCTTTCCCACACCCTTCTAACCAATACTATCACATTGTAATTGTGTAAAGTTCCTGGCAAAATCTCCACACATGTGGCCATCTGGTGAGACAAGAAGTCCAAAACGCTGGTGCAGGGGAGGGGAATGGAAATAGTTTTGCACATAAAGCTGCGATGACTACAAGCTTAATGTTAGTATTACTAAGACTGAAATCTATAAAGCAACAATTTGGCAGTGGCATAAATTCTAAGAATTCCTTCCCTGGGGTCTGGGGAGAAACAATAAGTCCATGAAAGTTCTCTTTGGAAAACAGCAATGACAAGAATTCTCTCTCTAAGAGCATTCTCTATGGAGCACACATCCTTTTATTGCTGGACAAATTTATCTCACAATGCCTCAGAAACTTGTTTGTGATTATTACCTTTTCATAACAATACCAACACCTTGAAGAAATGTATTTTATTCCACTTAACTAGACAAAATATGATTTTAACTTTCCGATTTCAGTGAGGGAAAGAGGACCCCATGATGCTAAACCTCAGGTCACTTGAAATCCTTCCACAACTCTTGATAAGCAGCAGATGTCCTTTGCTTTCACCACACCCAACTCTGTCGTGATCCATTCCAATCAGGCATTCATTATTCTTTCCTGCTGTTTAGATTCCCTAATCTATGAAAACGTCACACAAGTAGCAAAGAAGACCCTGCTGGGTCTTGTGTGGTTATCGTTGCTAAGGAAACCATTCCCTTTCATCACAGTGCATGGGACATCTGTGCCACATTGAGCCTGCAACAGAAAATGCATAATCTCAAACACAGAAAGAAGGATGCAATGTAAAAGCACAAACTGGGGAAATTAATACAAATAAAATTGCTTTTAACTAATGTTCCCACTGACAGTTTTATTTTACGTTAAGGAAAACAGAGGCTGTGCACCTGCACTCTCAGTAGCACTGTAAATCTTTATGTAAATAGCTTGCACTTCCTGCCTGCATTTTAAGGTTCAATCCAGGAATGTCCTGTGGGCATGTAACCTCAGAGAGGCCTTCCTTGAACATTTTACACAAAACTCACCATGACCATAGTTGGTTCTCAAAGAAGGGTGTGTCGTGAGGCTAGTGGCAGGATAATGATAGTTGGAGTGGTACAGGCTTCCCCTGTGGTCTTCTGGCCTTGCTTGAAGCCCTCTGCCCACCACACCACGCCATGCCTCACCCCACCCGCCACCATACTTCCTTGTCTCTCATACCTCTCAATTCTCCATCTTCTGGCTGTTCTAAGACTCCTATATTCCAGCTTTGGAGGCTTCAGAGCCTCCTGCAGCTCTTCTCTGTCCTCCACAAGTATTTGTTTCTTAGCTGAACATTCATACAATGGCCTATTGCTTCCTCCCTTGATTGGAAGCCAACCATTCCAGAGGATATTGCCTGCTGCTTTATACTCTTGTTGCGCTGATGACAGGAGGCAGGAGCTGGGTTTGAGTATTTCTTTTCCACATTGGATTAAAATTTCCTCAATTGTATAAACCTTCTTATGATTGGTGGCATATTCTTACCATCCCCTGCAGGTCACATCCTTTATTATTAACGTTTGAGCACCTGACCTATATTCTTCCTTTATACTAACCTAGGACATTTCAATAGCCTTGGAAATAACCCAGCTAAATATTGGGCTTTGGCTCTAGTGATGGAGCCATCTCATTCCATTCTATCTGAACTGAACTTTCTCTTTCAGAGTCTTGCACTTGCCAGAACTTTCCTCTCTTACCACTCCTCCTATTCCACTCCACAGAAACCTCAGACTCTGACCTAAGTTATCTGCCTCCCTTCACTTCTTTTCTCTCCTTTTTTCTACAAATCGTTACATGAAGGTGTTTACTTAACTACATCAAAGATTTATTCATGAAATTCTTCCTCATTGAGTCTTACCCATCTGTGACTCTTTGACTCCAACTTTGCTAATATGCTTATCTGCAGCACATGCAGAAGATCAACTGGGAAGCATTCTTGAATCTGTCCACTTTCTAGAGTAATTCAGTATACAAAACTAGAGAAAGCTGTAGGTTGATGCAACTTATAACCTCCAAAAATGCCAGATCTTCACCTTAGGGTTGATCAAGTAGGCATCTTCTCTACCTACTATATAAGGGTATATATTGTCCTTTGTCATTTGCTATATGTATAACATAGGTAGAAGAAGTAGCTGCCTTCAGTAGATCTTTTAGCCCTATAAGCAGCAAGATGACTGCATGAAAGTGAGAACCCTGTCATTATACAAACATACCAAGTAACCTATAGACTGAGTGGTGTGTGTGTGTGTGTGTGTGTGTGTGTGTGTGTGTGTACAACAACTAAAGAAAAAGAAGCCAAGGACAAATGAGGTAAAGGAAGGTATACCTGGGAGGTGTTAGAAAGTGTAGCTGTACCCAATGTTCTGAGTTCTCGAATGAAAGATACATACATACAGCCTTTATATTTTTATGTGCCTTAAACAGCTCAATGGCCGGTCCACTTTCTATTCTGTACATGGCTAATCCATTGCCCCTCTGATATTCCTGAGTTATTACTTACTAAAATCTATAGCCATCTTTGCTATCCTCAACCCAGTTGGGGGCGTTTTCAGGGCACAATCTCCTGGCTCCTACATGGCAGCTGTGCTCTCTGTCCTGCACCTCTCAGGCACGGCATCTCTCCTCCCTTGTAGTAGCATGGTGGATCTCTCTCTTCCTTCTTCCTCCCTTGGTTCCTTGTCCAGAAATCCTAAAAGAACTGTCTCTGTCTCCCTACCCAGCCATTAGCAACCAGCAACTTTATTTACCAATCAAAACCAACTGGGGGCAAGGTTCCCTTGGTGTCTTACATGCTGATGTGTAGATTCTCATGCAATTTTTGGGACTCACATTAACATAATACAAGCAGCGCTAGACCAAACCCACAGCAGGAAGAAGAAAAGCAAAGGGGAAATTGATATAATCATATTAGAATCTCAAAATGTAAAAAATATTTTTAAAAAATACTTCTGTTAAAAAGAATTCTGCAAAAAGCTGACCATCAAATAGAAAGTTAAATTCAAACTCCACTCTGCCTATCTTTTTTCACCAATTTATTTATTTATTTCCAATATCCGCCCCCCCATCCTACAGCCCCTCCCCCATTCCTCCCTCCCCTTGACCTCTGGGAAGGGGGAGGTCTCACCCCTAGGTGTCATCCCATCCTGCACATCAAGTCTCTGGAGGACTAGATGCATCCTTTGCCACTGAGTCCAAACAAGGTAGCCTAGTTAGGAGGATGGGATTCAGAGATAGTAAACAGATTCAAGGACAGCCTCAGCTCCAGTTGTTAGGGAATCCACATGAAGACCAAACTGCACATCTGCGACATATGTGTGGGGGCCCTAGGTCTAGCCCATGCTAGTTCTTTGGTTGTTGGTTCAGTCTCTGGGAGCCCCTAAAGGTCCACATTAGTTGACTCTGTTGGTCTTTCTGTGATTCTCTATTGTCTTTAGGGCCTACAATTCTTCACCCAACTCTTCCACAAGACTTCCCGAGCTCCTCAACTCTGCCTATACGAAACTAAGAATTTATTATTGTTGTTGACATGTTCTTCCATATTCATAATACTCTTTTTTGGAACGTATTAAAGAATTTGTACGTAATTTTATGATTTAACAATGTTTAATGTGGGCACCACCTAAATGAGTGCTTGCAGAAATTAAATCGCAAATGATAGAAACATGTCTATTTTAGTATTATAATTATTATATTTTGCCACATCAAATCTGACATTTTCCACAGCATTTTATTCATTCTCCCTTGGAAGCCCTATTCACATTTGTGGCTTCCATTATCACCTCATGAGGCTCCTCAAAACCGATCTATAACTCGAACATTGTTCTGGACTAAGCCTCAACTGTCCGAATGCCGGTGAGACAGCTGCGCATGAATATTCTACTGTCACTTCAAACCTACCACATTAAAAACAAATTAATATTCCTAGTTCTATCTAAATCTTTCCCCTTCCTCCCTGGTTTATAAGCCACACCTTCCTTTCAAAGTTATGGCATTGATGCTAATCTTCATTTTCCTTTCTCTTCCCAAAGATATGTTTTCTTGTCTCAGCTTGATTTCACTCAAACTTGAACATCCTCTGTTTATCCCTGCTTTGTGTACATTGTAACATATAAAATATTTTAAATTATTTTTCAATTTCACTTGTCTTATTTTTTATTGGATATTGTCTTTACATTTCAGATGTGATCCCCTTTCCCCATTTACCCCCCACTCAGTAACCCCCATCCCACCCCCTCCTGCTTCTATGAGGATGTGCCCCCTCCCAACCACCCATTCCCACCTCTCCACCCTCGAATTCCCCCACACTGGGGCATCCAGCCTTCATGGGACCAAGAACCTCCTCTCACACCTATGCTCCACAAGGCCATCTGTGGGGTAGTGGGCTGTGAGAGGCAGCTGGGTACCTGGTCGAGCACAGGCCCTGAACCCCTGCAACCCTAAAGGGATGGTAGGTGTTCCACCTTGCTCCTGGGCCCTGGTTCCTTTCACTTATCCACATCCCCTCTCAAAAAAAGGGCCTTAGATCACATACCACAGGTAGCACAGGTAGAGGGCATGACTTTAGGCCACAGAGCCTCAAGAGATCTCCATATTCATGAGTTACCTAAAGGACAGAGGGCATAGCCAATTAAGCATTCCTTCCCAGACCCTCCTCCTTGTAAAAGATATTTAGCCTCATGCCCACTCTGAGGACACGTGGTACAGCTTCATCCACTTTCTGCCTTGACAATAAACCCTTTAAAACCATGGACTTCCTCTTGACTTTGGGGCCCTCTGTGGAGAACTGTAGAAGGGGCCTTCAACCAATGAGCCGCTGCCTAATCTCCCACCAGAGGACCTCTCTGTGTTCTAGCCACAGAGCCCACCAACTCAAACAAGCTAGCTGAGCCAACCATGACCCAGCAAAGCGAGTCACCTGACCAAGAGTCTCATCCACCCTGCTGGGTGGGTGCCACCGGAGCTCCTCCCGCTTGCCCTTTTGGCTTCGGGCCAGTCAAGTCCATATGTCCCCCATCTCAGTCCTTCTGTGGTCTCCCAGCAGTGCCTGGGTACCCAAGGGCTGAGACCACCAGTCTCCCTCTGGCCAACTCTGCCTTCGCAGGACCTCAGACTAAGATCTCCCCACACCTGGAGTGGAGCTTGGTGTCTTCTCATAGCCCACCATCCACTGGCACTGTGTGGAGTAAACTCAGTCAAATACCCATGTTTCTGCCTCCCTGAGCTGTGACAGACACACGGGACCCACAAGTCGGCCCAACAGGACCCACGCCCATGTGTGAGCTATAGCCCCGCAACCATCCACCCCTACATAAACAGCTGGAGCCATGGGTCCCTATGTGCTCCCAGGCTGATGGTTTAGACCCTGGAAGCTCTGGTTGGTTGTTGTTGTTGCTCTCCCAATGGAGCCGCAAACACTTTCAGCTCCTTCAGTCTTCTCTCTAACTCCTCCATTGGGAACCCCATGATCAGTTTAAGGGTTAGCTGTGAGCAACCACCTCTGAATATGTCAAACTGGCAGACCTCTAAGGAGACAGCTATATCAGGCTTCTGTCAGCATGCACTTTCTGGCATCCAGTGTCTACCTTTGGTGACTACACAAGGCATGGATACCCAAGTGGAACAGTCTCTGGATGACCCCTCCTTCAGTGTCTGTCCCATGCTTTGTCTCTATATTTGCTCCCATGAGTATTTTGTTACTCCTTCTAAGTCTTATTTTTTAAAAGCTTTTGTTCTCTTTTTCTTCCAAAATTGTTATGCATGTGTATCATGTGCTTTGATATAATCCACCCCCATTCATCCACTATCATCCACAATATCTCACCCCCAAGTTAATAAGCTCTGGTCTTTAAAACCCACTGAGTCTACTTAGTGGTATCTGCATGAGAATGGGTAGCCACTCATGTTCTGAATTTCTGAAGACTCTCCCTCATCCATCAGCCATAAATTTCCAATGACTGTTCAGCTATGAGTGAATCTTTGTAACCCATTCCCAAACAACTATGATGGGATTTTTGTCTAGCTTGATCTTGCACAGGTCTTACACCTACTGTCATTAACTACTATAAGTCCATAGGTCCCAAACTACTATGAGTTCATATGTGAAAATGTTGCATCCTGAAAACACTGCTACATTTCTGTCATTATTCGCCTCTGCCTCTTGCCATTTCTGTACACTATCCTAGGCTTAGGAAGAAGGTAGGTGTGATGGAATTGACCAAGTGAAGCACTCCATAATCTCTCATTGTCTGCATGTTGTCCACTGTGTGTCAACTTGCCATCTACTGCAAGAAAAAGCTTCTGTGATGAGGCCTGAGAGATGCCTAGTCTATCTGCATAACTACAGGTCATTAGAAGTTCATTTAATTATATGTCCATGTAGCAGAATAATAGTAGTAGGCTCTCCACTAGCACCTATAACATGTCTAACTACAGGCTTGTAGCCCAGATAATGGTGCCAGGCATGGATTCCATCTTGTGGAGAAGGCCTAAAGTTCAACTGGACATTTATGCCACTCCTGCAGCAGTGGGCATATCTCAGAGGCTGCTTGTTATTGTAGCTCATAGGGTTCATATCTGGGTAAAACTGATGGTTACTTTCCTCTGGCAGCTTTATAGAAATGTCCAGCATTATAGACGTTTACCAGCAGGGATGAAGCTTCCAAATCTGGATCAGCCAGGTTTCTCCATGTACTGTGACACAAGTACATTGTATCTTCAGCATTCAGAAATGGGGTCTTTCTATCAAGTTCTGGAAGATAGCCAGGAGAATTGATAATACCCTGTTATGTTTGGAGCCTATGGATCTACACTGACCAACAACGACAAAAGAGATAACCTTTTCCTGACTCTGGAGGATATTTGATGAACATATGCTGTCTAGGAAAGTCATTGTTCAGTGTTATTGTATAACTCTGTTTAAACTTACACACACACTCATACACACACTTCTATAATTCTAAGTTTACATGTGACTTCTTCCAAGATCCCAAGACTTAATTATCACTATATTCCCTCCTCTCTCTTGTCCTTCCATACCCCCATTCTTTTTCTATTACTCCCTACACCTGCTGCATTATATCTCCCCTCCCATTAAAGCTCCTCAACTCTGTGCCCCGATGGCTGTCCTTTGATTTCTAAACCTTCCAGATACATTTGTTTGCTTATGTATTTTATCCCCTCTTAAATTTTTCTCTCCTTTATTTTATATAAGATTGTTTTTCAACATTGCTGATAGTTCTCAGAGTTGACAGTGGGTGGCAAGGTAAAATCAAAAATCAAATGATTTACATATATCTTTATGCTCGTGTGTGTGTGTGTGTGTGTGTGTGTGTGTGTGTGTGTGTGTCTATGTAGAAGTTGGATCGGTTATCCTTCTTGACTTTACCTGTGTTCACTGAACACTTGTCAAACTAGAATGTAGTAGTATGAAGTCTTGTATGCCTGAGGCCTACAGATGTGTAACAACAAAACCCAAGGGAGGAGGCATACAGCCAGTACATTCTCCTTTTCTCATTCGTTTGTTTCCCTTAATTAGGAACATTCCTGTCCTAATGAGCGTTAACATGGGAGATTCATGTAGTATCAGGTAAAATACTACATGCCCACTGATAATTACTTATGTTCATAGATATTAAATTTATAAAATCACTACCTGCTTTGATTAAGCCTACAGCAATACATGAAATGTCCTTACTGTTCACAGAGTGGTCTTTTCTGAATTAAACACCTTTTTCTGCCCCCTTGTTTCATCCCATCCCATAATAATGTGTCTTACATTAGCCAGATAATTACCTCTTTCACACACCAATCAAGGAGTACATGTTTATAAAACTATATAATAAAAACTGAAAGAAAAGTAGAAAGTAACTCCTTTTTCTGGACCCCACCATTGTTTTGTTTTTACTTTTTTTTTCATTGGCATCAGGTAGCAAACTACTTAAAGCAAGCTTCCAAACATGTAGGTCCTCCCTGTGATGACTTGAGGACAGGTACAGAGAAACCTTCTCTACTTTTTCAGGAAAACTGTTCCATGTGTTGAGATGCAAAATTGCAGTCCCTGGAATTCAAAATGAGGATGGTTTGTGTTAACATGAGCATACAACAGCTCCGTGCCTGTGACCTTGGTTATGAAATGAGTGCTCTCTATTGTCAGCCTCTTTTGTTGACTATAAATGAGGCTTTGAAGCATAGAAAGGTATCTCAGAGTCACCTTCCAATAGCTGCCACAGTGCTGTCTGATTGCCTTTTAGTGCTCGGCTGAACAGTTACTGAAACCAAGTCCCAGCTAAGACTGTTGCAATTGCTGTCACTTTGATTGAAAATGTTGTTTTTTCATGGAACAGATGCTAATACCAACTCACAGAAGTAGGGGACAAGAAAGGGAACAGTGGTGTCAGGATCAGAGAGCTCACATTTTGTCCTCTGCAGATGGAGCTTCGGGTTGTTTTTGAAGGTATCTAGACAATTAAGAGTCAAAAGTAACCATTTTCACTGCCTTATATTTGCTAAAGTGTATTATTATTTTGAAATTGCCAAATTCACCTCAGTATATTTTTAAATTTTTATTTATTTTCTTTAAATATTTTATTTAAAATATTTGATGATAGGGAATTAAACCCAGAATCTTGTCCTCTGCCATGACCTACATCTCCATCCATGAATTGCACACACACCCACACACATACACACACACCACATTCACACGTACACAAACACACGCACAATCACAAAAACACTCTATGAGTATCTTGTTAAGTTGAATTAATTGAATTGAAAATAAAATTTCATTGCTTTTTTGCTACTTAAAAATTTTTATCACAGTAAGACAAGTAAAAATCAAGAACTATATTACACACTGCTTGGGCGCAATTAGCTGACAGAATATTATACACATAATTATTTTACAATTAATGCTGTATTATCTCTGATTGGCCTTATATGAAAATGAAAATATACACTGAAGGAAAAAAGATACTAAACACAATTTATTCCACATTCACTTCACACCAAGCAATTTTAGCAGATAATGTTAAATTTTACCATACTCCATGATATTGTAGGAGTTGTTCAGACCAATAAGAACAAACCTTCAAACAATTTATATGTAAGCAAGAGATCAAAATCACATATATAATAAACTGTATTTTTTAAAAAGGAGTTTCATTAAAGTGACAGACAGGACCAGTGGTGAGAAGCCACTTTTACTTATTCAGGATGAGAAAATGAAGCAAGAAAATAACACATGAGCTATCCATTTGAAAGCCTCTATTCATATGGACTTGTTCAATTATATTTTAAATCAACAAAAATTCAACCTGTATGCCACTGACTATACTGACATCAGCTGTGATGAGGGTTAATAGGTTTTTCAAAAATAACTAAATCTTTGTTTAGTGCTTTCTCCCCTCCCCTCACCAACATGGGAACATTTTGTCCCATAGTTGTATGTTATATCTTCATCATATTTATCTATGTGGGACATAAGTATTTCTAAGGAGAATCTCCTGATTTTATCCATAATACTTGGAACCCAGCACTTAGATGGGTTTCATCTTTGTAGGTAAGAGCCTGCAGGCAGTGTGGAATGAACTTGCTGCCTACAAGACCAAAGTCAGATGTAGAGAGGAGAACTACCAAAAATTCCATTCCTTTATAATTGCTTTGTAAGAACAATGCCATTTGCTTGCACTCAACTGTCCATGTATAAAATGAAAATTCTGATAGGTTTTGGGAAGAGATGGGGTTCAGGATGTATCAAATATTTTCACTGAGGAACTCACATACATGTGTGAGGAACATATGGATATCTGCATACACACTGTGAATGTTGTCATAACGTAGCTGGTTATGAAAAGAGACATGAATATAAGCATGGGTTATTTGACGTACAGGTAAAATGTGTAACACTTTAGGAGACTAAAGCCATACTTCGTGTGTTATTGAAGAAGCCATCATTCTATTTCTTTAGTGGGAAAGCATGTGATCCAGAACAGACAGTCTTCCAATGCTCCAGTTCTCTCATGGCGAATTCTCATCACAGGAAAGGAGTAATATCAGGCAGGAAAGGGAAGACAGCATGTTTCCTTTGGTGAAAGAACTGAAGAACGCTTGAGAACAATATGTGAAAGAGAAGTCTAAGCGAAGCCTACGCTTGTTCTCTGTAATGTTGGCTGGAAAGACATGGGTCCAGAGATTCTCTCCAACTAGCTTAACAGTCGCAAATACAGGGCTTGACTTTGTTCCCTATCTCCACAACTGTTCCTGATTTAATCTGTGTTTCATCCAACCCAAATTCCTAGGGTTGTCATCACAGCTACAAGATATGGTAGCATGTAGTGTTCCGGAGTCAGGTGAGGTTGATGTCATTGAGAGTTCACATGCATCTCAGTGAGTACATACTGGGTCAAGTGTGTTGGCAAAGTCAACATAACCCTCAGCATGAAGACAGAAGACCTATATATACATTATACCCAGTACAGACACTAGCCCTAAAGTGCACTCCCATGAGCCATTCTATCTCACTGAGGTTAGCTCTATCAACGTTTCCAGTTTTCTCCTGACAATATTATCCTTCTTGCTTCATGCAGAGAGATTCTATGAAGCATAATATAACCTATTTAAGGTTTATGAAACTTTTTTGGGAAAACATAAAATACTAAGCAAATGTGAGTCATTATTATGATCAAAGATCCTTCCAAATAGACTACCGTATATTGAATTTTAGGCTTAGAGTGTCTACTTAATTTTCTTTTTAAAACATCATAATAGTTGACTGGTTTTACCTCAATAACCATAACCATACCCAAACTTTTTACAATGACATGTTTTCTCAGTCAGTACAGTGATTACTTCTCCATACCCACTCTTGATTATTCATGAGTCAATATTATAACAATATATATAATATGTATAATATGTTATATATTATATAATGTATTACATATGATATATAATACATAATAATACATTATATAGCGTATAATATCTAACAATAGTATAATATATATATCTATCTAATATAAAGTGAAGCAACAATTATCAAAGAAGAAGTCATAAATTTGAATAAGAACAGTGGAGATACATGGGAGAGGATAGGGGATAAAAAGGGAAGTGAGAAATTTCATAATTATATATTAATTTATAAAAATAAATATATTATATCTGGAAACTATGGATAAATTTTATATATGTAAATATTTAAATGTATAATTTATATAAATATATTTATATAAATATAAATTATATATACATATATGTATATATGTATATATATCCATGGAAAGTAATAAATTGTTCCCATATGTAAGCATAGTACATTCTGCTCTTCAAGCAATCATAATGATGTGGTGTGCTTTTATCAGGAAGTAGCCAGATAAACAGACTAACTTGCTTCAAACACACAGTAAGCCTACAGAAAGGTTGCTGGCATCCTTGTCTTTTTAACTGCCTTCAGCTGTTTTGATTTTACAATAATGTGATCAAATTTCTCAGTGTAGTTCCTTAAACACAAGTTCATCTGCAGGCTATATTGTTCATTTTATATGTATTCCTGAAGCTCATACAAAACTTTTGATATCTGGCCATTTTCAGCACATGAAAATGACAGCTTTGTGATTGACACCAGCAGAGTCTAGTGCTTTATTTTAGGCCCTTTTTATACAAAGCATGGTTTAGATTAAAATGTCCAATTGTATTTTATAAACAATTGCTGTAGAATGTTAAGTTAGAACTTTTGCTATGTCCTTTATGTTTAAAAGAAAAATATAAAATAATCATAAACTCTCAGTTAAGTGTAGACAAATACCTGGAGAATATTACCAACACAGTGTTCTTTTTGTAAAACCACAGGAAAAATCCCTATGAAGCAACTCAAAACATTTATTTAATCGAAACCATTAACTATATCGGTCAGTCCTGATGTCTTCCTGCTTCATGTGCACGTGGGCCTCCTTGTACTAAAGAGGTCTATAGATGTCTTATGTCTCTGGCTGCAACTGAAAACAAACACACGTTCGCAGGAGCAAACCTGGCTTACTTATCCAGAATGATATCTGTGAAATGGAAATTTTCATAAGGAAAAAGAGTCCCAATGAAATCCCAGAAATTCTGTAGTTTATGCTGTGTTTGAAGAATAGACGGTAGTCAAGAAATGTAAGGCGGGATAGTGGGTGGGGGCAGCCATTGAGGTGTAAAAATCAAATAAAGAAATTTAATTGGACAGTGGAACTTGGTTTAATGCTAATAAATGTGGGGCCATAGCATGGAGTTTATTGTGATTCCTCTCCTTAGTCCCCCACTGTTCAGCTGTGATGGAAAAGGCTCTCAAAGAGGGGCTATACGGTGGCTTGAGGGAAGCTCAAAGAATTTTACATTAAGACTTGGGTCAAAGGAGAAGGATGTGGAAGAAAATGACTTCCTGTCTCAGCTTTTGCTTACATGCCTCCAGGGTACCATATCTGTGGATTATTTGCCCTGAGTATTATTGGTGTTATTGTAAAAAACTATGACTTCTTTTGAAAATCTGTTTATACATGGCATTGTTCTGCTAAGGACCTGGAAACTTTCCTAGAGTTCACACATAGAAATAGGAAGGCCAATGATCTCAGTGTGTTTAATCAAAGTATGAGGCTCCACAATGCACATTCACATCACACAGGGCTTGGGAGCCATGGCTCTCCCCGTAGATGCCTTTGCCCTGTATGCCCTGGAATCTGTTTCTTCTGGTTAGGAGCACCTATGAGATCATAAATGGGTCAGTGAATCAACTTATCTCCAGTCTCTAGAAAATCATTCTAATGTGTTTCCTTTAATGTCACAGTAGTATCTCATCATTGTTTGTTTACAAAAAAGGGAAACATGTTACCAAGATTAGAAATGGGAAGAAAATAGAGCCAATAGCAGATTGGACAGGGTCTGAACAACCTGATACTAAGAAGGCCAGCCTCGGTGCTAAGGAGATATCTGGGCAACCCTGCTCTGTCCTGTGGGAATCTTCCTTACAATTCCTCCCCATCCTCCTAGAGTAGACCAGTCACACAGTATAGGGATCACTTCTCTCGGTCGGTGAAATTAAGTCTTCAGAATTATCCCAGGGATTAAATCCATCTCTGTCACTTGGGAGCTATGTGATTTGGGACAACATAATTTTCTGAACTATAGTTTACTCATTTGCAAAAATTGCTATTTTGAAAGACATATTACTGGATGTATACATCCTGAAATATAGTGTTTGGGACAGTGTAAGAACATAATCGTTAGTAGCTATCATGAGATAAACATCTAACTTGGCTTTTGAATTATTAAGTCTGAGTTGTTAGACTTGTGAACAAAACACACTGTATTCTGTTCATAGAAGCAGGGTTGCTTTCTTACCAGTAACACTGTAGCCACAGAAGTCCTTGAATTCTTTTGTTTTGTTTTGTATTTGAAGGACATTGAGTTTACCTTCGCATTTTCTTGTTGATACTCAGCATTGCGGCAGTGAGCATAGCTGCATCTCTAACCTCTGACACTGTACAGGTCTAATCATTAACATAGTTCTCCCTTTGTTGAGGAACACTCAGCAGTTGCAAACATTTATTGAAATGCTTAAATGATTAGCTAGGTTGTGATCCCTAAAATAGAGCTGCGAGCATCCTAATGTGGTCAGAGTACATCATAAGAGATGGACTGGCCTCTGACAAATGGGTACAGGTAATACTTTGTTGCCGTATAAAACCTGAGCTCTGGGAGTCACAGGGTGTTTGTTGTCCTTTAATCTTATTATAACTTCTGCATCTCCATCGCACCTCTTAACAGGTTTAACACAGTCTCTTCCCATTCCTTCTTTTTGTCAAAGCCAAAACCAGACCTACTGCCATCCACAGCAAGCACAAACAGCTCCTCACCCCACGTGGCCACTTTGTCCTGTGCTCCAGTTCACTTGGTCTTGAACCTGTGACCTAAGCACTCCACCTCTTTCTCATTTTTACATTTATTGTTGACATTCGCCATACACAGCACTAAACTTGCTTTCAATAGATTTTGGATTCATGTTCCACTTTGGCCCAGAACACCCTAGTTGGCTAAGCATAGATAGCCGCTGCGTGTCTATTTTAGGGAGGATTAATCATAGGTCTACAGTTCTTAAAATGAGTAATTAAAACTTGGTAGCTACAGATAGCCTTTTGTTGCCCACACTAGTGCAGTGTCTCACTTTAACCTCTACAGCTTCATAAGATTACTTTTTACCTCCATGGAGGCTAAATGTTTTCAGGAAAGTACTTCCAAGTTGAAAGGAAAATAAATGCCTACATGAGAACCTGTGATTACCTTTCTTTATAACTTTTTTCATTTTTAAACAGAAATTTCCCAATAAAATGGCTCAAAGCAAATTGGGCTTTTACCCCCTCGGCAAAGGGAACTGATAAAAGCTTCCTGCACTTGGCCTCATGAGACATTGTCCATTTGCATCTCATTCACTACAAGCACAGCAGCTCGATGGGAAGTTGCTCTCAGGCCCCATCAAAGCCTGGAAAGTTCTTCAGGAGAGTCTCCTCAAAAATGCCTGCTCTCAAGATTGACATGCAGCAGGAGGATTTTTTAAGTATGTGGCTCTCAGATCAGCCATGCTGGGAATATGAATCAGATGCAAAGTAGACGCCAAGAGGGATGCTTTAACTAAGTAAGCAAAGCAACCAGACCCCCTGAAAGGAGGCACAAGCCAGGCAGCTGGCTTGACAGCAGATCTCATGGAAGAAACTTGGAAGGTCTCAAAGCCCACAAGCTTATGTAATGAAACCACTGAATAAGAAAATGTCCCAAATAAGGTAAACTTCATATGCATTAGTACAGGGTAAAACTTGATGTTTTTGGCATTCCACCACCCTTTGAATACTACACCAAAGAAATAAGAGACTGTGTGGAATACACTCATTTGGCTGCATGAAAAACAAAAGCATGCTATGTAAATCATAATATAGCTACTGAGCATTCAGTCATGAACACATTCTAGGCACTGTCCTGGGTGCTGAACACATATCCATCCATCTGTTAATAGCTCACCATTTCCACAACACAGACAATTTCTGTTTAACCCATACATGAGCCAAATATCAGACAGGTAAATTATGTTGCTTCAAATCCCACAGGTACTGAGTGGATGACATAAAAATTTAACCCTAGAATAAATAATATTACTACACATATTTACAAATGAATGTAGAATCAATTGAAATTCCTACATGGAGTCGGGAGGGGTGGGCTTCCCAGTTTTGGACTAGTATGTAAACATTTACAAGTTTACTAAGTTTATTCACAGCAAGTATTTATTAATTCTCCACTTTTAGCTCTAATTGAATTAATATAATTTACAGAACTCCATACAATGGAAAAATGGACCAATTTTAAAACTAAAGGAATTGTGCTGTAGAGATTGCTTAGTGGTTAAGAGCATCGACTGCTCTTCCAGAGACCCAAGTTCAATTCCCAGCAACTGTATGTTGGCTCACAATCATCTGTAATGGAATCTGATACACTCTTTTGGTATGTCTGAAGACAGCTACAGTACTCTCATATATATAAAATAAACAAATCTTTAAAAAAAACTAAAGGAATAATAACAAAAGATATATTAATCTATGGTGAGAAATCCTGTATAATTGCATCATGAAGTCAGTAAATTCTTAGAGTTAGACAATGTCCCTGTCTCTATGGAAACTAGTCATTAAGAAGGATGATCCATTCTGATTCTTTTTATTCATTGTCAATTTGAATGGATCTAGACTCACCACAAAGACTGTGGATGTCTGTCAGAGATGTTCTAAATTGGGTTAATTGCAGTGAAAAGACATACCCTAACCTTGAGGACCACCAGTCCCCATCTGGGGTCCCAGACTACACCAAGCAGTGATGTATCTCAGCAGCATCGTTCATCATTTTCTGCTTCCTGCCACCTGTGCGACACTACCAGCTGCTTCTGGATACTGCTACCACCACACCACAGCACATAGACCACACCCTTTCAAACTGTAAGCTAAAATAGACCTTCCTCCCCCACAGTGCTTCTAGTCAGGTACATGTTAACACAGAAAGAAGAACTGACTGATATGATTGGTTAGAAAATCCATATGTCTGTGAATAAAAGTCTGTATACTTCGACAGATGGAGAGTCTTTCCTTTCTCTATGGAACTAAACATTAAGAGACTTAGTGAGCTGCAATGCTCAAAGTGCCTATGGAAAAGACGACAGCTTGGGTTATGCTGACATGAATAGTTGTCTTCATGAGTGTGAATGAAGGAGACACAGTATCGTGCGACGAGTACTTTGGCACCACGGATCACAAAACTTTTATTTCAAGTCTTCAGTGTGGTTCAGTGTAGTCCTGGGAAAGCATGGGCTGGGTAAAAGTCTTATTCATGCCGTTGCATCTGATTGTTAACCAACTGTTTTCTACTGGGGCAGCTTATTTTCTAGAGTAGCTTTCGAAATGTCTGGAAGACCACACAGGCAATATATCTTTCTCCTAATCTAAAAAAAAAAAAAACCTTATTTTTCTTGACTGAGCTTTAAAATGCATCAAACCATGCCAAATACAAGCTTATCCTATCTGACATGTGTCTTATGCCCTGGTGCCCAATTGCCAGTCAACTGGAGCATTAGATGCTTTCTCAGCTGAGTGGATGATAGGATTCATTCTCTTATGAAACCTGAGGAGTCAAAGGAACGTGTGCTGGGAAACCATCATCTGATTTCTGTCTTAAAGTGGGCTGTCTTTGCTCATTCGGGCAGCTTTACGAAAAATCTTATAAACTTAAGTAGCTTATAATCAGGAGCCATTTGTTTCTCACAGTTGTAGGGACCAGGAAGTCCTAGATCAAAGTGTCCAGTGTGGACTACTTTCTAGCTGTGCACATACAGTATAGTGAATGCAAGTGGAGGAGCTACATTGTGCTTCCTGTGTAAAGACACTAATCCCCTTCGTGAAATTATACCTTCAGAGCCTACTGACCTCCTCAAGTCCCCACCACCTGACACTATCACTGTATTAGTACTGAATTAGTATTTCAGCACATGAATTTGAAGCAGACACAAATATTCACATGTTAGAAGAGACAAAGGATGAAGGAGAGGCAGAAGTGAGACTCTCATCAGAAAATAATATTCAGTATACGGTAAAGACAGAGAGAGATGGACAGTTCCCAAAGGATCTAACATCCAACTGGCAAGGTTCTCTTCTGATTTATGACACCTTTGTTTGACATGTCATACATACTTTTAGTATGGTTTTCCATTTTGTAAAATTCCAGTTCTTTATTTTCTGTGCCATCTTAATCGCAAGATGCCATTTTTATTTAACACAGATCACCAAGACAAAACCTAAAACTAAACAAAAAGTTATGGACATCTGACCATTATATGTGCCTGGCACTGGGGGAACTGACATGCACTGATGCATTGTGGGGCATGTGAAAAGGACGAGTCAGGGATTGGAGTTGCACTGGGTGAATTTGGTAAAGACTCAAGGAAGTTAGACAGTTTCCCTGGACTGGATTTCATAAGTAGGCAGAGAGGACTTTCAAGATGGAGAATGGTGAACTCCTACTGAGAAGTGGAAGGAATGAAGTAAGGTGAATTCTGGAGTTGTAAGATGCAGCAGCGAGAGGTCTGATTTTTATCTCAATCCAGTCACAAAATGGGCTTCTCTGGAGTGGGCACTCTGTGAAACTATGTTCCACAGACCACCAGCAGCACTGCCCAGGGAGCCCCTAGTCAGCTCACTTGTAGCTTCTTTTCTGTCTCATCGCTGATGGGTTTTCACTTACCAATGGTGTCAATCAAAATTGAGCCCCTTAAAGGCACTCCCCACTTTAATGAGACATGATTCTAATAAAATGTGCTCAACATTAGAGCAGTCTACCTACAAATAGTAAGTGAAGAAATCTTTATCTTGACTTGATTGAGATTTAAAAATCCCTTTAGTGATTAAAAAGAAAACACAAACGAACAAACAAACAAACAAAAATGCATACATTTTGAAAGCAATCTAATCTTTCTTAGCAGTTTTTCTTACAAGTTTGTCCAAGAGAAGAGGGTTTGCTCATTTGTTTGTTTTTGTCTAATAAAAGATAGACATTCAAATATAACTCAGTAATTTGTGATATAAAATCAAAGAGGAAAATAATAACAGCCCCATTTTTCATGCTGATAAAACAGTGTTGCTCAGACAGCAGCCAGTGCTGGTCAGCACTACATTAGACAGAAAGACATGACCACAACCTTGATGCACAGCCATCACATAGAATAGCCTCAAATGAATCCCATTCTGTTCCAAAAGCCAAAATCAGTATGATACCAGTACACATAACAGGGAATAAAGATACCTTTTCAGCAAAAGGCATTTGTTTTTCTTGATTAAATGCTTTCCTAAAAAGGAATAGGTTTGTTAGTCATTTAGCAGATGATCCATCATTGGGTAGTCTGTGAATTCCCAAGTATAGCCAGGAGTATTCAAATGAGAGTGTGTTAGGATGCTGAGCTTCCACAGAAGCAAAATATTAACCAGCCTGAGAAAGACCTCAAGGAATTAGGTCACTGGTGTCCAGGAAATCTTAAAGTAATACTACTTAGAATTCTCTAAGAACATAATTCCAGAAAGAACGAGAAAAAAGAAAGTCAGGCCGAGCTTACCACAGTCAGATGGATGAAAACTGCTAGAACATAATTAAGTGAGCATGTCTCAAGGCAGTTTCTGTCCTTTGTGATATAAAAATCAGCAATGAAAGTGCTGTTGGATAGTCAGTCATTTTAGCCATGTCAATGTGCAATATGGAGTGCTCCTTAAAGTTACAGTGTCTCATTTAACACCTTCCCAGTAAATCTACATGGAAGATACCACCATGACAGTATGCACTGTGGATGCAAGAATATGCTCATAATTATACACATGCCTGGGGCAGAGTCCTAATTATTAACTCTGCCCAGCTGAGACTGTGGGTTATGTTATTATTTCTATGTTTCCTACTTTTAGGTTAATGAGAGTCTCAACAATTTGGCAAGATACAGACATTCTTTGCTTTCTGTTTAAGGGGAGCAGTGGCAGAGCTACTGGTGAGATTCTAATCAACACAAGCAAAAGTTTGATTTTATAGGACCCAAAGAAAGAGCAAGATTGAATTAAGCTATAATTTAGACTCAGAATTAATAGAAAAGGTAATTATACATACAACCTTATCGATCTTTCGTTACTTTTCCTTTAATTTTGAGTATTATATTTTAATGATACCTGATGAAACAGGTGGAAGTGAATCTTCATCATCTTCAAATCTAATACATATCCTAATGACCTCAAAACAATAATTCAACTCAAGGTAGTTGCGAGAAGTTTCAGCAGAATCAAATATCTCAGGAAATTTCTTATATGCTGATAATCTTGTTCAGTTCTGTTCAGTATAAGCTCAGAAGAATTTCCCAGGTTGGTTTTATAATTTGCTATAAAATTAAAGAAAAACTCACTGATATATGGGCTTCATGTTTAGGAAATTTAGGAAAGTTCTTTAAGCTGAAACATATAACTGCCAAGAACCTCATATGAAGTTTATTTTAGTTTTTTTTTTTCTTGTTTTTGTGGAAGCCTTAGGTATTAGGAAAATTTGGACTTCAGGCTAAACATATTATCAGCATAAAGTTAAAGCATAAAGATTTTCCTGTGAGAGAAAGTGACTATAAACACACATGAAAATTAAAAAATTACCAAGAATTTAAGCGTATTCCAGTCAATGTCATGTTGACTAAATTTAATGTGCCACATTAAGTATCAGTATGTTCTACATTAGCCCAATTTGAAATATGGCCTGCCTCTTTCATTTCATGGCTGTTACAAGTTCAGAAGAATTAACATAATAGTCTTACCACGTACCTTGCCACCAGTGTCATTCAGCAATGGTTTAGAAATTTAACAGTGGCTAATGGTCCAGCATATTGTGATGAGTCTTCGGGTCTTTGGGGTAAACACAATCTGTTTAAGTTAGTGTTGCATGCTAATAGGACTGTTTGGCATGACCTCAAAAACCACAAGGTGCAGTTTAGCATAAGTTATAAAGAATTACAATTTCATGTTCCCTTATTCAGTTTATAAAACCTTGATTGGACCCAATAGGAATGCCGTGTTGAAGGCCCATTTCTAGTGCCATAATTTCTAATGAGGATGTCATCACTAAATAGACAAGGTATCTGTGAACAGCAACATAAGCATTCCTAGAAGCCAAGATACTAGGTTATGAAATTTGTGTGTTTTATGAAATTTCATAATTGTGGAATTTTGCAGATGTCATCCCATATATGTCTATCAATGGCACTCTGTGTTCTGTGATCCACTGGACATGCATTGCACACCTCGAACTTTATTGTGCATCTGAATTACATGAAGTTATTGTTCAAATTTTGATGAATTCAGATCTAGTACGTTTAGGGTAGGCCCTAGGAAATACTGTTATCACTGTTTGAAGTTGACATTGTGAGTAACAAGAAATTAAGATAGTCTATAAAAATCTTCCCCACAAATATTCTGTTACAATCTATATCCCTTTAAAAAAGTAAAAGCATAGTATGTGGAGAAATTGTAGTAAACATAAACATATCCTGTCTTTGAAAAATGACAAATTATCAAGTCATGTATACTCTTGTCAACTACCTAGAAATTTCTGGCTGATCCCATCAAAAAAGATCATTTGTAAAGTCAGGACAACAGTGAGTTTCTCCTTTTAGTCAATGTCTTGACTTGTGTCTAAAACTATCCACTCAGTGTGCAGGGTAATCATGGGTTCTTGACACAGACACCTATCTTGCAAATTAGACTGAATCTACCTGTTCATCTCACAGCAGTTACTCAACAACTGGTCGTAGATAATAACTTTTAGTCACTACCAGTTTAGGCCAGATTGGCACTAATGACTTTTGGGTCAGAAATTTCATGTTCCATTTCAAGTACTTGGGCCCATGAAAGGCCCTTGTCAGAAAATTTGTAATTCATGAAGTTCAGCATGCTGCCTAGAGCCCTAAGCATAGATTGCTTCTTGAAACTCCTATTCACACTTAGGCTATTGGTTGCTCATGTCATGAATCTAAAACAGTGAGAGCAGAATGTTGCTTCTGGTTTTTCTTTCTTTCTAATTTTTCATGCACTGATTCAAGGGATTATCATAAAATTTGTATAAATAATTGTCAGCCTTAATAGTAATTGTATTTTTTGAAGTAAAGATAGCAGCTAAAAGGCCAATAGTTGGATAGGTCTCTAGTACCAGGCATGTTTCCTCTCTAGTTGAGTGAGCCTCAAGCTCTATTAGAGAGCTGTTAGTTACCACCAAGGTATTTCTGCCACTATTGCATGCCTAACCTTATTGTGTCATGCTGGTTGGTCATTTTGTAGTTTATATTGATAGGCATCATGAGTGGTTGTGATTTCTCTTTGATTCCGTCCTTTGAAAGCTTGCACATCTTCTTGTGGTACCATATGAGCTAATTTCCAGGGAGGAAGTTTTCAGGTCATATCAAGCTTAGATTCTTATGGTCTTACTTCAAAACTACATAGTATCCTCATTTATGAGTACTGTTTTTGAGTACTCAATTTTTGCAAGAAAATTTTCCAAATCTGGTTGCAGCATTCACTGCTAAGCATAAGGTGATTTGTAAGGAACTTGATAGAGACATGGGAACCACTGTGGAAACAAGCTTGTAAATATCCTCGTCTTGATTTCACTGTAATGACGACAGAAAGTCATGGGGCAAAAATGGTAGGCCAAGCTTGTGTTTTCATTTACCACTCATTCCTGTGAGATAACTGCCTCGATTAATAAGGACTTGCCCTTTCATATGGAGGAGGGAGCATGATCCAAATGGCCTCATAAAAATAAAATTGCTGAATGAAGTCATTACTTTAATTAGCATTTATGTCCTTAGTGTTAACAGTCTACTTTAAAAAAAAATGATGTTCAATACATTCCAATCTATCACATTGAGTAGTGGTTGTAGCCTGGGTGCCAATTTTAATTGTCCTTTCAATATCAATTTAGGCTGATGTGCTAATAGGTTTGTGTTATTAGATAGATGCCTCAAGTAACGGCGTTACTGAGATAGGTTGAATACCTCTTACATTCAGTGTGATATAGAAAACTAGGAACATTTACTTATCCATGAGCTTTGCATACTTATTCAAGGGGTTTTTGTTCCTTTTTTTAAAAACTATATGTAAAGAATGTGGCTCTTTTGCTGTTGGATAATACTTAATGGTTCTGTCTTCTTCCTGGAAGATGCTGTTCTTTACTAGATCACAAACTACTATATCAAACCTCCAGCGACTCCTCAGCTTGATGAATTGTTAATTCCACAATTATTTAATTACCAATTTGGTCATGGAAAATAACATCAATTTCCAAATGTTTCTGCCGTCACACTTTCAGTTTTAATATCTAACACATGCGCTTACAGATCGTGTGTACACATTTACATACATACATCATTTTGATCACTTCTTTTATATAATTTATTCTCTGATTCAAGTTCCTCAATGATAACTTTATCTGTACTGATTATTTCCGGAGCACACCATATCATGTTCAATTAATATATGCATATCTATGTCTGGAAAACTCTTGACTTTGAATTAGATAGACTGGAGACTTTCAGTCTATATTAAGTAGACTAATTCCCTTCCTCTACTTTTATATATCTCAAAGGGTAAGGATAGTCTTAAAATTTTAGCTTTAAAAACCAAGAGATAACAATAGTTTGTATTGTGTGAAATGCTACAAAATCCAACTTTTAATGTTTATAAAATTTTATTAGGGCATACACATTCATCCATGGCTCTTAAACATTGTCCAAGAGAATACTTGAGTTATGATAATTGAGATTATATGATCTGCAAAACCCCAAATATTATGCTTTACTTGTCAGAAAAAAATGCCAATAATAAATTTGTCACCTGAAAGCCACTATACTGCTTTAAATCTTCTCATAATGGTTACTTGTAGATAAAAATTATAGAAGATCTCTGAATAGGCTTGATCCCTTCTATTCTGCACTGCATTTGATCAGTAAGATACCTTACTGATCTACCACCTTTAAGACATTCTTTAGTGGCAATGAGCTTGAATAACTCAAACCCAAATACGTTATTCATAGGTAGGAGGTGCATGTGGCCTGAAAATTGACATTTCTAACAGGTAGCTCTGCTGTGGCCCTTTGGGAACCGTACTTTAAAAGCTGTGAATTCTCAGATGTAGTTTACTACAATTTATTAGTCATCACAGATATCAAGTAATAATGACCAGGTTTGCAACTTCCTTCACAGGATACTAGTGTTGTCTAAGTTGAAAATTTCTTCATTAGTCATTTATTCATCGTTGCCCACATGCCAATGGTCTGGGTGTGAGGAAAACAAAGTTGAATTCTAAGTAGAAATTTTTTCCCAAGATGGTAAGACTTTCACCAGATAAGAAACAAACACAGTATAATAAAAAGGGCATAACAAGATATATTAACAAACTGTAGAGTAGGTCCACCAATCACAACTCTAACCAGTAACATATATAAAGACATTTTAAAATGGCAATTCTTTTGGAAATTAAAATTAATTTAAATCTCTAGTGTTTCAAAAACTCCCTTGTGTACTATTCTATTCCAAATCACAACCACTCCTGTACTGGCTGGTTTTGTATGTCATCTTGACACAAACTGGAGTTATCACAGAAAGGACCGTCAGTTGAGGAAATGCCTCTATGAGATCCAACTGTAAGGCATTTTCTCAATTACTGATCAAGGGAGGGCTCATTGTGGGTGGTGCCATCCCTGGGCTGGTAGTCTTGGGTTCTATAAGAAAGAAAGTTGAGCAAGGAAAGGGAAGCAAGCCAGTAAGAAACATTCCTCCATGACCTCTGCATCAGCTCCTGCTTTCTGACTTGCTTAAGTTCCAGTCCTGACTGGTGATCAACAGCAGTGTGGAAAGTGTAAGCTGAATAAACCCTTTCCTTCCCAACTTGCTTTTTGGTCCTGATGTTTTATGCAGGAATACAAACCCTGACTAAGACAACTCCTAAGAAATGTTTTATTTGAGCACGTATATAAAGGATAACTTATTTCTAAGAGAAAGAAGAGGTATTATGACAGTCAGGGATACATGTATACATATATACATACATACATATAGAGAGAGAAAGAGAGAGAGAGAGAGAGAGAGAGAGAGAGAGAGAGAGAACGCTATGTCTATATATGTAATTCTGCTTTCTTTTTAGCTCCAACAGTCCTTTCCTTGCTGACATCATACTTACTTTAAGTAGTCCCTACATCTTTTTTTATGTCATATATTATTTTATCTACTCTCATTCCCTTCTCTTCCTCACAATTCTCTCTTAGTACTTTTTCCAATGATCTAGACAAATAGATGATAGACAGATGGAATGATAGATAGATAGATAGATAGATAGATAGATAGATGATAGATAGATAGATAGATAGATGATAGATAGGTAGATAGATAGATAGATAGATAGATAGATGATAGATAGGTAGATAGGTAGATAGGTAGATAGGTAGATAGGTAGATAGATGATAGATAGATAGATAGATAGATAGATAGATAGATGATAGATAGGTAGATAGGTAGATAGATAGATAGGTAGATAGGTAGATAGGTAGATAGGTAGATAGGTAGATAGGTAGAGATAGAGAGATGAGAGATAAAGATAGAGTTTGCAGCAATAATTTTAGTTAACCTCTTTGCTCCCAGTGGGTCGATCACGTTTGCTCTACACTCCCAGGGGCACCCTAGGAGCACTCTGGATTTATAAATGAAAGACAGACAGACAGACAGACAGACACACACACACACACACACACACACACACACACACACACACATACACACACACACAGCAGTTAATTTTTGATATGCCTTGACTAGCTCAAAGGATGGGCAGTTCTAATCCTCCCTGTGGCTAGCACACTTTTCCCTCTGGTACTCCTGGCTTAATGCCCTCTGATTCTATATTTTATCTTTGTTGCCCTGGCTCCTTCTGGGCAGCCATCCTGACAGCCACATTCTTTCTCACCTATATTTCGGATGAATTTTCTTCTGCAGCTCTAAATCTGATCCATCTCCCTCTGAGACATGGTGATATCCCTCCTTCCTTTATCCCAGTCCCTACCCCATGCAAACCTAAAGGTCCCACCTCAGTCTATCTGTCCAGTTATTGCCATTGGCTCTTTATCGATCAATCAAAAACCAGTTGGGGACAAAGACCTTCAGCATTTAGACATGCAGATTCCTAATTTGGGGGGCTGGATTAATTCAATCCCCAACCGAAATAGATAGGAAGCTAAGTTTTTCATATGGAAGATATTAAACAATGTTTTGCAATGTTTTGTCTTTCTGAGTCTGTCATATTTAACTCAATATCATGTTATTCAGTTCCACCCAGTTTATTGAAAATATCATGATTTCAATTTTATTTACAGCAGAATAAAATGTTGTGTGTGTGTGTGTGTGTGTCTGTGCACATTTTCTTCAACCAGTTTTCTCTTTTTAAGCACCTTAGCAGGTTCCCTATCTTGACTCTTCTGACTATTATGTTGACTATTATATCAACAAGCATTGATCTGAAGGCATCTTTGTCGTGTGCTGACTCATCATTCATATACCATATAATGTTTCCCATACATATAGTAGTTGGATTTTAATTTTTTGAAGAACTATTATACTCATGTGTCAAATTACATCTCCTCTACTAGTGTATAGAACTTACTTTTCATGCTGTCCGGATGACAGTCACTCTGAACAGGGTGAGATGCAATCTCAGTGTTCTAACTTGTTCTAACTTTGACCAACCCTGTTGGCCAAAGATGTTGAATACTTTTTTAACTATTTACATTTGAATTTCTTATTTTAAGAACTATCTGTTCCTCACTATTGACTGGATGATTTTTTTTTTGGGGGGGGGGTTAATGTTTGGCCTTCTTTAAAAAGTCTATATATTAATCCCAATGGTTGCCAAAGAACTTTCATTCTATAGGTTGTCTCTTTGTTCTGCTGATTGTTTTGGTTTTTTGTTTGTTTTGTTTTGTTTTGTTTTGTTCTGTTTTTGCTATGTAGATAATTTTTAATTTCATGCAATCTCATTTAGTGTAATTCTTAGAATTAAAAATTCTAATTTGAGCCTTTATATTAAGTCCTTACTCTTGTGTCTATCTTGAAATTCTTGGCTTTTCTTCAGCATTTTTAAAACTAAAAGGTATTATATTAAGGAATTTGATTTCTTTCTATTTGACTCTTCTGCAGGGTGATATATAGAGAACTTGTTTTATTTTTTATATGTATATATCCAGTTTGCCACAACTCTATTTGCTAAAGAGATGCTTTTCTCTAGTGAATGATTTTGTTCCCAAATAGATGAGCAAAGTTTAGGAGATGATCACTATATAGGTTGATTTCTATGTCTGCTGATGTGTCCCATTGGTTTTGTGATTTTTGGACTAGCTTTGTATCATGCCTTTGTTGTTGTCATGGTAACTACAGTTTATTACTTAGCTTCTTTCAGTTATTGCTCTTTCTGCTTAGGATTGCTTTGTTTACTCACATTCTTTTGTGTGTTCATATCAATTTGGGAGTAGATTTTTTTTCTCTGTCTGTGAAAAATCTCATCAGAATTTTGATAGGGTTTGCTTTGAATCTGTAGATCATTTACTGCAATCCGATCACTTTTTGAAATATTAGTTATAGCTTTAATTGCATTTAATATATATTATACTTAATTAAAATACTAATTAGAGTGTTCTGTCAATCTATGAGTGTGGAAGGCACTTCTATCTTTTCATGTTCTCCTCAACTTTTTTCTTTAGCGTCTTAAAACTTCCATTGCAGATGGCAGGGTCATTCTCTAGGTGAGAAATCTTGGATTGTATAAGTGTTGAGGACCAGCTGAACACTAACAAGCATGCACACATTCATTCCTGGTTGAGAATGTGACTAATAGCTTTAGGTTTGTCTTATTTGTTTTTCATATCAACTATTTGGTTGATTCTATGCATTGCTAGTGTCTAACTCATTAATTTCTCACCTGTTAGCTGTTATTGTTTGACCTCTATTACTTGAACTCTTTCAGAGTTCAGCATTTTCTTTCTTCTCCTGTAATGTGGTGTACTACTAGATTGTTTATTTCATGTTACTTTGCATTTCTAATATCATCATAAATATCATCATACTTGTAAGCATCATCTTAAACATGCTTTAGATGTATCCCAAATTTCCAGTAAGTTCTGTCCTCATTTTCATTTGATTTTAGGAAGTTTTTAATTCCTTCCCTGATTTTTTTCAAGAGCCTGATCACAATAGACCTCTGATATAACAAAGACACCAAGCCTAAAATTCAGTGAGAACATGGGGCTGAGATCAGAACTAAACACATGGAGGATCCATTCAGTACACTTGCAGCTGAAAGGTTCCTAAGCCCTAGAGAAAGAAATGAGCATCTAAATAAAAAAGACATTTAAAACCCAAAATATATATAATCAGAATTGAACCTCTCCACAAATTTTGTAGTCAACGTAACTAAAATGCAGATGAATAAATACTAAAAGCTGTGAGACGAAAACGCTAATTCAGTTATACAGGAAAACATATGAGAATATCATCAGAATGCTTGATAAAAGCATCATAAAATCCTGGAACATGGAATGATACGTCTCATGACTTCAAAGTAAACAGCTGCCTAACAAGACTGCTATATCTGGCATCACTCTCTTGATTTGATGCAGAAATAAGGATTTTCATGACAAATACGAACTGAGGCCGTTTATGATCAGTCTTGCTTGTAGTCTTGCTTGGCAGCAATTCAGTTTCATGACTTTTTTCCTCTTAAGACGTTCCTTGGTGTTCTCAAAATATCACCACTTGATTTGATCAGAATAACCACTTTCATCATTGTTTCACTAATATCCTTCATCTCCAAGGGAAGTCTCCTTCAGTTTTCATTGACTAGGTTTACTAGGGAAGGGCTTAATACCCCTTGTGTCATTTGAACATTCTTCTCACTAAGATTCCTATCATGTCTACTCCCATGCTAAACACTTACATTGATTTCTAATCTTTATCTCCATTTACTTTCTTCTAATTATAGAATCTTCACCTCCATTTACTTTTATATAGTATTATTCTATGCTACTAGACTCTTTTGTAGTTTTTACTGTATGAGGAAGTTTTAAATTACAATATTATGTAACTGGAAGCATCATTTTGACATATAGTCATTGCAAAACTTATTCAGTATTTTACTTCTTTCCTATGAATTAAATTTTTAACATTTAGCATGAATGTCATACTTACAGGGCATCTATATCCAAATTAGACAGATATCAAGTTTTTCAAAGCCAGATAGAACATGTGGTTATTATGCTGTTGTAGTGCTGTGCTGTGATAAACACCAAGTAAGTGAAGATGGCTGTGGGTGTGTCTTTGGGACAGTATAGACCTCAGGATCCTAATAGAACTTTTCAACTCTAAAGCAAGGCATATGAACAACCTTCTTCTCCTGTTTATTCTCTTTATTTTCTTTCTATTCAAACATTTTCTCAAATCCAGTGGCCTTGTGCATATAAGGCAAGTACTCTAACATTAAGCTACATTCCTATTCTTCTAGTTTGCTTGTTTGTTTGTTTTGTTTGTTTGTTTGTTTGTTTGTTGTTTTGACCTATATAGTTCTTCTTCTACATATGAACTCAATTATTTTTTGTAATAAAAATTCATTTTAGGACTTCATTTATAGAATGGTAGGGATGATATAAAAGAGAAAATACCAGTAAAAAGATAAGGAGTAGAGCTTGGTATACCTGCATAAAATATATATCTTTGAAGAGTTGATAGTTAGTTACTGGCTTATATAATATAAAGTTTCATTAGTGCTGATAGCACTTTATCATGAGATTGATTTTCATAGTGTGTTTATTGGTAAAGGTTGCTAAGAACATGAAGGAAAAGCTTTTGTGTAGATTCCAAAAACTCGAATTTTTCTTTTCCTTTTGGGTCACTTGTGAGGTATTTTGTTGCTGTACAACTAATATTTCCTCAATGTAAATTGCTGCTCAGTTCAGCCACACTTTGTGGTTAAAGACAGATCATAGGTGATCACAGTGAACACGTCACTCTTAAAACATGGAGAAAATTTTAAGCATCATATTTGCAAAAATATAAATTTGAAATTTTTAATGTGTGGCCTTCCACAAAGTAATGGTATGTTAAGGGGAATACACTTAGGGACTTTCTAACTCATCCACAAAGATGTGTGCAAATGGAAAGCCTTGGAATGAAAATAAAAAGTCTTAACCCACAACCCGTTTCCGAGAAGGGAATGTACAGAGAAGTATAATGATAGAGTCAAAGCAGTTATCTATATTTATTTCAAGGAAGTATGTGATTCTAGGTTCTAAACTAATTAAAATTTTGCTTTTGGCTAGTTTTATTCTAACTTTTTGACATGGAGGCAAATATAACTATTGCTATTACATTATTTACTTTTTCATTACAGAATTTCAGAAATAGAAGTATTTTGAGATAAAACCTAATTCTTTAATTTCACAAATCAGAGAGCTAACATTTAGAGCAATTTAATGTGGAATCCAAGGTCATTTAGGATTCTAGTAGTAGAAACTCCCTTACAACCCAAATTCTCATAGGTAGATAGAAAAAAAGGAAGGAAGGAAGGAAGGAAGGAAGGAAGGAAGGAAGGAATGAAGGAAGGAAGGAAGGAAGGAAAGAAAGAAAGAAAGGAAGAAAGGAAGAAAGAAAGGAAGGAAGGAAGGAAGACTTGAATGTGGATGTGGACGTAGACATATACATAGATATATCTTTCTATTATGCCAAACTATAGAACATCTCAACTTCTACAAGCAAAAGCAACATTCTTTTTTATTGTATCTGAAACTTTTATTTCCAGCTGAAGATTAGAGATTTAATATTTGACAGGTTTCTTTAGTCATTAACCAACCATCTAAGTAAAATTAATCAGAAATGCCCCCAGGTATTGAAGTTATGAGTGACAAAATAAAGCCTGGGTGGTCTCCTAAAGTGTTGCTGTCATAGTTAATGGCACCACAGAGAGATAAATATGTGACAAACCATAAATGTTGTGTAGGAAATGTAATGTTGTTCTTGAAATATCCAGTTCTTTGAACAATTTTTGAAGACATGAACTATTTTCATCTCAATGCTGTTTGACAAAAATGTTTCCTGGACATTATGCTTATGTCCCCTGAAGTAGTTGTCATCTCTTCTCTAACAAACATACCCATGTTGATTTGAAAACGCCAAGAGCTCTTCTGAGAAGTATAAATCACCAGTTTGTGACTTAGTTGCTTTCCCAACTCTGTGATTAACCTTTTGGTGTAGAATCAGTAATGCTATTAAAATCCAAGTATTATGGAGCTGGTTGTATTTATGGGCATGCTAATTTAAATTGATGTCAGAGTGCTAAAATTGTGATTTAGCAAAGCACAGGAAAAAGTAATATAATATCTATAATCAGACAAAAAGTGTAACCAGCAGCGTAGCCTCATTCCTGGAATCTCAGTACTTCAGAAGTAGAGGAAGTATGATTTGATGTTTAAGGCTAGCCTTTGTGCTTAAAGCAAGTTTATAGTTAGCCTTGCTAGGTGAGGCACAATCAGAGAAAACACACACAAAAAAAGGCAGAAAGAATAGAATATCATTGTTGTTTGAGGAGAGCTTGAGATGTGAATCTAGAAGACAAATAGGAGGCTCAGACAAAACTCTGCTTCTGCTTCTACTGAGCACTCTTCCTCTTCTCTGTGGAGGCTGAAGTGAGGGCACATTGTTGATCTCCTACAGGACAGGAAGGAGGGTGTAGCATCCTAAGGAATTCTCTGTTCCTTGGCTATTTGTGAGAGTCAGCAGTATGAGTTACAGTAATTTATAAAGAACATCTATTGGTCCTGTTTCTAAACACAAAAATGGGCCCTCACTGAAGTTCATATGTAGATTATTGTTTGAAAGACTTATTCAGGTTTTTGGATTCACATTGTCACCTACATCTTGAAAATAAAGTTAAAAGTGAAAATGTCAAGGTAAGGTAAAATTGGTGGTTAAGAAGTAGAACAGAAGAGTTTTGCCAAGAAAACACATCTTTTATTTACTCTTATTTTACACATTCTCCAGATAGCAAAGCAATTGGAGAAGGTTTCACTGGTGCAACAGCACCTAAGACAATTGCCATGATTTAGGACTTAGCTTTATGAGACATTTTAAAATCCTGACTTGTAATTTGTTGCTCATAAGAAAACTGGGTTTCTCGAATAATAATGTAGAACCTGTTTTGTGATTCAGTGATGGGGGTTTCTAAGGCTGTATTGTCAACCTCAGTCCAGCTTTTAGAAATAGGCACTGAACACATGAAGTGGAGTTTTCCAATTTATAATATGATGACAGTATAAATTTTACACTGGGTCTTAGATACATAATATGGAAAAGGTAAATTATGGCATTAATAACTTTGTATTAGCGAGCTGGAAAGATGGCTTAGCAGTTAAGAGCATTGATTGCTCTTCCAGAGGTCCTGATTTCAATTCTCAGCAACCACATGGTGGTTCACAACTATCTGTAATAAGATTCGATGCCCTCTTCTGGTGTGTCTGAAGACAGCTACAATGTACTTGTATACATAAAATAAATAATATTTAAAAAATAACTTTGTATTCTTACATGTTAAAATGCTGTCTCAGATAAACTAGATAATGTAAATGCGTGAAATTATTTTCAAGTTTGGGCATTTTGTAATGAAAATATCTTAATTTTAAATTACATGTCTATTTCATATCTGGTTCACTTTATTTCTTTAAAAAAATACTCCTGTAAGGGATTTAATATTATCTAAGTAGGAAATACTTGTGAACTGTACTTCCATTCTTAATCTTATTATAAACATTCAAAGATTTCTCTTAAAAGACATATATGTGGCACTGCACTTGCATACGTGACTTCTTTCTATTCTTTGAGGCTTTTCTGTCATACTCTCTTTGTTATGTCATGTGTTACAGTTATGAAATTTTCTGAATTTTTTTAAATTACCCAAAGAAAAGCTTCCCCACAGGGAATAGTATCTGATATCCTCTACATAAATGAACTGTCACCCTAGGCTGTTTGCAGCTGTCTATCTGCTATATGTAGCAAGTATTTGTTCCCATAGACACATAAACACATACATATGCATTAAAAGTAGCCAGTAGTAGTAACTGAGTTTTTACAAATGAGCTTCAGAAAATGTCTGCATGATGTATGCACAAGTCAGAGAGAGGCCAAGGGCTAGGATGGGCTTCAGAAGTATAGTAGGTTATTATTTTCAGTCCCAAATCTGATCATACAAGATTATTTTGTAACTTCAAAGATAGTTTTTTAAAGGTCTTCTAAAATGAGACTTATTGCCTCATTTTATGGCAGGTTATACAATTAGAGAACTTGACTGTGCCAGTACCTATAGACCCCCCTTGCTTGCTGATTCTAGCCATGTGACTGTAATTCTTCCTGTTCCTGACATAACTTATGCTGGTCTGAGTGCAACGTTTAACTCAGTCTTCATTACTATGTTTTGGAAAGCATGTATTGAAGTTTAAGTTTATATCCATAACTAGCCATGAAAATCTAAGTTTCTGGTGTAAATTGAAATAATTATTATTATAATAATTATGCTTGGGCAGGCTTTTTCGTATTTGAACCTGAAAGTATGAACCTCCTTGTTTAGTATCAGACTAACATCATCCAGGCACTATTGAGAAAGCCAATTTTCAGTCTACTTTTTGATTTGTAGAACTGAGATGGGGTTCGTAATAACTGATCCCCTTCACAGATGAAATCCTCAAGCCCAGTGGATCCCTGTAGTGTTCTGTCTAGTCCTATGGGTGGTGCTATAGTCCCTGTAGGGATTCAGATTTCTTCTAGTAAGCCACCTTTCAAATTTGTTTTTTCTGGTTAGCAAAACTGGAATCAAAACACTGAGGATATAGAGCAGTGTGTGTGTGTGTGTGTGTGTGTGTGTGTGTGTGTGTGTGTGTGTGTGTGTGTAGACTAATGTATGAGGTATCTTGAGAAGGAAAAATAGCATCTTCATAAATTTGGTGTCTACTTGAGTTCATTTATCTACAGTTATTTGATGTAAAAGCTACATGTTATTATATACTCAGAGTATTCAAACGATGACATCAACACCCAAATCCGCAACTTAAAGTGAAAAGTTAACCAAGTTGTGTTTTGATCACATTGTGTTTATGTAGTTAGGAATGTTAGGAAAAGTACTTCTGAGTGTTCACTTTGCTTCTAACATTTCAACAGTTCCTCACACCTAGTTTGAAGCACCTTGCCCTCTGTCCTATCTGAATTTAACAGATTAGCAAATGTGGTAGATCTCAGGAAGTAGCATCTTGCTTTCTACTACTGATATGCCAGATCAGCATGAGGTTCACTGGTTTCCTGTTTCTTCCCCACACTGGCCCTACCAGTAAGATGCTGTGAAAAAAGCAAGATGAGCATCTTCACTGAAAATCATTAGGCTAAGGAATCTGTGAAAAGCTTATCTTGTCAGATGCAGAAAAGACAGACATTCTGCGATGCTCTTGAGGTACTAGCCTGTTACTGAGAAAGCTATGTTTGTCTCTTCTGGATGATTGCAGAATGGATCTGGCCATGGCAGATTAGGCCTTAGCTTTGCAAAATCTTCTGGAAACCAGTTGAGTTCACAGCAAGGTAGTCTGTTTCTGCCCTACTGCCTTTGCAGGCAACGAACTGAAACTGCCAAGTGTCCATGGACATTTAGTAAATAGTTTAATGAAGTAAACACATTACTGGCATTTTATATTCTGTCCACTTTATTCATATTTTATCTCATTTCTTTCTTTTGCACCCACATTTTTACAGCTTAAAACAGTATTGGTGCATAAATATTTAGATGAAAAATCAATTGGTTTCCTTACACAATCGTCATATTTATTTTCCAGGCATTGATTAAATAAGACTATGCAAATTTACAGTTACTCTTGTGGGGCAGAATCAAGGGAATGATTTTGTGTAACATTTTGTAATCACAGCAAATTAGGGGCCTTTGCTTTGAAAGTTTACCTAGATGGCTGTTGTGGAGAATATTTTTCATAAAGACAATCACTGACTAGTGGCCCAGAGAGCGTGTTTCCCCTGCATCCTTTCCCCCAAAGTGTGCACACACTTAATTTTAAGTGAGAGAAGAAATAAAAATTACCTATGATTCCCACTGCATGACTTGGTAGCAAACTTGCCTTTCTCTTTTGGAATAGACACTCTGCTTACCAGATGTGTCTTTGAAGGAAATTGCTTAACAACTTTTTTCCTGCTAAAGAACATGAAGTATTTTGAATAGTGGTATAATTCTGAAATCAAACAGGTATAACTTTTCTACTTACTTTTGTCTAATGGACAGCGAATCATCTCATATCTTAGGGACTCATATAAGTTCAAGATAAATAGATGCCAAGAGTACTGACTGTATCTCCAGACTTTACACTGATATAGTCATGCCACTTTATTATTACAAATATTATGATTAATCTTTGTAATTACACTATGAGCAGGTCATTCTGATACACATTTGAATCAGGAATTCATAGGTGGAATTTTTTTCTTTTTTTTTAAATTTTTTTATTGGATGTTTTATTTACATTTCATATGTTGTCCCCTTACCCCATCCCCCACCCACCCAGGAACCCCCTATCCCCTCACCCCTCCTCCTTCTTCTCTGTGGATGTAACCCCTATCTACTCCCCCACTCTCACCTCCCCACCCTCAAAATTCCCACCCCCTGGGGCGTCCAGCCTTCATGAGGTCAAGGTTCTCTTCTTCCACATAAGTGGAATGTTTATTAAAGTGTCCAGGTCTGTAAATTGTACTGGTGGTCTTGCCAAGAATTATAGTTAAGGTGGTTGTAGTTGCTTTTAAAAATGTGTTTCTTTTAAGACAAAATCTCATCATGTTGTCCATACCAGTCTTGAACTCATTGGCTCAAGCACTCTTCCATCTCAGCTTTCTGATGCCAGAGACACCCAAGGCACACCATCATGTCCAGTTTATAGTTGTGTCTATGATTAGTCATTTTAACTGAATCAATTTAAGTCTATAAAGAAGAGGAAAGTTTGGGGGTACAGGATTCAAAGTCAGATTTATTTCACAAGTAACTATGCCACTGGGCCTATGTCTATTGTAAGGAGTTTATTTGTACTTTGGGGTAGGTGCTCTTAATACTGGTAGTATGCATAAAAGCACTTGATTCTTAGTGGAATAATAGTTCTGAATTGTTCTTGAAAACCATTAATGCTTACATTTTTTCTGAAGACATGGAGCCTTGTTTTCTCAAAGGCTCATTTTTCTAATTATATATGGATTTGTATAAACTTATTATAGAGTCATTTCAGTGGCTTAGCTCCACAGCTGTTCAGCTGATCTTTCACTACTGGTCTAGGTATTCTTAATCAATACAACAAAATTCCTGGTTTTGGTGTTATATATATTCTTCTCTGTGAATTATACTTCTCTAGTATAGTAAGTGTACAGATTATTTTGTTACCTTTTGCAAGCTGGTATTTTTCTAATGATGACAATCTTAACACCTTAACTAATGATGCATGCAGTTCCACATCTGTAAGCTCACATCTGTAAGTATTTAAAGTCACGTATAATTTCATAAGACCAATTGTAGTAAAAGAATGTTACTATGTAATTTACAATCATACCATAACAATAGATGTAATTATTTAATAGTGTAAATTCAGCAAGATCTATTATTTAATATTTTAGTCTGTTATCCATTTATTTCTAATTACTAGAAATAAATAATAATTTGCCTGTGAATATAATACTTAAAAGTACACAGAAAAAAAAGCCTAGTATGTTTTTCTTACTACTTTATATATCTAAAAGCATCAATCACAGCAGACATCATATAAAACCATATTGTACATCGAGATATGTAAGAGCTACTTTCTATTTTGGCATTACATCTACTTGATAAGTATAGATGCAAATTTGCTAGAAGGTGTAATGATGTACTTAGAATTCTGCTTGCCATTAAGAATGCTGAAATAAAAGTTCATTGAGTATGTACAAGAACTATTTTTGGTTGATCTTACATATATAATGCTATGAAATGCTTTCATTGAAATACTGCAAATCAAAATTAATCCTTAACATTCTGAATATTACCTTCTCAGACTTCTGTTTAAAGAGTCCCACACATAGAAAAACTACTTAACAAAGTAAACATTTTTTTCTGAATTGTCTGAGTATGTGTGAGTAAGAACATTAGTGTGAATGGCATGGTTGCTCTTCACAGCATCCTCTTAGTTCATCTGTGCATGGGACTTTGTCACTACTAAAACCAATGCAGTTTTACAGTTTATGAAGCTTTTTCCCACATACACCAGCTTTATCTTAACAGCAACACACAGAAGAGGACTTGTAGATAAGGCATTTTTTATATAAAGCCCAACATCCCTAGGGCCTTACTGTCTATGCAGAGAACAGAGAGAAGATAGGTTGAAAGAAGGGCTTCACCTTTACATTCAAGTTACCTAGAGGAATTAAACCAGTGGAACATATATATAATTGTAAAAAGAGGAGTCATTAGATTAGCTAATGCAAGCAGAGGCTAAATAATTTACAGGCTGGGAATCTGGAAAATCAATAACTGATGAGTCCAAGAAGCTGAAAGTTTCAAACCAAGGAGTTTTGAATCCCAGTTCCAAGCAGAAGTCTTGAGAGCAATCTGTGGGGTGGACATTGAAAGTCTGAAGAATCTGAAGCATATCATCTACATATGACAGCAGCAGCCATGCGGGCTCTCACTCAGCAAACACAGAGCGGTGTGTACATCTGGCTCCTTCTTTTTCCCATTTTTGTTTACCTGAGATCCAAGCTTGCTGATCAGAAATACCCACATTCAGGGTGGATCCCTGCAGTTGTTCACCTGCCAATCACTCCACCCTGATCTGTGAGTCACCTTTTAGTCCTTTTGAGTTGACAGTCTACTAAAATCAAGGTAGAACAGACATTTTGTCTGCCATGGCCATTCACTCACACCTCACAGCCCTGTGGGGATGCTCAGACAATGGCAACCACGCTGGGTGAGTTCCCTGGACTGGGCCAAATCAAAGGGGCTGAGCAGAACTTGAACTTCACTCCCTCAGAGGCAATTTGTGTACAGACTCTATTTCTTTTTTTCTTTTCTTTTTTTCTGATTTTTCGTTTTTCTTTTCCTTATCCTTTAATCTTTTTCTAGAGTCCAGACTTTATCCTCCTCCTGGTCCACACTCTGACTGTTCGACATCCCATACCTCACGCCCCCCATCTCCAAGAGAATGTCCCCAGGGCCACCTCTACCCCTATCCACACCCCACCAGACTTCCCCACTCTCTGAGGCCTCAAATTTCTATAGGACTAGGTGCATCTGACTAAGTCCAGACCCAGCAGTCCTCTGCTGTATATGTGTTGGGGGCCTCATATCAGCTAGTGTATGCTGCCTGGTTGGTAGCTCAGTGTTTGAGAGCTCAGGGGTCCAGTTTAGTTGAGACTGCTGGTCTTCCTATAGGGTTGCTCTCCTCCTCAGCTTCTTCTAGCTTTTCCCTAATTCAACCACAGGAGTCACCAGCTTCTGTCCATTGGTTGGTTGTAGATATTTGCATGTGACACTTTCAGCTGCTTGTTGGGCCTTTCTGAAGCCAGTCATGACATGTCTGTTTGTAAGCACACCACAGCATCAATAATAGTGTCAGGCCTTGGGGCTCCCCCTTGAGCTGGATCCCAATTTGGGCCTGTCACTGGACCTCCTTTCCCTCAGGCTTTTCTCCATTTTTGTCCCTGCAGTTCTTTCAGACAGGAACAATTCTGGGTCAGAGTTTTTGACTGTGGGATGGCAACCCCATCCCTCCACTACTGGAGGTGGACTCTACAAGTTCCCTCTCCCTACTATAGGGCATTACATCTAATGTTCCTCCCTTTGAGTCCTAAGAGTCTCTCACCTCCCAGATCTTTGGTACATTCTAGAGCCGCTCCCCCCCCACACACACACACACTCACCTTCTACCTCCTGAGGTTGCGTGTTTCCATTCTTTCTGCTGGCCCTCAGAGTTTCAGTCCTGTTTTCCCCACCCAATACCTGAGCATGTTCCTCTCTTCTTCTCCCTGTCCCTTTTCCCATCCAGGTCCCTCACTCCCTAAACCCAACTGTGATTGCTTTCTTCAACCTCCAAAGTGGGATTGAGACACCCTCACTTGGGCCCTTCTCAATAATGAAACCAGCTACCACAGAGCATGTAGTACATGCTTGCAGCCTCAGCACATTGCAAATGGAAACAGAACACTCAGGAATTTGAGACCAGGCTTACCTATGGAATGAGGAGATCCTGCCTTTATAAACTGTCAACACTTAATCTTGCCTTAGTTTCCTGACTCCTTTGTCTCTCCCTATTTTCTAAATACTTTTAGACTCTTTGTCAAATAGCCATGCCATAACTTTTTAACTTGCTCTCACATTCCTCATGTTTTAACTTAAGTGGAATGGGTTTTGGTTGTTTACAAACCTTATACAAGTGGCCATGGCAATTATTGTTGTTCCCTATCTATTCATAAAGGAATGGAGTCTTATTGGGGTTAAGTAATTGACTTTAATTATTATCATACAGAAAGACTCGTCTAGACACTATATCTTTGACTTTAAAAGCAGTTTCTTCACAGTGGGCTGCTTTCCTGGATGATTCCCATAACCTATGAAGTTAGGTGGCTGTACTCATTTTCTACTCATCTCCTTACAGGGCTTGGTCCATTACAATGCTTACCTATTTGATGTTAAGTAGGCTATGTCTTCCATAGCAGGTTATTAAGCATCTTGTAAGATAAAAATCTTATTGCAGTCATCACAGTTTCTCAAACATGCAAAAGAATGCTTGGGTGCACAGTCAATACCAATAAAGACTTTAATAACTGAGCACAGGAGTGCAACAATTACTCAGTTAACTACACACACCAACATGTGTCTGAAAGTGTAGCTAATATTGGAAGATGATTTCTCAAACTAACACCTACATTCTTTTCCAATCACATTTCCGAACATTTTAAATAAAACAAATTGTCTTGAACATGAAAAGGCAAACATATAATTGCATTATTTAACAGACATTTAACACATGCCTGTTATATGCCAGGTTCTTATTGTAGAAATAAGTATGACTTTAAGAGGCAAAAATCGGGTGTGGATAGGATCCAAGCACATCATATGCATATATGAATATTAAATAACATGTTAGAAATAAGTGTGTTCAAGGCTTCACACAAACAAAAATAAATAAATAAGGATTTGTTTCTTAATGAAACCTCACAGACTGAGGAGGGAGGAGAATTATCCCGCAGCTCATTTACTGGAGCTTTGAGAAAAGGGCAGTGATAATCTGAAGGCTAATGAAAGAAGCAGTTCAGATACTGGAGCTAAGGGAACCATGGACCTGGCATGGAGGCAACTCTAGTTAGGACAATAGCCAGAGTTCCCCTCAAGAGACAAACAAAGCATCCTTTGCAGAATGAAGTGAGATTTGAAAATAAGAACAAACCCAAAGATTACCTTTACTCTTAATGATTAACATTCATTTTTAAAAGGCTTAAATAGATTTGAAGACTTAGTATGAAGTTGGCTTAAAATGATTTGAAATGAATTATATGCCATCCAAAAACTGTGCACAGAGTTCTAACTTGAAAGCTCCATACATTAAAGCACATACAGATGCTAATTAACATGTGTCTTTCTCTTATGCATTAAAGCACAGTAAAATAGAAATAAAGATGTGTGATACGTGCTTATAAAACCATATATGTACATTGTGTGAATTGGTCGATAAATAGAATACAATTGATATAACTTTAATTCTTTAAAAACCACACACATGTAGGAGAAAGATTTGACCTAACAGTGTTTGGATATCTGTTACAGACAACTACTACGGTACCCCAAAGCCTCCAGCTGAACCAGCACCATTATTATTAAATGTAACAGACCAGATACTTCCGGGAGCTACTCCGAGTGCTGAGGGGAAGCGGAAGAGAAATAAGTCAGTGACCAACATGGAGAAAGCAAGTATAGAGCCTCCGGAGGAGGAGGAGGAAGAAAGGCCCGCGGTCAATGGGAACGGTGTAATCATAACACCAGGTCAGTCTTTTACAGTCTTTAAAGGACTAGTAGATTTTTGCTATAATTTTATATCTTTAAGCTTTATTTCTCTGTGTTTGTTTATGGTATGTGAAACTGTGTGTGCATGTGTGTTTGCATATGTGTAAGTGTGCATGTGTGTACATGGATGAAACATACAATTGCCCATGTTTGCCTATATGGAGATCCTAGGTCAATAATGATGATTTTCTTTACGGCTCCTTGTCTTATTTTTTGAGATGAGATCTTTCACTTAATTGAGAGATCAGTGATTTGGCTAGCCTTGCTGGTCAGAGAGTCCCACCAAACTTGCCTGTCTCTGGTACCCCAAGTATGGAAGTTGCAGGTGCGCGCTGCCATGCCCAGCTTTTACATGGATGCTAGGCCTCCCCACTCAGGCCCAGTGTACTTACTTAGCCTTTTTCTAACTTTTTTATAATATAATGTATATTGTTCTAAGTTTGAGTATGTGTGTGAATGTATGTGTTTGTATGTGCATGTACATTCAGATACATATGCACAATTATCTTTACAAAGAGAAGATTGTGATATCACATAGAATAGAAAAGACATGATTCATTGTTGCTGTTGGTTTCTTGAGGTACAAGGAACATATGTGCAAGCCCTCGTACATGCTAGGCAAGGGTCCCACCGTTAAGCTACATTCTTACTCCTTAGAATATAATTCCCATATTCAAATTATTAGTTCTTATTTTGGAGTGTCTATTCAAAATCCAAAATTTAAGAAGAAAAAAGTAGTTTGTTTTGATGAAGTTTATAGGCATCCAAGTTAGGCTTATTGTTTACAGACCTCTAGAGTGTAATTTTAAGACTTGGACTATATTTTACCCGGAGACACATGCTGAGCTCTGCTTTGTCTCCCCAGTCCTTCTTAACACAATCAAGTTGACAGCCAAAACCATCACTATAACATCTATCTTTAAATGCTTCAAGTTCTTGGTCTTTGTGTTTTACTCAGTTGGAACAGCCATCTACAGAGACCAAATCTGCACGGCCTTGACTGTAGTTTTCCATTCTTGCTCTACATTGCTCAGTGTCTTTAACAACAGCATTTCCCAAATTTAAATCTATAGTGTTATTGTTTCTTTGGGGATTTTTTGGCATATTTGTTTGGTTTTTGAGAACAGATATCACTATGTAGCCAGACTGGTCTGGAACTCACTATGAGGCCCAGGAGAGCTTCAAACCCTGAGGGCACTTATCTCAACTGCCTGGTGCTCGGGTTCCAGATGTGGGCCACTCTGAGTGGCTTTGTCTTCCAGTCTTTTGAAAAATAAAGAAAAGTACACAAAAGTCTATTTTAAAATACATATTTTTGGAGATGAAAGTATCTAATCACCCAAAGTTTGAAAATACCAAAATAAATAGATGGTTAACAGACAAGTAGATGTCATTCTTCTCAGTGGTTGGACTCTTCAGAAAAGTGAATTCCTGTAAATTGTAGTAGTTGGATTTCTTGGACTTCTTTTCTCATATAAGTTACCTACTATAGTGATTCACTATTCTCTGCTAGCTTTCTCTCATTATCTATGAGTAAGTCCAGTGTGAAGAATTAGAAATGCACATAGATTTTAAAGGCAGTTCAGGCTCTCTGTTAAGACACACACACAATGCCTGGAGGAGCAGCCCATGAGAGCTTCCCAACAAAGGGAATACAGTATGTGGGCACAGAGATGCCTTTTCCAGGCTCCCAAGCCGGCAATTAGTGCAGATGAACTGCATCTCCCAGAGAGCAAACAGAGTGTCCCTTATGTGATCTCTGAGTGTCCTCAGCAATGATCTCAGTTCACCGTTGGGGACCTGCATCCCAGTGCTGTGTGCTTGGCAAGCTGGCGGTACATGCACCATCAGTCCTGGTGCTGTGAATGAGACCCTGTCAGTCTCTGAAGAATAATGTTCTCCGTAGTGAATCTCGCTGTTTTCCTGTGAATAATGCCCCACTCTGAAACTGCCACAGTGCCTGTCCCCTGCTTATTTTTATGTGAGTTCACAGAGGCTGTGGTTTGTGTATGCACTCAGATCTTTCTCTGTGTTTTCCCTTTTGTTCTGGTTTCCTGACATGACTTAATTTTATGGTTTGGTCCCAAATGCCACACTTGGTTTTCTCTCCCTTTTGTCTGGTGGGGAGGGGGGCAGGGATGGGTAAAATTCTAGGACTATACCAAACTAATTCCATTTATAAAGGACATGCTATCTTTAAATGATTACATGGAAGTTCAAACTGCTCTAAGATAAAGTACTTAGGTATTCAGATGTGACCGCAAGTTAACAAGAGGGTCACTTCAGACTTGGTTCTGAATCACAGCAGTGAGTGTGCACACACTGTAAGCCTATAGAATTGTGACAATCTTCGGAAGCACCCTTTTAGACCAATGCAGACTCGCTTTTCAATCAATGTGAAAGCAACGCCTGTATGAGACCTCTTCTGGCCCTCACATGGATTCAGTGTTTGCAGGAACTTTCCTCACTTCTGCGAAGTGTTTTCAGACTTCTCAGCGAGGTGATGGTGGGAAGAGGGACAGGAGGTAATACATTTTGTCTGTGAGAGAGAGTTGATACACGAATGGAATACAGACCAGAGCCACCAGAACACCACGGTTGCTCAGAGTCTAAACTGTTCACAAACCACAGGCATCTGCTCTCTCCACACTGGTGTTTACCAGTCTGTCTATGTTTCTGGTGCTTATTGACTCTTGGAGTGACTCCCACCTGCTTTGTCATCAACAGTGGCTCTACACACTCATAGCTCGGTGCTGACCTTTCTCTCCGAATAAGAGCTTCTTTAGATAAGGCTTACCTAAGCACCAGCCCCCGGCTGGAGGCAGCACCATACCCTTTCCTTACTTTTCTTCTTGTCCCCATCAAAAAATACCTCACTTTGATTTTGACCTTAAAGAGCAGCCCTCCGTATTAGCAAAGGAAAGAAAGACTTCCTAAAGAGCCTCCATCTCTGTCTTGAGTCCTTTGAGACATCAGGGTCATGTTTCAAATAGTACTGTTCTGATTTTCCCCAAAATTTTGAAGGCAAGCTTTAAGATGTGTTACAAATGCAAATCTTGTCTTAGTTCATATCTTGCTGTGGCTCTTGGATATTTCCAATATATGTATTAACAGTTATCACTTCGAAGTTTGTGGAGGATTCAGGGGACTTGATCCTGTGTGATAAATGTCTTTAAGATTCATTACGTTCCAAAACCACAAAGCACAGACAACTCCTCAACCATGGGGACCGTTATTCCCATTGTCTCATTCTATCTTTATTGAAGCACTGAGGCTGAAATACTGTAGACGGAATAATTTATTAATTAAGGCAGCGCTCCTCCCCTGCTAATGGAACATAATTTCCTCTGCTAACAGTTCTAGTGAGTCCCCTCCACTTAGTTTTATATATTTCAGAGATATCCTTCCTTGTCGTTTTCCAGTCATAAAACTTTGAATATTCTATTTTCCTAATTTCTACCCTATTCTAGTATTGTATATAATATATCAATTGTGGAGTTTAGATGTAGATGCAATGTAATTTTAAAGCATTAAGTCTACTTTTTTAGCAATCCACATTTCCCTGACTGGCTTCCTGAGTAGATGAGACACAATTTGCTTTTAAATGATAAGAAATCGTTTCTTTACACAGTTTGGAGTTTATCCTTCCTCAACTAATGCATTATTTTTAAAAAATCAGAAACATACTAAGCTATGACATTAACTAGCTCCTGTTCTAGCATGTTATAGTTTGTGTTTCTATCCTGGCCTCAAATAAAGAGAAACATCTATCAGCAGTTGAAAGGTATTGATTTTTCTAATAACAGATATAGCCTCCTTCCCTCCTTCCTTCCCTCCTTCCCTTCCTCCCTCCCTCCCTCCCCCCTCTCTCTTTCTCTTCTCTGTCTCTCTTTCACACACACACACACACACACACACACACACACATACATGCACACACCCTTACATACACATACATAACCTGACATAACACAAACACTTTCACATACATACAGATTCTCATATACACACACACACAGGCCACACAAATACACATATAGACTCACATAAACATATTACATACACATACACACAAACCCTTATGTTTACATACACAGATATTCACACATACACACAAGCATACACGTGTGCATGTGCACCTCAAGATAGCTAAAGTTCAGTCCTCTATTATCTCATATTTTGAAGAATGCATAATACTTCATTTAGAGATCAGGACTATTTCTGAATCATTCAGACATCAAAACCGACTAGCTAGGTTTTAGTAATCAATGGGCATAGGAAAGCTCGTGAGAGATTAGAAATAATAATGCCATCACTGGCTGGACCCCTGTAGCACTGAGAGCAGCAAGGAGGAATTTTTTTTTTTTTTGCTGCTTTTCATTTTTGTCAGTTAGGATTTTGTTCTACATGCGTATTTTCCCACATCAAAAAAGCAACTTTATACTGGCAAGCAAGTAAATATTCACAATTTATGTAATCAACAAACACTGTAGTAGTACACCTAATTCTTCTTCATATTTAGGAGTTTTGAAAAGTTGAATAATCTGTAATCCTGAGTTCTTTTCTTCACCTAGTTCCTATCTGAAGAGTTTCCTCCACATTTCCCTACATGTGGCCAAAATAGAAGATCAGGTACAAAAGCTTACAAATAGTGTGTTATATTATAAATATGATAAATCCTAAAGAAGAATGTGTACTTATTAAAAAGCAATTACAGTAGTAGAAGCTGCTTGTTTATCTGTCAATCCTGATGCATAATTCTTGGGCAGTAGAGTATGGTTCCAGTTCTGAGTATTCCTGCATCCTGCCCTGAAGAGAAAAGTCCTAGTAAAAAAGCCATTCTAGTAAATCCCCTTTCTAAAGATAGATAGAGATAGATAGACAGACGGACAGACAGACAGACAGACAGACAGACAGACAGACAGACAGACAGACAGATACAGACATTCATTTTCTTAATGAGAATGTTTAGGTTTTCAAGAAACTCAAGACATCTTTAAACGCTGCAGTGTCCACTACCATGGCCAGTTCCACAAAGGAGCAGAAAGCATGGTGGGAAAAGTTAGTTCCAGGGAGACTTGAGGCAAAGAAGCCTGCAATGGTGATGAAGAAAACGAACCTTTTCTTAAAATAAGAGCTGAGGAGTTGTACCTCTGGTTCTGTTGTCTCGATCCTCAGAGGTGCTGATGTGACAGCTACTTCAGAGCTCAGAGCTGCCTCTGGAGCCCAAGATAGATGGGGAGAACAATAGAGGCCTTAGGGAAAAATGTGTAGTTTCTCCAGATTATTATTTTCCCTTTAATTAACTCTATGGCATATATTGACCAGACTGGGCATTGGGAGGGGCTCGGTTTATAAACAATGCTACTTTTCCACATGTCTCTTTAGACTTGCATTGTTGTTCTTAAAACTACCTAAAGAACCAAAGCTTCAAAAACTGTCCAGATCTCTTGTTTCTGTAGCATTCATTTTGGATTGAGATAGACTGACAAATGTAACAAGCAAAGATAGTATTCTATACAGTAACAACAATGTAAACATAGGCAGCAGCCACTGAGCAGCAAAGGTGTTAAGAGTAGCTGTCTGTCCTAAGCATGTCCTGCACTGGGCTCATGCTCAGCTCCGCACTTTAAAAGATTTCAATTTTACCAAGTCATCTAACACAATCCCTAGCAATTGAGCAGCTCTATGGATTCTTGTGGAGAATGTTTGTTACTCTCTGGACATTGCTAAATATAAAATAATAATTTCAAAAATCCAAATTGTTCTCTTTTCCATTAAACTAGAAGCATATTCCTTTTCAAAATATTCATCACCCATGTTTACTTGCAAAGTGAGTGAGAAGCTGAGGAGAAAAAAATTGAATTTAATGAACTTTGTCATTAAATCATCATGACAATAGAAATACAAAGCAAAGAGTATTTCTGTAGACTGGAGGAAATTTTGGAAATGTGTGTGGTTACTAGTTTCAATAAAGATAAAATCAACAGTCTTCTCTCTGGTTTAAACGAGCTCGGCACTTTCCCCCACTTCACAGTATGGCTTTCAAAAGCTTTACATAATGAGACTAATGTGTCATGTGTCATGGTTCTTCTTGCTATTCTTGGTTGTCAACTTGACTGCATCTGGAAATAGCTGAAACTGAATGGCTGGAGACACCTGTGGAAGATTTTTTTTGTTTCCTAATTAAATCCTTCGAAGTGGGAAGACCTACTTCTAATCCAGATCTTTTGAGGTGGAAAGATTCACTTTAATCTGGACACCTTCTTCTGGCAGCCTATATAAAGGGCATGACCTGCTTGCTCTCACTCTTGCTAGCAAGCCCTTCCTTCACTTGCATTAGAGCCTACTTCAGGATTCTGGCATATACTGAAGACCAGCTGAGACAGCCAGCCATGTGAACTAATCAATTGCTGGATTTTTGGACCTTTTGTGGGTTGATTGTCATTGTTGGAGTACCTAGACTACCATAGCCTATAACCCATTCTAGTAAATCCCCTTTCTAAAGATAGAGATAGATAGATAGATAGATAGATAGATAGATAGATAGATAGATAGATAGATAGATAGACAGACATTCATTCTACAAGTTCTATTCTTATAGAGAATTCTGACTAATTAGATTTTGGTACCAGAAATGGTTCTAGAGCAACAGAATTAGAAGGATGAATTTTTAAAGTATCTGGAATAGGCTTTCCAATTTTGAACATCTACAATTACTGAACCCTCTCCTGGGGGCTCAAAAGAGTGCTGAAAGCTCATGATGTCAAGAATTCTACAAATGTGGGGAGACAGATGCAGTTGGTTATCTTGACTTTCCAACTGTGAAAGGATATAGATTTCATGTCTCTGTATATGAACATTTTTAACACTTTGTGGAAAAATAAGAGAAACAATGCTGCTGGCCAGTTACTTTTAGCACCTCTGGATAAACTGACAAAGAAAAGGAGTGAGCACTGTGATAAAAATTAACCAACTTCTAGTTTCTCAGAGTACAACGGACACAGTGATGAAATTGACAGGGTTCAGATGTACGTGAACAGTCTAAAGGATTCTAAGTGCGTCCTGGAAGAGAGTCTCCTCTCCAGCAGCCACAGAGCTCAAGTTGTGTAAAAGTCAAACTGAAGCCTTCATTATAGGGTTGGCTGAATTACAGAGGAAACGGAAGTCTCAGACTTGGAGGGCGTCCAGGTTTAAAGTAAGGGCATTGCTGCTATAGAATGGGGTCATGTGACAGGATGGGCACGTGTGGGAGGATGCTATTGAAGCTGAGAACTTTGAACTCTTGGATTCTCAGCCTGTCTCTACCCTCAGCAGAACTGTACGTCTACGCAGTACGTCTACCCAGACACCCTTAGTATTGCCTTTTCCACCTTCAAGGAAATTAATCCTTCATTGTCTACTAAACCAGCAATGACTTTCTCTGAAGATGCCAGGCAAGATAATACTAATATCCTTCAGGGCCTACCAATAGGTGCCTCTAGAACTATAACAAGACTCAAGGCAAATTAGACTCCTAAAGGGGTAATAGAAAGTGTAATATATAAGGAAATGTGCTACACTACTAAAGAGCTTAATGAGTTTGCTAATCCATTCAAGCAGAGGTCTGGGGAAAATGTATGGGAATGGATTTTTAGGGTATGGGATAACAATGTAGGAAGGAAATAAAACTAGATCAGGATGAGTTTATTGATAAGGGCCCACTGAGTGGTTATTCTAGGTTTAATATGAAAATTTACAAAATTTAAAAGGTGTCAAAAGTTTGTTTGTGTGGTTGGATGAAGTATTTGCCAAAAATAAGCTTACTATAAAGGAATTAAAGATGCCTGATAACCCTTGGCTTCGTGTTGAGGAAGGAATTTTAAGGCTCAGGTAAAGTGCAATGCTAGAGTGGCTATAGTATGCAAGCCTAATCTTCCACAATGGGAAGGCTCAGTAGTCACGCCCTTCACTGATCCTATAAAACACAAAATGGTGAGAGAGGCACCTGCACACTTGAAGAACTTTGATGTCGCTCTTTCTCTTGTTCTGAACCGTAGTGTAGGAGTCACTGCTGTTCAGTTGGATGAATTAAATACCATGGGTTTAATAGATAGCAGGGACCAGGTAACAGAACTGAATTACCAAAGGCAAATTGACTGTGGTTACCTTGATGGGCAGCATAGAAAAACAGTGTCCATAATGGCCTGACCCATCATGGTCAGCACAGACAAAATGAATTTTATGGTGGCATGACTCATGAACTTTCAACGTTGGCTTGTCAGTCATAGTGTTTCCAGGAATGAAATAACTAAGAACCCAACTGTAAAAGTAACTTTTATTCATCTGATGTAATTATTGTCTCAAAGGCTTACTACCTCTGTATACAAACTTAGGCCTAGTCATGGAAGATTTTAGCCTCTGTAATGACAGTTGACTATTGAAAATTCAGTCAAGAAGCAACTCCAATTGCATCTCTTGTACCAGATGTGATGTCCTTATTTGAGAAAACTAACATGTCTCCTGGTAAATAGTATGCAGCTGTTTACCTTGCAAATGTCCTTTTTTAAGTTTCTGTCCATAAAGACCACCCAAAGCAATTAGCTTTCACTTGATAAGGCCAGCAATATTTCCTTACAGATTTCCTCAAGAATATATTAACTGTCCAATCCTGTATCATAACTTATATTGAAAGGATTTTGATCATCAATATCTTCCACAACATATTGATCTGGTTTGCTGATTGCCCCAGATGAGCTGGAAGTAGCAGCTGCTGTGCCAGAAAATGTTCATGAACCCCAAAAGACCACCAAGGAGCCAATTCCAATGCAATCATATTAGGGTCACTCATCATGAGCTAGGTATTATCTGATCCAGCAATTCATAAATTAGGACATGCACAGCAGCAGTCCATGATCACACAGAAGTGTTATTTAGGTAACTGGGCAAAGTGGGTCCTGAAGAAACAAACAAGTTACATGAAGATGCTGCCTAAATGTCGTAGTTTATAGTTCTATTACAATGCTGTGTGCTGCCAAGCATGTACCTATAATCACACAGGGTGTGCCCTATAATTGGTTAACTCAGGAAGAGAAGGCTAGGGCCTGATTTGCTGTTAGTTTTACAGGTTATGTAGGCACTACCCAGAAGTAGACAACTGCAGCATTATAATACCTTTCTGGAACAACCCTGAAGAGAAATCTTTACATTGGGCAGAACTTTGGGAAGTACACGTTATCAAACATTTTGTTCTGCAGGATATTTGGCCATATGAGTGATTGGCTATATCCAATCAATTGGCTGAACAGTCAGGGACTTGAAAAGACCATGATTAGAAAAACATATTGGTGAGAGAAACATCTTGGGACTAAGTATATGAATAGAACTCTCCAAATTGGTGAAGCATGTAAAGACACTTTTGTTCCATGTAAATGCTCATCGAAAGGTGACTTCAAGGGAGGAGGAGTTAAATAATCAAGAAGATAGGATGATCCATTGTATAGACAGTCAGCTCTTTCCCTCAGTCATTCCTGTCATTGCTAATGGGCCATGAACAAAGTGCCCATGACAGAAAGATGAAGGATCAAAACAGGGACTTCCACTCACCAAGACTGACCTAGCTACAGCTGCTGCTGAGTGTCATATCCGTCAAAAGCAGAATCCAACACTGAACTCTTGATAGGGCACCTTTCCCTGGATTGACCAGCCAGCCACTTAGTGGCAGCCATCTGGTGGCAGGTTGGCTACATTAGACCACTTCCTCTATGGAAAGAACAACTCTTTGTCCTTACTAGAGTAGAAACTTCAGGAGTAAGTCACTCCCCCAGAAGTAGACCCAAGGCCTACTGTGGTGTTTGCTGATATGGAGGAAATGCAGAATGGGTAGTTTAAAAAGATAATTATAAATATCAGCTAAAGCTACATGACCAGTTACAGAAATGAGGCTTAGGATAAATATGCGTGTTACTATTGTATTTTGTTAATATATTTAAACAAATATTTGTAAGCTTTCTCAACATCTTTATCATGTAATATAAATAAGAGCGTATCAATGGTTATTATATTTAAAATTAAATACTTTGAAGTGGGAAGAGCCACTTCAACCCAGATTTTTGAGGCAGAAAGACATACCTTTAATTCAGATTTTTAGGTAGGAAGGATCCAACTTTAATCTGGACGACACTTTCTCTTTGTAGCCTAAATAAAGAACACAGAAAAAGAAACTGGCTCTTCCTTTGCCTGCTTGCTTTCACTTTTGCTAGTAAGTATATTCTTCACAGGCATTATAGTCTACTTCTTCAGGATTCCAGTGTATCCTGAAGACCAATGGAGGCACACAGCTTTGTAAACTGAACAACTCAGGATTCTTGAATCTCCCTTGCGTAAATAGTCATTGTTGCATTAGCTGCACCACAGCCTATAAGTCATTCTAATAAATCCCCTTTGTATGTAAGTAGATTCAAAATACAAAAAAAAAAAAAACATACATTTCACTCCCAACTAAGTGACTGTTGCTTTATTCTCCATTCAGATCTTTGAACTCTCCTGAATTATCTTATGGAAAAAATGAAGTCATATCTCCTATGTCTAATCTGAGGTGAAAGGAGTTAGCTTTATTAGTAAATGTCTACTTTATGCCTTGTTGCTTCTAAGAAAGTTCAGGATGGTCTAACAGTGCCGGTTTCCTGAGGATTTTTTTCGCTGTATTACTACTCTTTAAAGAGAGGTCATTCCTTCTTTGTTGAAATATTGTTTCATTGCTAATGGAAAAACACTCTCACTCAGTTTGCAGGATGTCAATGTGACATTAAGATGTCACAAGAAATAGTCAAAGACACCTATACTAGATGAAGTCTGTTCACCTCAACAGCAAACATTTCCAGGAAAAATTACACTTTATACATTCAGAAATGGTGATCTTTGTATTTAAAACTAAAACCATATGAAGAAATTCATCAGATCATTTCTCCTGGACTCCATATAAATAATAAATGGTTCTATATTGATATAACACTAAATGTACATAAGCTATGTGCTTCCTCTTTACTTGGAATACAGGAAGTCTAGGGTTTCTCTATCAACAGCCTAAAATACACATTATGTGTGCAGAGGCATGCTTGCAGACAGGTTCTTTCAAACTCCAGATGGCTGGACTGTTTGGGAGAATGATATCCTTGGTTGGCATGTAAGATCTAATCTTTCCTCTCCTTTTAGCAGTCAAAGTGTTTATGATCTTAATGGTTCATTTCTGAGCCGTTACCAATGTAGTATGAAAGTGTAAAGTGCAGGTTCCCAAATAGTTGGAGGACGAACTCTTCTAATGAACTGTTTTGTGAGTTGAATTGTGTCACTTGCCATTTCATAATGTGAGCTTATTTGGAAATAGGGTTACCATAACTATAACTGAGTTCACACTGGATAGCATGTGCCCCTGATCCCACATGTCTGCTATGAAAACTGAGGTCATATGCCACAAAGCCAAAGAGCAGGCAAAAGCAAGGCAACGCTAGAAACAGCTTCCTTGCAAGCGCTGGAGCTGGCCCTGAAAACACTTTGATGTAAGTTTTCTGGTTTCCAGAATCATCAAGCAATAAATACCTGCTTTAAAGCAAATTTTGCATGTTTGTGTGTGTGTGTGTGCTATGATTTGACAATCCTATCAAAACATTTTATATGATTAGGACTATAGTTCCTTTGACTCCATATTACTTAGCTTACTCCCCTGGCCTTTATTAGACCTTCAATAAATGCCAATAAAAGTAATTAATTAATTAATTAATTACTGTCAGTTTCTCTGCCTCTGGCTGACCTTTTATATGGATCTCCTCTGAGAGTTGTGTCAGATATTCTTGCTTCAACTTTTCTATGCTATCTCCCTGGAAAATTCTTCCCAAGTCTTACTATTGGATGTCATTTAATAGATCATCACAGTAGTTTGTGTGGAGGCATTTCTCCATCTCCCTGTCTCTTCCATGGCTAGGAAGATATTGCGTTCAATTGCACTAGTTCTTTGACTCTCTCTACCCAATAGAAGTGTAATGACAGGCCCAGAGATTTTATTTAGAATACTGATTTGGCTTATTTAGCTCATGGTCTCCTTATACCTCTCTCAGAAGCATCGAGCCTTTCATGTTGCAGCATGATGTTGTCATATGCAAATGTGTTGAGCCCCATTTATAGGAACCCCAATGAATCAGGCTGCAGGCAGCAGGTTGGATACACCTGCGAGTCTAAATATTCTATTTTGCACCTCTGGAAATAGGTTCTGTCCCTAATAGGAAGGTTTCCTCTGGTTTAGTGCCGCCAATAGATAAATTAGCCTGCTTCTGGAATCAGCAGAAACTCCAGCCTCTTACTGTGAAATGTATCTCTGTGTTAGCCTTTATGAATAACAAATGTTCAGGTTATGACTCTCCATTCATCTCGTTCATTTTTTCATCTTACTTTGTTCAGATGGAGGAGGCAGGTGCTGCTTACTCCTTCCCTCTCTACTTGAAATGCTCAATCAAAACGCCTTCTTCTCCTCTCCATTAAACTCTTGTCGAGTATTTTGCACACTCTAGGAATTTAGTTCATGTTTGCTAATGTGGTAATTGACTTAAGATAAAGAAATTAGTATATGCAAGGGAGTCAAACTGGGGAAACCTCATTGTGTCATCCCTGGCACATGATAAATAACATTTAACCACATCATTAAAGATCACGGTTTCCTTTGCAAGAAATATTACCTACTTCTCTTGTGGAATAAAAGTATAATGCAATTACAGCACCAAGTTTATTTTTCATAGCAAATATTTTGAAAATTATCTTATTCATTTGTTTAGTGTATGGAGTTCTTTATTTGTTTGTGTTTGTTTGTTTTGGGGATGGGACTTTCCATCTATTGGAAAGTTCCTTACTGAGACAGGGTATCTCTGTGTAGCCTGGTTTGTGTGTGTGTGTATATATCTACATGGCACAGTGCACTTGTGGAGGTCAAAAAACAACTTTCAGGAAGGTTCTTTCCTTTCACCATATGGAATCCTAAGATTCTTATCTTCACACTTGGTGGAAAACTCCAGCTCACTGAGCTATCTCGACAGGTTCATCTTTTGCTTATTCTGTTTGCTTTCTTTGATTCCTAAGAAACTGGCTTCTTTACCCATCAGTTAAATGTAGTCGCCTATGAATATTACTTTAGCTGTGAACCAATACCACCAAAGATTGCAACATTGTTGATGTCTTGCAGTTTTGGGTCCTTTTTGTCCTGGACTCTTAAGAAACTTTGACCATCCTTCCTTCTTTCCTCATTCCATGCTGTGTCAAGGTCTGATGATTCCCCACTGGGTCCAGGCTGCTGTCTGAGCTCCTCCTGCTGGCTTCCTCTTTCTGTGACTGCTAAATGTTGGTGTAACTCAGATCTCTACAGGAAAGAGGCTTGTTTCTACTTTCCTTTGATTGTATAAGTTTTGTCAGCTCACCCCATCACCATGCCAAATGACAATGTGTCTTTTGCCTGAGACATAAAAACATCTTACCACTGGTCTATAGACTTACTTTTCCTGCTCTCTTCAAGTACTCAGGCTAGTTTTGTAGAAAATGAGCCATCTAATATTTTGTCATGCTCTCAAGTAAGATTTATTACCTTAACTGTTAAGATACAGTCTCAATCATGAGGTCTTCTGAAGAAGTCTGTGCTTAATCCAGTCCTGATTTACCTATTTCTCCCTTCATCCTGAAATATACCTCACATGTAACAGTACATTGAAAAGGGAGTGTTACTTGAATCTTTTTTTTTCAGTTACTTATTTTTTTTTATTTTATTGGATGTTTTATTTACATTTCATATGTTGTCCCCTTACCCCATCCCCCACCCATCCAGGAACCCCCATCCCGTAACCCCTCCTCCTTGTTCTCTGTGGATGTAACCTCTGTCTACCCCCCAACTCCCACCTCCCCACCCTCAAATTCCCTCCCCCTGGGGCGTCCAGCCTTCACAAAGTCAAGGATCTCTTCTTCCACCTATGCCCAGCAGGGCCCTCCACTCTTACTTATTCAGCTGAAGCCCTGGATCCCTCCCTAAGTGCTCCCAGGCTGGTGGTTTAGACCCTGGGAGCTCTGGTTGGTTGGTATTGTTGCTCTCCTCATGGGGCCACAAACCCTTTCAGCTCCAATGGCCTTCACTCTAACTCCTCCATTGGGAACCCCATTATCTGTTCAGTGGCTAGTTGTGAGCATCTGCCTCTGAATATGGCAGACTCTTGAAGACCTCTGAGGCGACATCCATATCAGGCTCTTATCAGCATGCACTTCCTGACTTCCACATCAGCATCTACCTTTGGTGACTGCACATGGGATGGATACTCAGATGGAATGGTCTTCAGACAGCCCCTCCTTCAGTTTCTGTTCCTCACTTTGTCTCCATATTTGCTCCCTTGAGTATTTTGTTGCTCCTTCTAAGAAGGACCAAATCACCCCAACTTGGTCTTCCTTCTTCATGAGCTTCATGTGGCCTGTGAGTTGCATCTTGGGCATTTCAAGGTTCTGGGATAATATCCAATAAGCAGTGAGTGAATACCATGTGTGTTCTTTTGTGATTGGCTTACCTCACTCAGGATGATAATTTCTAGTTCCATCCATTTACCTAGGAACCTCTCAAATTCATTGTTTTTAATAGCTGAGTAATATTCCATTGTGTAAATATACCACATTTTTTGAATCCATTCCTCAGTTGAAGGACATCTGGGGTCTTTCCAGCTCCTGGCTATTATAAATAAGGCTGCTATGAACATAGTTGAGCATATGTCCTTGTTATATGTTCGAGCATCTTCTGGGTATATGCCTAGGAGTGGTATAGCTGGATCCTCAGGTAATGCTATGTCCAATTTTCTGAGGAATCACCACACTGATTTCCAAAGTGGTTGCACCATCTTGCAGTCCCACCAACAATGGAGGAGTGTTCCTCTTTCTCCACACCCTCGCCAGCATCTACTATCACCTGAGTTTTTAATCTTAGCCATTCTGACTGGTGTGAGATGGAATCTCAGGGTTGTTTTGATTTACATTTCCCTGAGGACTAAGGATACTGAGCATTTCTTCAGGTGCTTCTCAGCCATTCGAGTTTCCTCCATTGAAAATTCTTTGTTAAGCTCTATACCCCATTTTTTAATAGGGTTATTTGGTTGTCTGGAGTCTAATTTCTTGAGTTCTTTGTATATATTGGATATTAGCCCTCTATCAAATGTAGGATTGGTAAAGATCTTTTCCCAATTTGTTGGGAGGTGGTGATTGAGAGTTTTGCTGGGTATAGTAATCTGGGCTGGCAATTGTGTTCTCTTAGGGTCTGTATGATGTCAGTACAGGATCTTCTGGCTTTTATAGTCTCTGGTGAGAAGTCTGGTGTAATTCTTATAGGTCTGCCTTTATATGTTACTTGATCTTTTTTCCTTACTGCTTTTAGTATTTTTTCTTTGTTTTGTGCATCTGATGTTTTGATTATTATGTGACGGGAGGTATTTCTTTTCTGGTCTAGTCTATTTGGTGTTCTGTAGGCTTCTTGTATGTTTATGAGCATCTTGTTCTTTAGGTTAGGGAAGTTTTCCTCAATAATTCTGTTGAAGATATTTACTGGCCCTTTAAGTTGGGAATCTTCATTCTCATCTATACCTATTATCCTTAGGTTTGGTCTTCTCATTGTGTCCTGGATTTCCTGGATGTTTTGAGTTAGGAGTTTTTTGCATTTTGCATTTTCTTTGACAACTGTGTCAATATTTTCCACTGTATCTTCTGCATTTGAGATTCTCTCTTCTATCTCTTGTATTCGGTTGGTGATGCTTGCATCTATGACTCCTGATCTCTTTCTTAGGTTTTCTATCTCCATGGTTGTCTCCCTTTGAGCTTTCTTTATTGTTTCTATTTCCATTTTCAGATCCTGAGTGTTTTTGTTTAATTCCTTTTTTGTGTTTTCTTGCATTTCTTTAAGGGATTTCTGTGATTCCTCTTTAAGGGCTTCTACCTGTTTACTTGTACTCTCCTGTATTTCTTTAAGGGAGTTACTTATGTCCTTCTTATAATCCTCTATCATCATCATGAGAAGTGATTTTAATTCTGAATCCTGCTTTTCCAGTGTAATGGGGTGTTCAGGGCTTGCTATATTGGGAGAACTGGGTACTGATGATGCCAAGAAACTTTGGTTTCTGTTGCTTATGTTCTTGCACTTGCCTTTCGCCATCTGGTTAACTCTAGTGTTACCTCCCCTCACTGTGTCAGACTGGAGTCTGTATTTCCAGTTATCTTGCTTGTTGCAGAGCTCCTCAGAGTTCAGATGTCTCTGTGGTCTTATGATCCTAGTATCCTGGGTGGAAGAACTCCTGGGACTCAGGCCACCTCTTGGATCTGGAAATCCTTCTGCTCTGGGTGCAGTGGTTCCTCTAAGATGGCTCAGGATACGATGTCTCCCAAGTGCAAACCACCTTGGTGTCTGCTGCTCTGAATGCAGTGGCTCCTCTAGGATGGCTCAGGATTCAGTATCTCCACAGGAGCAGACCAACTCTGTGTTGGCTGCTCTGAGTGCAGTGGCTCCTCTAGGATGGCTCAGGATTCAGTTTCTCCACAGGACAGGAGCAGACCAACTCTGTCTCTTCCCCATCCCAAAGGACCAGGCAGGGGAGGAAGTGGAATTCTGGAGGGGCGGGGTTTGGGTAGCTGGTGTGTCTTGACTGTCCCTGGCTCCCAGATGTATCTCTGGGGCTTAGGGAGTGAGATGGAGTTCTTACCAGCTGCTCTGAGTGCAGTGGTTCCCCTACGATGACTCAGGATTCAGCATCTCCACAGAAGCAGACCAACTCTGTGTCTGCCCCAGCCCAAAGGACCAGGCAGGGGCAGAAGGGAAGTGGAATTCTGGAGGGGCGGGGTTTGGGTAGCTGGTGTGTCCTGACTGTCCCTGGCTCCCAGATGTATCTCTGGGGCTTAGGGAGTGAGATGGAGTTCTTACCGGCTGCTCTGAGTGCAGAGGGTCCTGTAGGATGGCTCAGGATTCGGTATCTCCACAGGAGCAGACCAACTCTGTGTCTGCCCCAGCCCAAAGGTGAATCTTAACATGAGAATAATGAATGGACCAGCACAGATCTCACCTTTACTTTCAGAAGCTCATGGTGCATTGGCAGAATGGGAAGACTATAATGACTGTTCAAGTTCCAGCAAAGCAGGGTTTGCACTTTCCTTGTTCTCTCTTGCTCACTGCCTGGCAGCAATGGAGTACTCAAAGCATCATACTTGAGTACCAAACAAGTGGAGAAGTTCGGATCCTGGTGCTGCGTTATATCTTTTCTGCGCAGCACAGTATTCTGGATACTCTGCAGTCATAGGACAACACAGCCCATGTCTTGGTGCTTACATGTTGTAACAAGCTGCTGCCAATAGAATGTAAAGACAGTAGCAGCACATTCTCATATGGCTGTCTCTGTGTCTATATGAAAGAGTTTGAATTCGTAAGAATTACTAGGAGACTATATCTCAAAAGACTGTATTATTTTCCTTGTTTCTGCTTTTCAAGCCAGACCAGTAAATATTATATGTTCTTAGGTTTCCTAATTTTGAATAAATAATTTACTACTACTCTCCTATAAGAAAAAAAAATGACCTAAACAATATATTTGGAGACAAAGACTCCATTCTACATTCCTAATTTATTAAGTGATCTTTATTAATTTGTGAATTCCTAAAAATAATTTATCCAGTGAATGCAAATTTATGTAAAGAAAATTTTTCCTATCACCACCCCATTCACAAGGTTGACAGGCAGTTTTATATTTTTCCCAACTATGGAGCTATGCACAATCTCATATATATATACATATATGATTACTAATTTTTTCCCTGAAATGTAGTCTTGAAATCACAATTATAAGTACTTTTCCAGGTCGTAGGTCTATAGATGTAATTTTATTGTTTTTAAATTATATCTTTTTTCATGATGCTGATAACAGTATACTGGAGCATATTCTGATTTAAAGGTCTTAATGCCAGTTCCATGGCTTTGTTACTATAAACAAACGTGCAGTAAATATATAGCAGCACCTATTCACTGATGCCTTTATTTCTAGAAGAGATAGTCTCAAAGTAGGATAATTGAATCAAGGCTCGTGTACATTTTGTTTTGTTTTGTTTTGTTTTGTTTTGTTTTGTTTTGTTTTGTGGGTTTTTGGTTTGGGTTTTTTTGTTTTTTTTCTTCTTCATTGTTGTTGGTGGTGTGTGTGTGTGTGTGTGTGTGTGTGTGTGTGTTTGTTCCTCCTATTCCCATGATGGTATTATCACCCTTATATACCAGTTATTATGTCTCTTTACCTTTGAAATTCAGAACTACCTTTCTTCCAGCTGAAGGTCACACTCTCCCCTTGTAGAAATGTCTGTGATATCTTATTTTTCCTTTTACTCTTGGGTATTTTCTTGTTCTACATAATACTTATAACACTCCTGCTCTCAAAACAAACACCTATGTTCTACTCTAAATGGGTGAGACACTACATTGGAAGAGCAAAGGCATAAGTATCTCAGAAAACAGACATTAGGAAATAGTACAAAGGTAACCATATTACGTTTATCTCATTACCAAAATTGTGTGCAATAGTGCCATTCCAAGAAAACAGAGCCCTAAATTACCTTATTCACCTGCTCTCTGATTTACCTCCTGCTCTCTGATTCACCTTCTTTCCATCTGCTCTCTGGTTGACCTCCTGAAGGAGACCTTTAGTATATCTTCATTTCCACTTTTACTTTGAAAACCTGAACTTTACAATACAGGAGCAAAATCCTTGCTTCAGCAGATTTTTTTTCATGTATTTTTCTTCTCTTTTAAGAACATGCCTTTAATAAACATTTCAAATTTCCCAAAATGTAGTGAATTCGTTTTGCATTTAACTGTATTGCACTGGATTTAGGTTTTCTTGCTTTCTGGATTTGTCTTTCTCCCTGTATTTTGAGATCAACATTCTGATCAGTTACCAAGATACAGATAGAACAATTCTTCAAACAGTGTTCATAGATAAGACACACATGGCTCCTCTGTATTCAGAAGTTTGCTTGCTTAAACAATACTTAGTTTGTTCAAATATATAGGATTCTTGGTAGGTGAATTTCTCGGGTAACTGTCTTTATCAATTCTCAGGCTAGTAAAGATGTTCTTTCAGTGTCCTTGAGCTCAGCATTACACAGATGAAGGGTATGCTCTTTTTCTGGTTTGTTTGGCTTTTGTTTATGTAACATACTATCATGTTTTCTGAATGTGTAATCTGCTAAGAATACTTTCTAATGTTGCGGTAAGGAATTGTCAGTTAGGTACATGTAGTGATCTGTGTTTCATTAATCTGGCTTTAGATGCAGATTAAATTCATACTTATTTGATTTAGGTAAATTTTCCTCTATCATTTATTCCTAGCCTATTTCTTACTCATCTGCTCCTTTGTGTGCACATGTGTGCATGCATGCATGGATGTCTGTGTGTGATATATGCATGTGTTTGTACCCTTACATATATATATACTCAGAGGCCAGAAATGTCAGCCAGGTACTCCACTCCATCCCTCATTATCCTATTCACTGAAGACATGGTGTTTTACTGAACTTAGAGCTTGCTGGGTCTTCTGCTACTGTGGCTGATCACCCCAGTGATCTTCCTCTCTCCTCCCACCACAGTGCTGGGAGGTAGTGTGGTCACACCTAGCTTTTTATGTGTGTAATGGGGATCCAAATATGGGGATTAGTTCCCCCACAAATGTGCAGTAGGTGTCCTTACCCTCTAAACCACCTCCCTTTTCCTTCACTTCTTCCTTTTATAAAATTAATGTTATTATTGTTTATGTGTATATGGGTGATGACAGAGGACATGTAGGTGATGGTGGAGGACAGAGGAGGAAGTAAGACTCCACTGCCACCACCCCTCACCACTAGCTAGAATTTCAGGTAGTTGTGAACCCACTGCTATGGATGCTAGAAGTGGAACCAGGGTCCTCTGAAGGAACAGCAGTCATTCTGACACCACAGAGGCATGGCCAGCCACTGTTAATTTTTCTTATTCTAAACTTCGTAATTTTTACACATGAAGTTCTATACCTTTATTCTACAGGATTTATCTATTTTAGTTTTTTTTCTGTTTGTTTTCCATGGCTACTGTCAAACAGTACTAGACGAACAGTGTCTAAAACATTGTAAGTATATTACACTCTAGCTCTGAAAGTTACACGTCTGATGTGTGTTTCCACAAACCAAAGTCAGGGTACAGTCAGGGTTGTCTTCCTTCCAGCTGTCCCTCATGAAGAAATTAGTTCCTCACCAGTTCTGTCATATAGAGGTCATCACACTCAAAACCAACCATACTTCAGTACCTCTGTCTTCTCTGTAGTCATGTGTTCTTGTATTTTATGTCTGCCACTTTGACTTTTAAGGTCTTTGGTAATTTTCCTAAAGCCACTTGCATAATCAAAGACAGTCTCCTGTCTCAAAGTCATTTCTTTAAAAATATCTGCAAGTATCCTTTTCCCATGCAAGATAAATATCGCTGTGATCTAGGCATTAGGACATGAACATCTTTAGGCTACCTATATTTTGTCTACCACACCTGTGTTAGGAAAAGACCTTTTCACTTCATCCTTCCTACTGAATAAGCAGCCATATTTAATTAAATGGTAGATAACAGTGAAGAGTGAACAGTCTAAATCAGCATACTGATAATCTTCACAGCTTGTTTGTTGCTGTCATGTCTGTCTCCTATTAGCTTGGTAGTACTTCATGATTGGTGCAGCACATCCATACCCTCACCTCCATCCCCTACATTTACTGTGGTTGAAACAACTGACCACATTCTCTTCTTCTCCTCCTCGCAGAATCCAGTGAACATGAAGACAAAGGTGCAGGTGCCTCAGGGGAGACACCTTCCCAGCCTTACCCTGCACCAGTGTACAGTCAGCCCGAAGAGCTCAAGGACCAGATGGATGATACAAAGCCAACAAAGCCTGAGGAGAATGAGGACTCTGACCCATTGCCTGATAACTGGGAAATGGCCTACACAGAAAAGGGTGAAGTCTACTTCATTGAGTGAGTCTCAGGCATTTCTTTGAACATTACCCCTCAGATAATAGCAAGATATTAATGCTATTACTATAGGCAAAGAAAATATGGGAGTATTATTATTTCTGCTAACAACTCAAAATGAAATGTTGCCTCCATAAAGCTAAGGACCCTAAACAACAGCTACCTGTAGCAAAGAGTAAATTAGGCAACTATACTCCAACACTCTTAACACTGGGATATTAAAGAGACAGAGCTCCATTTGCTGTTATTTTCGGATTAAAAAGACTCTAAGGCAGTGGGTGAGATTTGCCTAGCTATGTATTCCCAGAAATGGCCACCATTATGCTCAATACTTATCTTTCTTAGCTTTTATTGAGTGGTGGTATTGGGTGTGACTTATCATTCTTAAAACTTACCAAAGAAGGAAAATATTGATCATTAACTCACACTGATGCTCAATCTAATCTATCATTCTTTCTAAACTCCTCCCCCAGATATTTATTTTTGTATACTGTCTTAGCAATACATCCAGCTTTCCAATTCTTTGTTTCTACTAGAACAGATTTGAAAATCATAATTAACATAATTGTACATATTTAGCAGCATGGAATATTATAATTTCATGCATGTATGCAATGTATAATAATGTTATCAAGGTAATTAATGTTTCCATCCTCTCATGAGGCATTATCTGTGTATGTTGAGAACCCTCGGACTCTCCTCTCCTAGCTTTACATAATGGATAATTAACAGCTCTAAACTGCAGAGCTATTACCCCATGGTCTCATTCAGTCAAATAACTTTTTTAAAGAAACTCTAAAGCTAAAGATCTTGACCCCAAATTTAATGATTTTGGGTCAAAATTGATATGAATAAGACAACCAAAATATTGAATGGAAATAATAAAAACATGAAACTATCACAAGTATATGGCAACTCATTACCTCAGAACTATATGGGCCTTAAAGAAAAAAAATAATAGAAGTTGAAATTCTCATTGTTGTGAGTAGATAAAAAAATACATATGCTCTGACTACTCAAGAAAAGTATTAAAATCATGCTCCTTTTCCCAACCTACAGTGATTTATGACTTAGATCTCCATAGGCAGAGCCCAGTTGTGAAATTGAAATGTTACCACATACCAATAGTTAATTCTCACATGAAGCTGGAAACTTTCCTACATGTGGCCCAAGGAATTCATAATCAGGTAATTACTTGGTGCTCTGCTTGACTCCAGCACAGAGGAGAAATGCAGTGTTTTATGGAAAACGAATCACTAACCTCTATGTTTTGGCAAATCTAAGTTAATTTTTTTTTAAAGAATAAAATCTCTTGCATGATTTTCATTTATATAATCAATAACACTGAGCCATCTGCTATCAGTTAGTTTAAGGAAGTTATGTAGATTTTGTTAAATATGGCCAAATAAAGATCCTAGAAACATAATTTTGATATTGATAAGAATAGAATGATACCACTACAGACCATAAGTAAGACATTGATGTTCATAGCAATAAATGTTCAGACCTATGACACTAATTAAATACATGTACTTTTTATGTATTGCAGGGTAGGTAAAGATATGTAAAAAGAATAAAATATAATAGCACAAGTAGATTAAGAAATCATTTCCATATGTTTCCAATAACGCAATTGTAAAACCCATCTCACTTTGTGCTTATAAAGGGAACTTTGCTCTTTTAATTCAGTCAGGTTTAGGGCTATGAAGAGAGGTATTTTGGAAGGCAAACATCATACCCTACACTTGTAGTAAATAAATGAGCTCTATCTGGGCATAAGAGGACATAACCAAATGTTCCTACTAATCTTCTCTTCAGTCTGTCATTATTATTTTATTATAATTATTATTATTATTATTATTCAAAGATTCAAAATTTTTGTTCTTGCTTTTTTTTGTCTTATTATCAGGATAGAAGGGCAAATTGTCATAGGCAGTAAACAACATTTGAATTTTACTGTTCAGTAAAGGATAAACCTAGACAAAACCTAAGAGGTTGTCTAAGTTTACTATCGCAATGAAGAGATTCCATTGCCAAGTCAACCTACACAAAGAAAATAGTTATTGGAGGCTTTCTTACAGTTTAGTCTATGACCCTCATGGTAGAGAATATGGCAGTAATCAGGCACAGCGCTAGAGGAGTAGCTAAGATTTGTATGTGGAGACAGCAGTGAGTCTGAGAGCTAACTGGGAATGGCCCTGGAGCAATACCTAAGGGCTTACAGTTTTGATCCACAAGCTAGAAAGCAGAGTGAGAGATATAGTCAATTAGAAATGGTTGGACATCTCCAACAAAGATAGATTTCCTAATCCTTCCCAAACAGTTCTACCAACTGGACATCAAACATTAAAACATGAGCCGATGGGAGACATTCTCATTCAAATTACAAGAAGTTAAAAGGAGATAACAGACTTGGGAAGTTACTCTCATATACATAAGGTAGAGTAGTCTTGGTATAATATTTATCCTTACAAAGGCCCTCATCTCTGGGTAAGTTAGAGGTAAGCCACTACAAAAATGCTTGAAAATGGTTCCTTATTTTTAATTTTGCTATATCACTAGCTCATTTGAAAGAATCAAAGAATTGACATTTTCATTTTTTTCCTCCTTTGAGATTTTTGTTTTGTCTTTTATCTTTCCCATGGAAGGAAGAATCAATCAGAAATATATTGGGAACAGAGACAGGTTTCAGTGGGAAATTAAGAGAGAATGGTGTAAATAATTCATTCCAATTGTGCCCAGAGCAGTGACACCAAGGTGGACATATCTAGGATGTAAGGAAATCCTGTAGAGTGCATCTTCAGGAAGGTGCAGGGGGCGATGTGGGTGCTCTGTTCTGCCAGGTCCTGCTCCGGGTGGAATCAACTCCACCCACTGTTCATGCTGAACTTGCTTCTGCTTCCCCATCATCTGTAATGGTTAACTGAACTGAGGCGGGATCCTGTGTTCTTGGTTCCTCCATTTCCACATCTTCCAATTTACCCTCACTCCTGTTCTGTGCTGCCCTTTCCTTTCTGAACCACATTTGACAAAAAATCAGATTTTCCACCCAATATCATCATGTTGCAAGTACTTTTGCTGTTGATATTGCAAGGAGTTTGAGAATAACTCTGTACTATACCAACACTCAGGAAACAGGTGTATTAGAGAAAGAGACTGATCAGCAAGAACCTTCTGTACTGAGCTTTCCAGAGGAATCCTAGGGCAATGTCACAATAACAGGAAGGGAAGCAAAAAGGGCAGGTGCAAATACATGCAAAATTCTGATGGCTAATTAACATAGGCATTGTGTATAACTTTTTTTCTCATATGGATTTTAAAAAGCCTTCAAATCTCTAAGTGTCAGAAATACAAATTTTACTTTCTAATTTAAGTTTATTTAAAGTGCAAATGAAGGTATCACCCAAATACAAAAAAAGAGAGCAATGAAAAAGGTGTAAAGTAAGGAGGAAAAATGAGATGGATGGAGGGAAGGGTTTTCCTCAGTGAGCACTTTCCTTTCCTGGGACCTGATGATGGGCAGTGCTGGTAGTGCATCCCTGTCTGTCATCCTCAACAATAGACAGCCCCCTGCAGAGAGAGATCTTACCCCATCAAATTTTACTGAAAGTCTGTCTGCTGTGAAAATAATGATCATTATAAAACCGAAAATAAATGAGATCTCTGTTTAAGATTGCCATATGCAAATTTATTTTTAAACAGAACTCTACTTGGAAACACTAATAAGTATTACAATTAAACATGGATACAAGCATTGTAGTTTTAATTAAGCTAACAAATAATTCTACTTCTCTTCTATGTAATAATGTTTGAAAATATTTACAGGTTTTGTTTGGTATCACAGAGTAGCTTATAGAGGTCAGTCCGTTAGTTTATTTTTGAATTTTTTAATTTTGTTTTAGTGTGTGTCTGTGTGTCTGTGTGTATGTGTGTGTGTGTGTGTGTGTGTGTGTGTGTGTGTGTACAGGTAAAGAAGGCTAAACTAGATCCCTGGGGCTAGAGTTACAGGCAGTTGTAAGCTACCTACCATGGATGCTGGTTGCTAAACTCAGGTCCTCTGGAAGAGCAGGAAGCTTTCTCTTTTTTTGTTTTGTTTTTTGTTTGTTTGTTTGTTTGTTTGTTTTTTGAGACAGGGTTTCTCTGTGTAGTCCTGACTGTCCTGGAACTCACTCTGTAGACTAAGCTGGCCTCGAACTCAGAAATCCGCCTGCCTCTGCCTCCCAAGTGCTGGGATTAAAGGCATGCGCCACCACCGACCAGCATGGAAGCTTTCTTAACCATTGAACCATCTCTCAATATCAAAAGGTGAAGTTCTTTAGAAGTTTTATATTGAAAAGTAGTGTTGAAGTAGTCAGTCATTTGTTTCCCGTATTGTAAGACTATTTTGTCCTCTCATTCTTCTCTCAAGCGTTACACTTAACTGCAGTTTCACTCCCTCCATCCTGCCAGTCTCCCTTCTACTTCTGTTGCCCCCCAGATCCACTCCTCGATTTCACTTCAAACCAAACAAAAAACAGCAGGTCACACAGAGGTACGCACTGAACGTGGCATAACAAGATACAATAAAGAATATGCACAAACCCTCACATCAAGGCTGAAGCACCCAGTAGAAGAAAAGGAGCCCCAAATGAAAGCATAAGAATCAGGGACATCCCCGCACTCCCACTTTTGGAAGTCCAACAAGAGTACCAAGCTACACAGCTGTAACATATATGCAGAGGACCTAGCTCAGGCCCATGTAGGCTCCGTTTGTTCACTTCGGTCTCTGTGAGCCCCTATGAACTTCTGCTTGGTTGGTTCTGTGGGCTGTGTTCTCCTGGTGTCCTTGACTATTCTCCCTCTTATAATCCTTCCACTCCCTCTACAGAGGAGTTCCGACTTTGTCTGGTGTTTAGCTGTGGGTCTCCGCATCTGTTCCCAACCGTTGCTGGATGACACCCCTCTGAGATCACTGGGCTTGAGATCTATGAATATAGGAGGATATGATCCTAATCATATCATTTTATTGGGGAATTTTTTTTGTTTTTTGTTGTTTGTCTGTTTGCTTTGTCAGCCATATTTTGTTCTTTCCTGGGTTTCTTGGATGACCAGCTTCTGTTTCCTGGCCACCCAGGCTATGTCAGGTGTGGCACACTGCCAGGAGACTTGCCTGGCTACAGAAAAAGGCTAGTTGAGGCTTTATATTCTCCATTATAAGGATACTTCACTAAGGTCACTCTCTTAGATTCCAGGGTGTTTCTACTGCGCTAGGTTTCTATATTCCCCTCCAGATGCCCCCGAATTCCATCCAGTTGTCTCCCCCCACCCTGTACTCTCCCCTCTATCCCTTTCACCCCACCTGCTTGATCCTCTGATCCTATCCTCACCTGTCCCCATTCCACCTGAAAAATCTATTCTGTGTCCCCTTCCCAGAGAGATTCATGAGTCCCTACTTAAGCCCTCCTCGTTACTGTGTGGGTGAGTATATTATCCTTGACTTTACACCTAACGTCCATGTATAAGTGAGAGCACACCATATTTGTCTTCCTGGATCTGGGTTACCTCACTCAGGATGATCTTTTCTGCTTCCATCCATTTGGTTGCAAAATTCATAATGTCACTGTCTTTAATTGCTAAGTAATACTACATTGTGTATCTATACCCCAATTACTTTATCCATTCTTATGTTGAGAGACATCTATGTTGTTTCCAGTTTCTGGCTATTATGAGTAAAGCTGCAATGAACATGTTTGAGCAAATATCATTCTTGTAGGATGGAGCATCCTTTGGGTATATGCACAGGAGTGGTATAGCTGGGTCTTGAGGTAGGTTGACTCCCAATTTTCAATGTTATTTCTTTAGGTGTGTGATAAATATAAATGAAGTTTTTTATCATTTAAAATGACATGTTAGTGGGAAGAAGGGACTATCTTAAGATAATTTTTAGCAAAATCATTTTAAATTATAAGGGATCATATTCTACCTAACATATTTTTAATGGTAATAATGACTTATATCTGACAATCTTGAAGACTATAAAGCCTGGTAGTTTCCTTGACTCAGCATCATCTTCATTAATATATTATTCTTTATAATAGGCAGCATATTCATTATAAATTCAAATGAGAAATATGCAAATGCAGTGTTTAATGATTTATCCTATATTGAGTGCCTACTTTTTTCAGCCTGTGTTTAAATTACCTTAACAAAAATAGCTAAGATGTTAAACATTCACACTCTGTTCATTTAATCCTCACATTATGAATGTGAGGCTTACATAAATCAATAGCTACTTGCCAAGAGACTGTGTAACCAAGAAATGATAGAGCCAGTATTCCTTTCTTCTGTTTATTTAACATATTTACTACTTACATCCTGTATGTCAAGCACAATTCTAAACATATACCAGACAACAAAGCTAACAAGGTTCATGGTTTTATGCTGAGTAGTTTGTCTTCAGGAGCCTTGTTCTTCAAGGATCTACTGTGCTGTCTAGTTTGCATATAGTATCACATAGCTACTTTATAAAAGGTTTGATCCATCCTTGTTTTATAGACAAGGTCCTAAGGCAGCCTTGGATATAGTATTAGTCTCAAAGTTCCATAGCTGTGACCTTACAAAGGTCATATTGGAAATGGGCCCATACTGCCTCTAATATGTAAATGAACATAGCCAGAGTGAACTTTTATATTACAAATGCTTTTTGTTCAGTACATTTCTTGACCAGAAATACCCTCTCTCAGAGGCTAAATGTTCCGCAGAGAAAAGTGGCCATGAGGATGATCTCAATTGACATGCTTTGGCAAACCCATTAGATTGTTTTGTTGTTTGAGAGTCAGTTTAGTTAGTGACACAAGACAGGCTCCTATTGCTTTGGCCAAAAACAAAAAGGCAACAAGAAGCTATTGTTTACTACCATCTTCAAGCATGGTGTGGACATCATGGCATCTTAAGTAATTTGTTTTTCCATGAAAGGCTTTGAAACTGGAAACACATATGTGAAAAGCACGAGAGTTGTATCTGGTTTTCAAATCTATGTAAGAGATGAAATTGCTTTTAAACTCGAACCACACACCCCCAGACACACACACACACACAGACATTCTGTGTTTCCTTTTTGTTGCTGTTTCTGTATCTTGTTACATTTAAGTAAATAATCATTAATCATATCCATCAAAAATCTTCCCTCTTGTTAGAAGATAAAATATTTTGGAAATTTGTCATAAAGAAATAGAAGCTACTTTTTCAACTTGGCAACATCAGAAAAGCACTTCCTTTTCTAGGCATGGTATATTACTTCCAGGCACAAAATTGGATTTGCTTTTTATATGTTTTATAAAACTAATAGATACACTTCATATTTTCTCTTTCTACATATTTTTCTGTACCTGCACAAGATTCATGCTTAATATTCATACTTATTATGAAATAAATATTTTAGGCAAAATCTTACAAAATGTGTATCTCTAATAGTGAAAACTGTAGTTACAATAAATTTTCTCTATAAAAATGCTTGTTACATGCATGAAAAGAAATGTGATTTGAATTCACATACTTATAAAATGAGTCTTTTAATAAATAGTATCGTGAAGCAAAAATATCCAAAGTTAATCATGTTAACATATGTCCAACATATATGCATGAAAAGAAGTACGATATGAATTCACAAACTCATAATATGGGTCTTTTAATAAATAGTACTGTGAAGCAAAATATCCAAAGTTAATCAAGTTAACATATATCCAACCAACTATATATATTGAGCCTCTAATAGTTCCTTTTTGAATGATAATACAGAAAGAATGGAAAGTCTTTGGAAAATGAGATGATCCTGAGTTGTTTTGTTTTGTTTTTGCTATGATACAGGAATCGATTCATATGCCTTAAAATAACTTTCATTTAGATTTTACTAAAATACAGTCAATAGTCTGCATTAGATTTTTCTGAGTCTACACAATGACTGTTCTTTAAACCAGAATGTCCACACACATTTCAAGCATCTACTGACTAAACCTGCTGACTTACAGAAAATAGAAAGAAACAATGAATTAGCAGCACTTGTCAAATTTAAATTGTAAAAGAAAACCATCCCAGTATTCATAGAATACAGGAAACCTTGTTTTGGTCCAGCTGAGAATGTGTGAAAATGTCAGAATAAAAAGGGGAAAGAAATCGAACAGAAAGAGAAGGGAAGAAAAGCATGCTTTTAAGATCAGTTTGGAATGTTCTTAAGGACTCATCATATATACTTAAGAATGGGTTCTGAATCCTGAGGGGGAAAAAGAAGATAATATATGAAGAATATGGAATGGGGGAGAAAGCACAGTATAAACTGTAGAAAAACTCTTTAAGTTTTGCTCCCAGTGAATACTTACCTGTTTATAGCATTTTTTTAAATTAACTTAATGGGATTTTTGGTTTTTTTTTTTTTTTTTTGGTTTTTTTGGTGGTGGTTTGTTTTGTTTTGTTGGTTTTTTGACATTACTCGGAATTGAACCTAAGGTCTTATGCCTACCCCACAAACATTTTACCACTGAACTTTATCCACAACCATTATTTTAGTATAGCCTTTACTATAACACTTGAGACCTAATATTCATATGCAAATTACACAAATATGAGTTCTTTATAGAAATTTATTTTAGGGGGAAGAAGTCTTATGTGAAGGATTGAAATTTAATTTGCCAGTGTCTTGAACTGGGAACTTAAGTTGACTTCAGGAAGAACACTTTTCTAGTGGAATTATTGGTCCCTGCTCACCACAAGTGCTCTCTTTTGCCTCTATGCACCTGCAATTTAATATGGCAGATGCCTGCTGAGTACAAGGCAATCAGCACTTTCAGGTGGATTTAGTAATTTCAACCTTCAAGTCGTATGAAAAGTTTTCTTCTAAATGACTGTCAGGAAATTGGACTAGATCCCTGATAACCACTGATGGAGGAGAGAAACATGTTCCTATGAACAACAGACTTGGGAACAACACACATGTCTTCTTTCAGATAGTCAAACACATGAGTGTGGGAGTCCTTAGATCAGGGTTTAGTCCAGTCCTTTCAGTTCCGTGTGCTGGCTATGTAACCTTGGACAAGTTACCCAGGACCTCTCAACCTTTGCTTCTACATCTATAAACTGGATGCATGACAATTTCAGCCACAAAGGGACAAATCAATAGTGAGAGGCAGGCACTGCAGCTGTTGTCACGAAGCATGTTTTGTGTGAGAAGATGAGACGCTATTATTTAACTTGATGCTTTGCCGGCTTGGCAAAAGTTAAGGTGACATGTATGGGCACTCCTGATCCACTTGTAGGTCAATCTGTACATACCTTCCAACGTATCTTGATTTGAATTTAAACTAGAATTTTACATTTGGATGACATTCCAGTTCTGGCTTATTATAGTCCTCTATAGTTTATTATAGTACTCGGTGTGTAGTTTAACATTAGGGTTTTGGGTAAATAGGACAAGCCATACATTTTAGATTTTCATCAAGGTTATTAAATATGACATCAACTAAACCTGAATAGCTATTGATTCTTTTCATGAACATTTAGCTTCATCTATAGAAACATGTAAATTGAGACGTTACTATGATTCAAAGCTCCTGGAAATATATGTTTCACTTGCCCACTAGAATAAGAACAGTCTCTGTGTAAATGGAACCTAGATAGGTCCATCTCCATTAAATCATGGTATAAATAAGTCCATCAGTGAAAAGCACAGTATAAGATTATACTGCACCAGCATTTCCCTTTAATGTCATTTTTGGTGGCACACATCTTGGCTAGATACAGAAAATTGATGCCAAGCACCTGACTATGTCCTAGCTAGGGAAATGAAAAGAAATGTCTTCCTTGAATTTAAGAAGAGATAGCATTCAGACTAAGGGGGAGGGGGAATTCTCACTGACTCCTTTTTGTGTAGTTTCTTGCACAGCATTAAATCTTAGCCTCAAATGGAATTATTACGGTTTAAAATACATAATTTGAGGGAAGTGGGAAAGCTATTTAGTGTGTTGTCTCCCAAAGGCATTGAAAATATCCCCCTTTGTAAGGCATCCTGGAGGAGCATGCAAATTACAAGGCTGCTGTGCACCACTACTGAAAAATACTGTGCTGTGTCTTCATGCAATGTTTAAGACGATTACTGGAGATAACTACTACCCACATTTCTTTCAGAATCGTTTCTGAAGAACAGCTAAAAATACTGTTAACTATAAGAGACTCGATCTGTCAAAATGTATTAAAGTGACACACTGCTAACGCTAGTTCAACCTAAAAATCCATTCTGTAATGAAATGCTTTATATAAACTCAGCAAAGCTGGGAGCTCGGAGCTCTTTCCTAAATTAGCCAGCGTTTGAGACCTATGTTAGTGTGGTATAGAAATGGTAATTGACCCCTGTGGTGGCATACTAATGGTCCCTCAATATTTATCTATAGATATATTTGCTTTTACATAGGTATCTAAAGAACTTGGAAATTACTTTTTCCAAAAGAGATAAAGAATTTAGAAATGTATTCCCCTACCTCCTTCCCCAATATATTCCCCTACCTGATACAAATGGACACTGATAAATCTATAAGCCTCTCCCTCCACGCACACACAGAGGCATCTGTGAACTTTTCACTGAGGCACATGGTTCTATTCTTTCATAAAACACTGACATACCTAGTGCCAATCCCACATTCAGAGTACTCAAATCTCTAACCTCAGTTAAGTGGGAAGTAATGGATGATGTTGATATCTGGCTAGGACCAGATGAACTGGCCACAATAGTTTCAACCCTTTTGAAACTTGATAATGTGGCAACACCAGATTTACAGAGGTCAAATTGAGGGACAGTAAAAGCTGGCATACTTGCTATGATTTATTTATCGGTTGACTTCACAGACTGATTAAACCATTAGAGTCCCAGCCAGATCCTTCTGCTGCTGAGAGCTCACGCAGCTGAGGAAAGTTCCAGGTAGGATTTTCTCCTTGCCTCATATGAGTGACTAAAGGAAAAGGGGATTTCCTCAGGATCTGATTTTAATAACTCACAGATCTTAATGTCTATGCTGGTGAGCGTTGAGGATTTTTGGTATGCTTTTTTATTTGTTTGTTTGTTTGTTTGTCAACTTGACACAGCTACGGTCACTGGGAAAAGGGAACAAGTTCAGCTGGGGGACTATGTCCATCAGGATGGCCTGTGGAGTTCCATGCCTGTGGGCATTTTCTTAATGAATGATTGACATGCGAGGCTAGGGCACTCAGAGCAGAGCAAACACTGGGCAGGTGGTCCTGGGTGTATAAGAAAGTAGGCTGAGAGAACCATCCAGAACAAGCTAGTCAGCAGTGTTCTCCATGGACTCTACTTCAGTTCCTGCCTGAAGCTCCTGCCCTGACTCCCCTGGATGACAGATTGTGACAGGAGTGGAAGCCAACAAACCTTTTCTTCTCTGAAGTTGCTTTGGGTCATAGTACTCATCATAGCAGTGTAAAGCAAAGCGGGACATTGTTCTCAAGTCAGATGCCCTCCTTAGAAAGAGATGAACAAAGCTCATCTAGAAAATGCTGCTTGAAGAATATTTTGCACATCAGTTGGCTTTCCGAAGTCCATCTTGGCTATGTCTGCCCTTTGTGCTGGCTAGACATCTCCTTTGTGAAGCAGAAAACAGTCTCAGGATTCTGTTAATGACTGTACTCTGTAGGAAATTTTTCTGATCTTCACTTCTAGTACATCTGGCTGTCTGGCTAATGTCTGAGACTCTGCTATAGCTGGAGGGAAAAATGTACAACTTGTATGTCATGATGAACATCTTGATCCCAGTGTATCTGTGCTCCAGTACACTGTGATCTGGACCTAATGTCTACTTACCCCGTCCTTCCATCTTGTGTTTAGTACATTGATCTTTTGATTGTTTCTGGTGTAGATCTTATAATTCCCAATACCTTTGACTTTGCCTATTCTCTTCTTAAAGATTTAACAGAATCTAAGTTCCTTGCTATTTGTCCATTGGTCCATAGCTCCCATGATACAACTGTAAAGAGTCAACTGTTCAGTTCTAACCATCAGTAAAGCCATTGAGCAGTCCTGAATTATAATGCATAAGCATCACTTGGATTGCTTGTCAATGACAGAGAATTTGTAGCTACTAACTGCCTCCCACAAATCCTAGTTCACATCCCCCACAAAGAGCAGTACTGGTAGTTCTGCAAAGACCCAGAATGCATTGCTGACACTTCTACCAGGTGATCCTAACAGAGGTCATGCCAGGACCCCAGTAAGCAAGTCTCTGAGAACATCTCTTTTGCTTCTGGATTTCAGAAGTGACCAAGATGTTTTTCTTTTCATTCCTAGAAATTCCATTTCAAAGCATTAGAATACAAACATTTTTATCTACTACTTTCCTGGCTGGGATAAAATTGTTTAGGAGTGAAATAGCTTAATGTAAGTAAATAAAAGTGCTATTAATCATGTTTGGAGAAAATGTAGGAATCCCAGGAACATGCTGTAATTTGCATCATGTCTGTACTGCCCCTGCCAGCTCTGTGGTTAACAAAAACAATTGTTTATGAAAAGGGCAGATTTAAGATGAAAACGCTGCTGCTTCTGCAAAAGGCAGGAAACCAGCGGAGTGTAAGGGCTGTGCTCTCCCAACTGGAGAATCCTGTATTTGTAATAAATTCCTTTCGCTCTGGATGAGTTCTGCATTTTCAATGAGGTTAACTTGGCAACATTCTAGTTGATTTTAATAAAAATAGCTGCTTTGAGGACAGGGAGCTGAGGCTGCCAAATTTACAGCTGCCTTGCACAATTACTCTCACACCTCCTTCAGGGCTACTTAGAACTAGTAAGCAAATTAAGTGTATCGATTGCAATTTTGTTGGACTAACCCAGCTTTTTTTATCTCAAGGAATAAACTTGATTCCTCTTAGTATGTGTCTTTTCAGAGTGATCTCTTTTCTTTTCAGCCATAACACAAAGACAACATCATGGCTGGATCCGCGACTTGCGAAAAAGGCTAAACCTCCAGAAGAGTGCAAAGAAAATGGTAGGTTATTAAGTTTTCATTATTTTGCAGCAGTACATTTTGGGGATGTTTGTGATTCTTTAAAAAAAGGTTCTTATGTAAAAAGGCAGCGGTCTGGCTGCAACCATTTCCAAATGTAACGTTTACTGCTCAGATAGAGTGACTGAACTCCGGCATTTCAGCAGGGCCATGTGGTTTACTGTTTCTCCCCTGAGGAGACATTGCTGAATATCCCATCTTTGTCATCTCTGTGGGTTCTATTTGACTTCTGGCTTGGCTTACCCCACCTTCTAAGGACTTTTTGTTTGCGATATGTTTCTCTGAAGATTCTGGTCTTCCAGCTAGAGTAGATATGATGCCTAGAAAAGCAATGCTGCAGAACTGTAAATAATACTTGGTGTCCCCTTCAAAGACAACAACATCCTGCCACTTAGTAAGGAATGGGTATTGTCAAGAAAGGTTGCATTCTATAAACAAGCAGTTGAATAAAATGAATAATTGAATGAGTGTCCTAGATGTTCCTTACCACTTTCCAGGTCCTAAAAAATTGCAGACACTTGCTTAAAAATGGTTTGTCAGTATGTATAAGAAGAATTTTTAAAAATAATTTAGGATACCAGATGAATTCAAGCCATGTTTTTAAATTAGTGAATTACATAGATGAGGTCTGTAATTGAGGATCCTTGTAATTTCTAAAATTATTGAGTTATGTCAAAAGAGTTCTTATCATTTACTTAAAATAAATACTTATACTCACCTAATGATTTATTATTTGACCACATTCATAGGCCCCCCTTTTTTAAATCAAAATTTGGAGCTCTTTGTGGAAGCATATATCACTGACAGGTACATAAAGTTGACAAGAGTAATAGAGAATATTTAAACTTTTTTTTAAAGGTTATTTTAAGTAGGAAAAGAAAACCCTCTAATCCTCAAAGCTCTTTGTTTTTTTAACGATAACTCTAATTTCCTTAAATAACATTGTGGGTTCTTATTATAAAATCAGGATAAATATACTGCCAAGTTAAGTTAAAAATTAGAAAATTCAATGTATTTATAGATAAATGTATATATAACCGATTTTAATCAAATCTATATTTAGCTTTCCTTTTATAGTTGCATTTATTACTCTGTTTTAGAGTACAACTGTGTGTGGATACAACCTATAGGGTTATTATATAATGTGATTTTTTTAAAGTACTACCAGTCTACATTGCATTGACAGCACTGAGACATGTATTGCAAACTGTGATAGACTGTAAATTAAAATGACCTCACATGCTGTATGTGAAAGTTGAAATTTACTTAGGCCACAGCTGTATAACCTTAGTATGTTCTAATTTAAGTGACTCTAACAATTCTTCTGTTTGTGAATACTCCTCTTCTCAGCTGTCTAGCTCCTTTGAGTTGCTCTTTTCATTCAAAATTAACTACTAAAATCAAACTTCTATGTCTTGGGAGACGAGTAAAAACACAGCTTGCAATTTACAATATCCCACTGTTAATTTCTCTGGACGGTAGATGCCCAAATGAAATGTCAGTGCCCTAAAACCATATGTCCTTGAAAAATGAGGTCTAGAGGACACTTGGTCCTGAGGAAGTACTGTTTGTTTTCATTTCCTACAAAATAATTCATGGACATTCCATATATTCCTAGGATGCTGGGCATTAGAAGCTCACATTTATCTCATTAAATCACTGCTACTCTGGATATGTAATTTATGTGTTCTGGCCAAGAGAAGTGCTTTTGGGTACTACTGTTTTTTATGTTTTCTTTTGTTAAATCACATGAATTGCTGCTGGTTGTTAGAGTGTTAAGGGGTCGCTTTTGAGGCTGCTGGTTAAGACAATTGAGCATCAGTTTCAGCTCAGACACATGAGGTTGGTGTAGCAATTTTCTGAATTCTGAAATGTGTGTAAAACGTGTATCTACAAACTCTAAACAAATGTGTATCACCACATGGTGATATCCTTCTCCAGATGAGATGCTACATTCTTCTGCCAGGCAGAGGGACTCATTGTCAGTTGCCATGATCCAATCCAGAATGGAGCCAATATGAAGTTGGATTGATTTCTTGTGAGACGTGGTCATTCTCTGGTTTGTCCTCATTCTCTGGGCAGTTGTGTGCCAGGGTTTTCAGCTAACATCCTAATGCAGCTTGGCAAAAACTATCTGAAAGGGGGCCAGGTAGTATATTTTAGGCTCCAAAGGGCAGCTCAGCGTCTTTGCACCTACTCATTCTGCTACAGCAGTGAAAGTGAGTATGTGGCAGTCATGAGTATGTGCCAATAAATTTTTAATTATAGACCCAAAAGTGTAGCTTCTGTATGCTATCATGGAAGAAAGTAATCTCACTTTTTTTCTTAACTATTTAAGATGTATAAACTTCCCTCTGAGACAGTACAAAATTAAAGGTGATCTGGGTTTGATACCTAGCATAAATTTTGTTCTGTCTCATCATGGGGGGACTTTTCCCTTGGCACATCTTGAACACTGATATTTCTAAACATTTTATTCTCAAGACTGTAGAAGAGTCTAGGCTATTTTTGTCATTGTTTGCAGCTTTGTTTTCAATTTTCAGGAATTTTAGCTTGGCATTTATGTGACATGTCTATAGGCTCTGCAGTTGTCCGACTTTCACAAACGTTGGGAATAATTGTCAGAGGCCTTGGAACCAGCTGTTCTTTGTCTATGACAATCTCTTAAGATTCCCATGCAATTTGCTCATTTCCCTTACCTCCATCAAAGCCTGTCTTAACCAATCAGGTCTGAATGCAGATTTCTAAGATCCCCAGGTCAATAGCAGGGGTTGAAAATCTTCCTGCATCCTACCAGGTTTCCCTGCTACACAGAATTTGAAACGTTCTATCCAACCTACAGTATACCGGCCACATGTGGCCAAGGACATGTGGCCAAGGATAGCTACGAATAAACACAAAATGAAATCCTACTCAGACATTACATGAGAACTTTTATGAGGAGTGTGTGTATGTGTGTGTGTATGTGTGTGTGTGTGTGTGTGTTGACTTGATAGAGTAAATTTTAAACCTGTGCTTTCTAGGTAACCATATCATGCTGCAATGTCAAAGGTTAGGTTGTCCTCCGACATCTTTCAGCATTGTACCCAGATCTTCCCATGATTAATCCTACCTCAAAGGAGAAATTTAAGTAAGTTATTTTAAAATGGGGTTTTGAGGGGAAGAGAAAGGGCCTTACTACATAGCTTAGTCCAGACAGGCCTCAGCCTCACAAGCCTCCTGTCTCATTTTCCTAAGTGCTGGCATTATGGGTATATGGCCCCATAGCAGGCTCATAAACTCTCTACATTGAGTGTTATATGTGTATATGGTTGTTTGCTAAGGATCTGTTAATATATGCATCTTCACATTTCTTAACATAGGTGCTTAATTTCTTGTCAGTTATAAATGGAAGCTAAGTGAAAGAAAAATGGGAGGGGTTCTCAATGGACGTAAATGATCCTTATGAAGAAAAAAAGTCAGTAACATATTTCTTCATGGTATGGGTATTCATACCCTTCATGATATCCCCTTCATGGGGATAAAAGATGGTTTAACTTGAATATGTATGAAACAAATGCATTTTTCTGTTTACAGGAAAGCAATCGCTTGGTCCTTTTAATCCGAAAGCTAATACACCCACTATACATAAAAGCAACTCCCTTCTCACAGCATGGTTTAAAATACCAAAGTCATTGTGCTCTGTGAATCTGTCATAGGTCTGTGCAGCTTGGGAGTTTGAGCACCAGTGTGCATGCAGAAAAAGTTTCCACCTACTACTGGATTCTAATCATAGAACTTGGGGGAGTAGTGTTTAGTAATCCAATATAGTCGTATTTAAAAAGCCAGAGGGGGAAAAGTTAGCTATTGAATAATTTGGATGCAGAACTGGTTAAATTATGTGTAAAATACCATCACATTTCACCCTCAAAATCAGCAGCATGGCACTTCTTCCAAGACACTTTGAATGACAACTATTCCTATTGTGATAAATCCCACAATCATCTCCAAGAGGAAGAGAGTATCAAAAGTCAGTTAGATGCTGGAAGATAGGTCAGTTGGTAAGGGGCTTGTTATAGAAATATGAATATCTGAACTTGATCCACATCAAGCACATTTTAAAAAAACAAAACCAAAACAAAACAAAAAACCTGAACATAACAGTGGCTGCCTATAGTCCCAGCCAGAGGAGGAGATAAACAGATCCCAGGGGCTCACTGGCCAGGCAATCAGACTGAACTGAGGAGCTCCAGGTTCAGGGTAAGAGGTTGTCTCAGAAAGTAAGGTGAGAGCTGATTGAGATATTGTGTCAACCTCTGGCTTCTTGTGTGTGCTCATGCACACACACATGCAGATCTTTGAAGATCTTTGGACACAAATACACCTGTTCATGCATGGACACAGGCACGTGAATAATCACACACACAATGTGCATGTGCACAAACATAAACACATGCATTACACATGTATACATACACAAAATAAAGTGGTCTGCTGGAATAGTTTTGTTAAGTTTAAAATATCACTCACCTCAGTAGCATCAACTCCAGTCATTATGCAGCCAGGAAAGCCTTCTCCAATCTTTATCAGGCAAGGGACTGGTTCTCTAGCATGGTGATTCTTGCCTGTAGTAGAAGAATTCTCTTTCTTCCAAAAGGACTTAGCTTCATATACAGAAAGGATATTGCTTATTGCCCCATAAGTTCAGTTCCTTTAGATATTACTCAGCAAATGAGCCCTCTCATACGGCAATGATGGAGAGGATAGAGGGAAGGCCTGACCTACGGTAACAACTTTGGGCTTCTCGAAGGTTCTTGGAGAGTTGGAAGTGAACAGACAATATGGGCTAAAATTTTCCTACTAGCTAGATCCAGCCTGATAGTATTAGATTGTTGTTTTCCCCTCCATTTTGTTAAAATGGCTTTAAATTTTCACAAAATATTAATTACGTCTGTATCAACTGATGTCTTTATATCTGGATTCAGGATCTGAAGATTGAGTTTGCTTATGTTACTACAGAAAGGAAGTCAGTTGTAACTGCTTACATTTCAACTGACACTAACTAGTCCTTTGAATGCTATCTTTAAAAACTAGTGAATTCAGAAAAAGTCATTTTTCATAATACATATTGAATATAATTTTTTTCAAGAGAAGAAACTTAACCTAAGATGTTGCTTAGTTTCAAGTCATTTCTTAAATGAGTTTTATAAAATTGACACCAATGAAGTTGTACTTACATCTTTTAGATGCTGGTTTTAGATTACCTAGTCTGTCTTTATATGATTAGTCTGGCTTGTTTTCTCATTTAGATCTTTTTGATAATTAGTAATCCTAATTTCTCAAATATGTTCAATATAATCAAATGCTTTTAATCTGATGAACGTGCTAAGACTTAAAGCTGTATTGCTATAAACAGTTCTTTACCACCATTTGCTGTTAAGGATATGTCCTCATTTTAGCCATTCTGGTAGTTCGTTAGGATTTCCTGATAGCTGACATCAAGCATCTTTCCATGTAATCACTTGCTGTCTGTAAGTGATAAACAGTGAAATGCCACATCATTTTACCCATTTTGACTGATTTCTTTTTTGTAGCTTTTGGGCATTCTTGACTCTGGATATGAGTTATTTCAGGGTATACTCTCTGTAAACACCTTGTTCTAGTTTAATTTGTCCTTTTGTCCTCTTCATAGAAACTTACACACAAGTGTAATTTGTCCTTCCATTCTTTTTATGGGAACTTGTACAGATGTTTCTGTTTTAATGAGCCCAACTCATACCACGTTTTATGAGTCAGCTAGGCCCAGGTCCCTAAGGTTTCCTCATGGGTTTTGTAAATATTGGCCAGGTTTATAAGCAGTGAGCTGTATTTCAGGTAGTTTATGTGCAGTGTCTGAGGCTGTGGTTCTTCCTTATCTCTTGTGACCTCGGACATCCAGTGAGCATCACTATTGAAAGGCTGGCAGTGATTCCATGTGCTCTGCCACACATCTTTGCATCCCACTGATCCATGTACACTTTTTAGCCATGCTATCTTCTCTCAACTTTCATAGCTACCTTGAAAGCCTTAGCTGTATAGAGTGCTGACTCCTCCTTTATCCTTGATCAATGTGCTTTGTTTATTAGGTTCCTTACTTGTCCAAATAATTTTTAGAATTTTGTCTATGGCTACAGAGTATCTTATTGATATTCTGGAAGAAATTGCATTGAATCTATAAATCAATATGGGGAGAATTAATATACTATCTTTAATTATGATATGTTCCAATCCATAGGCATGATAATTCTTATTGCTGGTGTCTTAATTGATTTTTCCCTCAGTGCTTTCTTTATTTTCCAGAAAAACATGTTGAGCATGTTTTTAGTGTATGCATAAGCTGTCCCTTTTTAGAGATGTCTATTGTACTGTGCTTTAATCTCATTTTGATAATATGCACTTTTTACATACAGAAAAGCAATTGATTTTGTTGTCTTGATTTTGTACGATTTGAGCAAAGTCATGTGTAAGCTATAGAAACTTTTGCTAGATTCCATATGATTTGATTTCTACCTACAAAATTTTTCACTTTGACAATTTTATTTCTAATGTAAGCTGTTGATGTCATATATTTATATGGAGTGATTTTTAAGCCTAGCTTGGTCCTGATATGTATAATTCTACATGTATTTTTGTGTGTTCATGTGGTTTGTTAATGTGCTGATATTTTATTAAGGATGTGGTGTCTGTGAGCAATGTTAGTCCATAATTTTCCTTTTTGTACACTTTTATATAGGTAATACTGGCCACATAAAATGTGTGCATGTGGTGTGCTGAGTTTTCATTTTCTGTTTCTCTTTGCAGTACAAGGCATGGAGTCCAGGCTTTGCACCTGCAAGGAAGCAGCCCACGACCTAGCTTTGCCCCAGTCCTACTATGAGTTGATATTTGACCTACCTGTTCCAGTTTATTTCTGTTACTATGATAAACACTATGACCACAGGCAACTTGACCAGAAAAGAATTTGTTTCAAGTTACAGTCATTTATCAAGAGAAGTCAGGTCAGAGAGGAACCCTGCTTGCTCAGAGTTTCCTGGTCAGCTAGCTTTCTTATATAGCCCAGGCCCACCTGCCCAGATATGGCAATGCCCACAGTGAGCTGTCCTCATTAATTAGCATTGAAAAAATGTCCTACAGACATGTTTACAGGCCAAGCTGAATGAGGCAGCTCTTCAGTTGAGGCTCCCCTGTCTCTTCACAGGTGTGTCAAGGTGACAACCACCATTAATGATCTCACTCTTTCTCCTTCCTGTACTAGAATATGTAGCATGTCTTTCCAATATTCTTTAAGTGTTCTCCAGAGAGATGGCCTGGCCTGCATGTTCTTCTCACTGAGGTTTTTGATTGAAAATTCAGTTGAATTAAGCATGATGAAATGATTCAGGTCATGGGCTGCATTTTATTTATGAATTGTGATTTTATAGAAATTGCTCTGTTTCTTCCAAGTGATCATTTAAAAAAAATGGTGCATTTTTTCCATGCTGTTGAATTTGGGGAATAAATTACATAAATATACCTTTAATTCTGCTATTTTAACCTATGTCTATATAACATTTTAATTTATGTTATTTTTCTTTCAAAATTTCTACATGATATTTTCTTTTTTAATGTGAATCCGGAGATCTGAGTTTCCTGACAGCCATGCATGTAAATGTGCCTGCCATGCAGTTGTCTGCCATGCAGTTGTCGTCTGCCGTGCAGTTGTCTGCCATGCAGCTGTCTGCCATGCAGTTGTCTGCCATGCAGCTGTCTGCCATGCAGTTGTCTGCCATGCAGTTGTCTGCCATGCAGCTGTCTGCCATGCAGTTGTCTGCCCTGCAGTTGTCGTCTGCCATGCAGCTGTCTGCCATGCAGCTGTCTGCCATGCAGTTGTCTGCCATGCAGTCGTCTGCCATGCAGTTGTGGTCTGCCATGCAGCTGTCTGCCGTGCAGTTGTCTGCCGTGCAGCTGTCTGCCATGCAGTTGTCTGCCGTGCAGTTGTCTGCC
>NW_021604744.1:2950640-3065767 GCF_004785775.1 Grammomys surdaster | reverse complement strand
GTCTGCCATGCAGCTGTCTGCCGTGCAGTTGTCTGCCGTGCAGCTGTCTGCCATGCAGTTGTCTGCCGTGCAGTTGTCTGCCATGCAGTTGTCTGTCTGCCGTGCAGCTGTCTGCCATGCAGCTGTCTGCCATGCAGCTGTCTGCCATGCAGTTGTCTGCCATGCAGCTGTCTGCCGTGCAGTTGTCTGCCATGCAGTTGTCTGCCATGCAGCTGTCTGCCATGCAGCTGTCTGCCCATGCTTGCTCACTTCTTTAGAACTGCTTTAAGGTCACTATCACACAGGTCAAACAGTTTTTTAATTAGTGTCAGTTGCCATTTTCTCCTTTAGTTGTGGTTTCCTTATTCTTGGTATGAGGAGTTATATTTAAGTTTATCTTAGACATTTTATATACACTTTTTTTAAAAAGAGCATTTGAAGTAAAATCTTTTAGTTTTAGCAGTACCCTTGTTTGAACTTTATAGGTAAGTTTTGGCCTGTTTTATGTTTTTAAGTTCCAAATGCAATTTAGTTTTTTTGAGCCCTTACAATAAAAATTTGCTTACTCCCAACTTGAGAGCTTCTGGTACATTGGGCTCCTGGTGCCCCTTGGGATCAAACGGTGATTCAAGGTAACACTGTAGGTCACAGGTTGTCTGTAACAGGGATGTGAGAAGCTAGATCTATGTGATGGCAAGTGGTTCACATGAATTTTTTTCTTGGCCTATGAAGATTGGCAGGTCTGGAATAGGAATAGGAGTAAGTCATTCTGTATTGATGTCACCAGTACAGGTGCCTTAGCCTGCCACTGACAATGAGGAATGGGTCGGTCTTCTTGTTTACTAATGATGATGCCACAGGTAAAATACAAAATGTATCATCCTTGCAAATAGTTAATATTTGGAATCAGGCTTTCCCCAAGTCTGTCATACTCTTCTCTGGTCCTGGACATTTTTCCAGAAGGATTAGGATTGTTCTTGTTTGCTTTCTTCCTTCTTCAATATGATCCTGTTGTTTGTTTTGGGCTGAGGCTGCCTTGATGCTTAGTCTGAAACATGAGAGTAACAAAGGACTCTAGAGACTGATGGTGTTCTCCGTGCTTAAATCCTAACTTCCCTAACCAATCTGCCTGCTTCTTTCAGAATTTGTTATGATTGACTGTTGAATCATCAAGGGTTTTAATTGAAGAAAAAGGGAGAAGAAAAGGAAGAATTGAGTCTTCACCATTTTTATCAGTTCAGATGTCTAAATGTTCTCTTTTTTGTATCAAATGATAACTTTGGAAGAAAAAAAGTTGAATGGGCATGGGTGTATTGGGGGGGCTTATTTAAGTATGGGGGTTGGATAGAAAACAGAAGTGATCAAAAAAGTATAAGAAAGATTAGTAGGGCTGTGAAAGTTTAAGCTGGAGTGAGGGCAGAGAATGGAAGACAGGAGAGAGTAGGGAAAGGTCAGCTACATCTAATCAAATATGAAAGGCTTAAGGAAACTGTTTATATTGCAAGCTATTTAAAAATGACACAGTACTTTAACATTGGGAAGTATTTTGCCCGTTTTCTCCGTTGAAAATGCCAACAGTCAGTGATGTAAGTAAAGTTTTGAGTTCACACTGATCACACAGTGATGCTGGAGTTAAGAGTTAAGACCTTGATCCTTGAGAAAAAATGCCAAGACTTGAGTCCAAGACACCTGAGTTCAAGATAGTTATCAGCACTCTGTAGTCATCCACATGCAAGGTGTTTGAACCAGACACATTAAAGCCTAATGTGTATCTTTAAAAAACTGCTTAAATATTTTTCTATATAGTTTTATATTTTAAATCAAAGTGCTGTCTTATATATTCTCGTTTTTTTCTCGTCTGAGCTGTTGTATCAGTAAATAGACTGGTAAGTATAATTTCATGATCCAAATATTTCATATCTGGTAACATTCTTAAACCAATGGAGTAAACTTAGTGCTCTGTAAATTATTTTAAAGTATTTAATTGGCTTCTGAGTTCATGAATTTTTTATAAAGAACAAGTGTCTGTTGTTCTCTCTGTTTCTCAAATATTCACTGTAGTCCACGATACTTTAGAAAGCACTCCCTGAGAGCTAAATGTGGTTCTGTCAATCACTCTGCCAGACATACCATTAAGTGTCCCTCAGTGGTGAGATCTGCTCAGCAATGCAGAAAGCAAAAGAAAAAGGCTAAACACTGATCTGAATTGTTACAGACAAGCTCTTCAAAAGTGACAGACCCTGATCCAGGTCACCAACACAAAGTGAAGCCCTAGGACATTAACTACGACTTACGGTTGGGGTGGGGTATAATTTCAGCGGCTGAGATGCAGTGATCTAGTATCCCTTCCAATGTACGGAACTGTAGTTTTCTAAATGCCAAGCATCATAAAGCCATGCTTCTTAAAGCTTCTGACAATAACAAATGAAACATTTCCACCCAGTGAGAGAACAGAAGTAATACTAGGACCATGATGTCAGCATCAAGTATCTCAAAGTGTGATTTTTATTGAGGCCAACCTTTCAGCCATTCATGCTATTTAGCAGAGGAAGAGGAGAAGGAGAAAGAGGAAGAAGAGGAGGAGGAAGAAGAGGAGGAGGAGGAGGAGGAGGAGGAGGAGGAGGATTAAATTTTTCACAAGGTCATTGGGAGAAGTCCTTGAGTTTAAAAATACTGCCTTTCAACAAAAACAAGCAAATATACTTTGTTTTGTTGGTAGCAAAACTAGGGAAGAAGTCCAAGTTGACTTACTGTTATTATCCCAGGGACTACCTTCAAGTCACATGTGGAACTATGCTCATCTCTCTTTTGGCCACTAAGCAGTAAATCCTACATCATCCACAGAATGTGACATGTAACATTAAATCTGACACTTTGTATTTTTTCTGTATTCTCATTAAGAAATGCTGCACTATTTTATTGAAGTATCTACTTCCCTCTCCCCCTCCTCCTTTTTGTGTTTACTCAACTCAGTTGAATTTCCTTTGGGGGAAGATTTATTCCCGGATCTATTCCGTGTTTCAAAGCTACAGAAAGTAGCTCTCTGACACTCACATGTATGTGGCACCACACACTCTTATTCCATTCTGTGTGATTTATCCACCTGTAATCAAAGCAAGTGTATCTCTGCTACTGTGTCTATAAATCCGCTCTACTAGCAAACTTGAACACTAGCCATGCAAAATGCAAACAAATAAAAATATTTATAGTAGCTATCTTTTTCGCTGCTGTGACAATATCCCTGTCCAAAACAGTTCAGGGATGGAGCGGTTTCTTTTAGCCACAGTTTGAGGGGTATGGTCCATCATGCTGGGGAAGACACAGGGCAGGTGGGGAGGGGCAAATTAGTTGATCACATTACAACTGTAATCTGGAAGCCGAGAGTGGAACACTGGTGCCTGGCCCACTTTTTCCTTCCAGGACTCCAGGCCATAAATCAGTGCCACCTGCATTTAAGATACATCTCCCGATACCCAGATAAACCCATTTGAAAACTCCCTGAAATAGCCAGAAATGTGTTTCCATAGTGATTTTAAATCCAATCAGTTTGCTAAGGATGTTTACCCATATCTTGACATTGATGAATGTCACTTTTAGAGAGAGTATAAATGAGAAGACACTATACGACCCTCTCCAAAGCAATGAGAACGTAGCAGTGCCATAGGGAGTCACTAACATTCTCCACAGAAGGAAAAGTAAAGAGGAGTCCACATGAACCAGAGTGTTCAGAGAAGTCAATCAAAGAGCTGAAAGGAAGCCCAGTTCTACAGGCTACTTTTCCTTACGAATTACTTCTAAATGTTGCGGTTCCATGGGGTCACGTTCCATGGTGGGCGGTTCCATGGGGTCATGTTCCATGGTGGGCGGTTCCATGGGGTCATGTTCCATGGTGGGCGGCTAGTCTCCTGGCCCCTCTGCCACTGACATGCTTCAAGTCCAATAAAAGCTGTGATTCCTTTTTTAAATGTTAACCTTTTAATTATTTCTACCATTCAAAATACATTCAAAATGCTACAGCCACTTCTTCCATTCCATTTTATTTCTGTTATGATATTAATCCCGGGCAACTTTACATTCACTCTCTCTTCAGCTCCTATCCCAAGCAGGTCTGTGATTGTTACACATCAAGTCCTTTTTGAAGCATGAAACTCGTCCTCATTACAGAACAATGAATCATGTATGTGTTCTTCTACTCTTTAAACTGCTTTCCTGTATGATGAAATCTTTCATAGCAGAAAATATTTCTTAAGCTTTCTGAAATATATCATCCAAAAAGTACCTCAGTTGGTTAGCACCTTCCACTGTTGACAATAATGTAATTATTCTTTCATTTTTCTTTCTAAATTCAATATCAAACCTGTTTTGTAGCTATGTTTAAGACTTGTGTGTTGGTATGTATTCTTTCTTTGTTGCAGGCAATATCCTCGACTAGTATTGTTTTGCTTATTCCTCAGTGATTAGTAAGTGATTTGTTGCTGTTACACACACACACACACACACACACACACACACACACATACACACACTCCATTCAGGTAGCAGCACTCTTGGATCTTCCTTAAGATTCAAGTTTTTAAAATCTGCCCATCAGCTTAGGGCATAGAGAGAACATGTTGCTGGCTCTAAGACACCAAGGGAGCTTGGGATAAAATGATGACCTAAGAGGAACAGAAATGAACAAGTATCTTAACGTGTCATGATTTTACTTGAAAGACCCCAAAATTCAGCTTTCCACTAGTTACAGTGCTTGAGTTCTTTCTCAACCTTGCCTGATTTCAAGATCATACTAAATAGTGTTGTGGATACTGTTTGCTAGCAACATTCAAACACATGGTACCTAAACAGTGTTCTCTAAACAGAGGCCAAAAGGAATAAAAAACTGCCTTAAATTTATTAAATATTTCACGTGCTTCTGGGCAATAAATAGCCCTTATATTTTCCTTATTAAAAAGTTGTCCATTTTTTCCTATTTTTCTTTATTTAAAACTGTATCAAGACATCATATTATAGTGCCATTTAATATGTAAATAGAATTGCTATGCATAAAACAAAGCATTGTTTTAAATCAAAAGTAAAAATAATAAGGGGCTAGAGAGGTTGCTCAGTGGTTGGAGCACTGACTGCTCTTGCAGAGGATTAGGGATTTGTCCTCAGCGTTCCCTATCAGACCTCTCGCTGCTGCCTGTAGCTCCAGTTCCTGGGAATCTGAAGCTCTCTAGCCTCTACGGGGGTTATAGTCATGGTGCATAGAAGTGCATGGAGGTACAACACGCAAACATAAATAATTTTTAATTAAATTAAAAAATACAGAATATAAGTAAAAATGTATCCCTTGTCTCAGCTGGTATAGAGCAGCTAAACTGTCACTTTAGATTTGGTAAATGCCTTCAGCTGTTCCTAGGTGACAGAGCTGTTATTATCTGTTTGTGTTCCCTTGAAAAATGTTGCCTTCTAGTAAGAAAATGTTACCAAGTTGAAAGGAAAATGACCAGTGAATTCGTAGGCAAATTGAGCAAAGAAATGACCTTCAACTGTTCAGACTATGGCAGTTTGAAGATGCTGATACAGACTGAGGAACTAGAATAGGAGCAAACTGATTCAGTAACACAGTTGCTGATACTCGTCTCAAAGCATAGACAGGTTAATCAGTTTCAAAGCTAGTTACTGGAGTAACTTCAGGCTGCCCAGACAACTCTGGGCTTGTGATAGGTGCTAGCAGTAGACAGTGTAGCTTCAGAACCTTCTGCCATTTTCTGAGTACCTGGCTTGTAAGCTTCCTCTACAGGTAACTCCTAAGCAAAGTTGACTGTTTCATTTCTAGCATTTTTCCTCAAATGCCAATATAGAATAAAATATTTTAAAGTACTTTTAGAAACATGTCTCCTTAAATAAAATTCAGGGGCCAGAGTCCAGGTTGGGCCCTGCCAGGCCACATCTTTCTACCTGAGTATCTACCCCACTAAGATACACTGGAGATCACGAAGGAGGCATTCCTGCAGAACCAGGGCAGGATCACCATGCCTCTGGCAACAGCCGGATATCTGAAGCAAGTCTCACTATTTTTATGGTGCTTCAGAAGCCAGAAACCGTGAAGCAGACCAAGGACTCCTTGCAATGAATGAAAAAAAGTGTATGTGTATGTGTATGTGTGTGTGTGTGTAATATATATATATATATATATATGTGTGTGTGTGTGTGTGTGTGTGTGTGTGTGTGTATGTGTATATGTGTGTGTGTGTGTGTGTGTGTGTGTGTGTGTGTGTGTGTGTGCTGATGGGAAAACAGTATATGTGACCCATTCTGAGGCAAGAACAAGATGAAGAAATTTGGATGCCCTATTATAATTTATGGCTGCCACTAAAGTCCCACCTTAAGAATGTATTAACATATATTTTATGTTAATTTGATGTGAATTTCCTTGGGCAAGCTTACTGCGAGGATAAAGAAAGCATATAGGAGAACAGCCTAACGCACAGAAGTGATAGCTTCGGGTTTGACTTCGACCATCTTCGTATAAGAGTCCCACTATGCTCACCCAAAAGAGTGGAATTTTCTTTCCATTTTGAAGTTTATTCCTGTAATTTGTAAACAAATTGTTAATTCTTCTTTCTTTGTATTCTGTTGAAACACAGAGAGAATCCAAATTGCTTGCCAAACCCATGTATATTCTAAAAATTCCTCAAAATAGATTTCTTATATTTCTCAAATACTGTGCACATAAAATAAACTAGATTACTAGGTTCAGTGCATCAGAGGCAATATTTAAGGGGAAACATGAAGTACGTTAATCAACTTAATCCCATTAAGAAGAAAAAAATGAAGGCTACTTTAAAAACCTTTCTATAAATAGTCATCAAACGACGTCATTAAATGTAGAAGGAACAATATATTAGTGAGTACTCTTATGCTTTAACTAACTTTTTGTGAGAGTATCTTTTATTCTCCTGATATAATTGTTGTCTGGAGGCTTACTTCCTGCCTCGGTCTGCTAACCTAGCCCTAACCTTTTAACCTCTGTACAATCTTATTTAGGCCTAGAATGTTTTCAGCCTCTGAGACTTGCCCTTGAATAAGCTCATCCTTCCTAGTTCTTTACGAAGGATACTTGGCTGATCCAACCCAACTGTTTTGGCTCAAACTCTTCTCTAACCTGGCTGAATTAATCTGGCTTCTCTCAGCTTCTCGGGAATATTCTGCTTGGCCTAAAACTAACTCTAGCAATGTGTTCTGATCTTCTGGCTCCTTCTCATTCTCTAGCTCATTCTGTCTTCACCTGTGCCTAGCTTGTTCTTTCTTCAACCTGTCTGTAAATCTCTCCCAGTTAAAACTGCCCCTTTTCTCTGCAACCCCCTCAAGTAGCTTCCCTTTCTTCTTTCTTCTTTTGTTTTTTCTTTTTTGGCTTTCTTCTTTCTTTTTATTGGATGTTTTATTTACATTTCATATGTTGTCCCCTTACCCCATCCCCCACCCACCCAGGAACCCCCAATCCCCTCACCCTCCTTCTTCTCTGCAGATGTAACCCCTACCTACACCCCCCACTCCCACCTCCCCACCAGCAAATTCCCACCCCCTGGGGCATCCAGCCTTCATGAGGTCAAGGATCTCTTCTTCCACCTATGCCCAGCAGGGCCCTCCACTCTTACATATTCAGCTGAAGCCCTGGATCCCTCCCAAAGTGCACCCAGGCTGGTGGTTTAGACCCTGGGAGCTGTGGTTGGTTGGTATTGTTGCTCTCCTCATGGGGCCACAAACCCTTTCAGCTCCAATGGCCTTCACTCTAACTCCTCCATTGGGAACTCCGTGATCAGTTCAATGGCTAGTTGTGAGCATCTGCCTCTGAATATGTCAGACTTTTGAAGACCTCTGAGGAGACATCCATATCAGGCTCTTATCAGCATGCACTTCCTGACTTCCACATCAGCATCTACCTTTGTTGACTGCACATGGGACGGATACTCAGATGGAATGGTCTTCAGACAGCCCCTCCTTCAGTTTCTGTCCCTCACTTTGTCTCCATATTTGCTCCCTTGAGTATTTTGTTGCTCCTTCTAAGAAGGACCAAATCACCCCAACTTGGTCTTCCTTCTTCATGAGCTTCATGTGGCCTGTGAGTTGCATCTTGGGCATTTCAAGGTTCTGGGATAATATCCAATAAGCAGTGAGTGAATACCATGTGTGTTCTTTTGTGATTGGCTTACCTCATTCAGGATGATAATTTCTAGTTCCATCCATTTACCTAGGAACCTCTCGAATTCATTGTTTTTAATAGCTGAGTAATACTCCATCAATGTAATCTACTATATAAACAAACTCAAAGAAAAAAACCACATGATCATCTCACTAGATGCTGAGAACGCATTTGACAAAATTCAACATCCCTTCATGATAAAAGTTTTGGAAAGATCAGGAATTCAAAGCCCCTACCTAAACATAGTAAAAGCAATTTACAGCAAACCAGTAGCCAACATCAAACTAAATGGAGAGAAACTTGAAGCAATCCCACTAAGATCAGGGACTAGACAAGGCTGCCCACTCTCCCCCTACCTATTCAATATAGTACTGGAAGTCTTAGCCAGAGCAACTAGACAACAAAAGGAGGTCAAAGGGATACAAATAGGAAAGGAAGAAGTCAAAATATCACTATTTGCAGATGATAGGATAGTATATTTAAGTGACCCCAAGACTTCCACCAGAGAACTCCTAAACCTGATAAACAACTTCAGCAAAGTGGCTGGTTATAAAATCAACTCAAACAAATCAGTAGCCTTCCTCTACATGAAAGATAAACAGACTGAAAAAGAAATTAGGGAAATGACACCCTTCACAATAGTCGCAAATAATATAAAATACCTTGGTGTGAATCTAACCAAGCAAGTGAAAAACCTCTATGACAAGAACTTCAAGTCCCTGAAGAAAGAAATTATAGAAGATCTCAGAAGATGGAAAGATCTTCCATGCTCATGGATTGGCAGGATTAATATAATAAAAATAGCCATCTTGCCAAAAGCAAGCTACAGATTCTATGCAATTCCCATTAAAATCCCAACTCAATTCTTCACAGAGTTAGAAAAGGAAATTCTCAAATTCATATGGAATAACAAAAAACCCAGGATAGTGAAAACTATTCTCAACAATAAAAGAACTTCTGGAGGAATCACCATCCCTGACCTCAAGCTGTACTACAGAGCAATAGTGATAAAAACTACTTGGTATTGATACAGAGGCAGGCAGGAAGATCAGTGGAATAGAATTGAAGACCCAGAAATGAACCCACACACTTATGGTCACTTGATCTTTGACAAAGGAGCTAAAACTGTCCAGTGGAAAAAGGACAGCATTTTCAACAAATGGTGCTGGTTCAACTGGAGGACAACATGTAGAAGAATGAAAATTGATCCATTCTTATCTCCTTGTACAAAGCTCAAGTCTAAGTGAATAAAGGACCTCCACATAAAACCAGATACACTGAAACTGATAGAAAAGAGGGTGGGGAAGAGCCTCGGATACTTGGGCACAGGGAAAAAGTTCCTGAAAAGAACACCAATGGCATATGCTCTAAGATCAAGAATTGACAAATGGGGCTTCATAAAATTACAAAGTTTCTGTAAGGCAAAAGACACTGTCAATAGGACAAAATGTCAACCAACAAATTGGGAAAAGATCTTTACCAATCCTTCATCTGATAGAGGGCTAATATCCAATATATACAAAGAACTCAAGAAATTAGACTCCAGACAACCAAATAACCCTATTAAAAAATGGGGTATAGAGCTTAACAAAGAATTTTCAATGGAGGAAACTCGAATGGCTGAGAAGCACCTAAAGAAATGCTCAGTATCCTTAGTCCTCAGGGAAATGCAAATCAAAACAACCCTGAGATTCCATCTCACACCAATCAGAATGGCTAAGATCAAAAACTCAGGTGATAGTAGATGCTGGCGAGGGTGTGGAGAAAGAGGAACACTCCTCCATTGTTGGTGGGACTGCAAGATGGTGCAACCACTTTGGAAATCAGTGTGGTGGTTCCTCAGGAAATTGGACATAGCATTACCTGAGGATCCAGCTATACCACTCCTAGGCATATACCCAGAAGATGCTCAAACATATAACAAGGACATATGTTCAACTATGTTCATAGCAGCCTTATTTATAATAGCCAGGAGCTGGAAAGAACCCAGATGTCCTTCAACTGAGGAATGGATTCAAAAAATGTGGTATATTTACACAATGGAGTATTATTCAGCTATTAAAAACAATGAATTCGAGAGGTTCCTAGGTAAATGGATGGAACTGGAAATTATCATCCTGAGTGAAGTAAGCCAATCACAAAAGAACACACATGGTATTCACTCACTGATTATTGGATATTAGCCCAGAACCTTGAAATGCCCAAGATGCAACTCACAGGCCACATGAAGCTCATGAAGAAGGAAGACCAAGTTGGGGTGATTCGGTCCTTCTTAGAAGGAGCAACAAAATACTCAAGGGAGCAAATATGGAGACAAAGTGAGAGACAGAAACTGAAGGAGGGGCCTCTGAAGACCATTCTTCTTTCTTCTTATAAGAGATGAGCATATCCAATCTTTCTTTGTGTACTACTTAATTAGACATCACTTTCATACATAGGTACTTTCTTCTCCATGTAACATTATGTACATTGTTTAGGATTAAAAGTGTGCACTAAGGATGTGTCTGTAGTCCAGCCAGAGGGATTAAAGGTGTGTGCTAAGGGCTGAGCCACACCACAGCTAGAAACAGGTTTTAGTAAACAACAGAATCTTGGTGTGATCAAATATCCTGCAACAAGTTTTTGTTGTTAAGTCACCAGCTGAACATCATTCATTTTCTTTACCCTACTGTCTACATGTGAGTGGCAAAATTGCATTGCAATTGGACCCCAGGAGTCAAGTGTACAGTACTACTCACAGAGATACCATAGAGCTCAAGGTTCAGATGTAGGGGCACTACTTACAGAGATACTGTACTCATTCTCCTAATTGCTGTGTCAAAATTCTAAACAGCATAATGAAGGAAAAGTCAGTTTGGGCTCACAAGCCAAGGGTACAGGCCAATAAGATAAGAGAGCATGACAGCTGGTGTTTGCACTGGTTGGTCACATGGCATCCAGGAAAAAGATATCAGCAATGCTGTTGCTCAGTCTGCTTTCTCCCTTTTATTAAGCCAAGGACCTTAGCTGTTGGAAATGTGCTTCCCACAGTTAAAGAGGGTCTTCCTATATCAATTAATCTAATCTAAAGAATGCCTAAACATCTAAACAAGCTTGCCCAGACCCTAACCTAATCAAGTTAATGGCTCCCAGATCTGCACAGAGACTTGCCTCTTAGGTGATTTTAAATCCTGTCAAGTTAATAATCAGTATCAGTCATCACAAACAGTAATACTATCTGTTTTAAGTTCATTCTGAATTCATTTCCTATTCGGTCCATAGTATTTTCCTAATCTGCATTATGCAAGGCACAAGGCAAGAGATTTAACATAAAAGGATAGTTTGGGAGGAGTAATCACGTGGTTTTACAGTATGATGATGAGCAAAATGTGATTTCTTTTCATGCAGATGCACAAATCAATGCCTACAAAACGTAAGATAAGAACATAAGGTGGAGACTAGATAAATTCAAAATAACTAGACTTCTGTATTGTCCACATAGTTACATTACTATATAATAGAATACCCAAGGAAGCAAAAGTGACTGAGAAGGATGCTTCTCCAATGCCCTCCCTGTATCCTCAGTCTCATAATGATTTTACTATTTTCCAATAGCAAAAAACTGTGTCCTAGGTTTTCTATTCCTGTGAAGAAATACCATGACCAAGGCAACTCTTATAAAGGACAACACTTAAATTGGGACTAGCTTACAGGTTATGAGGTTCAGTCTATTATCATCATGATGGGAAACAGGCCAGGCATGATGCTGAAGGAGCTGAGAGTTCTACATCCTGTTCCAAAGGCTAACAGGAGAAGACTTACTTCCAGGCAGCTAGGAGGGAGCCCACCTCCACAGTGACATACTTCCTCCCACAAGGTAATACCTACTCCAGCAACGCAACACCTTTTAATAGGGCCAAGCCTATTCAAACCACCACACTGGGGACCAAGAATTTAAATCATTGGCCTTTGAAGGATATACCAAATCCAAACTTGAACACCAATTACTAACTCCCCTTTGGTTTTATAGTACCACACTAGGCATTGATTGGTCATGGGAAAAGAACATGTATGCAAAAGCAATAAAATTATTATGATAATAATAAAGAGAAGGAACATTGGGTGTATCTTAGAATAGTAGATGGCTGTTGCATTTCAGAAGAAAATTCAGAGTAGAACATTTTTCTCACATAGGAGTCAAACTAATAGGTCCCACACGAGCTATTCAAGGAAGTTTCCTAACAAAGGTTAATTAGGAGACTCAAAGTGATTTTTTTTTCCAAATGAAGTCCTGTGATCTGTGAGGCCTGAGCCTGAGAGTCTTCCTGTGGCACAACTGGTCTTTCATCCCGCAGCCAATTCCAAAAACTTGAGGAAGTGCAATCAATACCAAGCTGGCCTTGGACTGCTTTTCAGTCAATGGTTTAGTGGACGTTTTTACAGCTTGCTTCTCAGTTGTTGTGCAAAGACATTTGTTTCAACATCTCAGCCTCTGCTGTCCAGCATTTAGGAAGACATATGAATTATATATACATAGTAAAAATACTTATATGCAATTGTTTTTCCCTCATTTTATCTACATTCCCAGTAGTTCCCAGGCTAGGCCTTCAAAAACACTGACCATAGTCAGTATAGTCTTAATTTTAGTTTTATGTAAAAATTAAAAAATTACATGCCCCAATTTTAGAGAGTATAAATAAATTCATGTTATAGATAGACATGCATATAGAAAGACACACACACACACAATGAATTTTATCTAAACTTCTTTCCTGAAAATCTATACTAGCAATTTAGAGCAAGTGTTTATTTGCTATTGTATTATTATTTAGCCTTGACTTATTTGAATTAGGAAGATTATGCAGACACTGTAATAATATAATAAATCATGACAGTCTGAAACTGAACACGGTCCCTGAAATTGTTCCCTTGTGACTACTGACTATATCTTAACCATCATGGAATTTTGCTGCTATTAACCTTCTGACTTGGCTTTACTGTGTCATCGCCACCTAACTCCTGCTTCAATCAGACGTATTAACCACATGGAGCAGTGCCCTATAAGTCAGCTGTCACAAAGAGCAACAGCCAAAATGTTCATCCTTTGCTTCTAACTTACCAGTTGTTCTGGAAAGCAATAACTATGAATGTCCACATTCATTTCTGCTGTGGAAAATACAATCCAATACATAACTCAATTTAGAAGAAATTTTGACCTAAGATATCTCTTCCAGGTAAAAATGTAGCATTTTAATTCTGATACTGCAATATAATTGAAAGGATTTTTCAGTGGCTTGAAATAGGCATTGTGAAATAATTTTGTTTAAAAAGCAGAACGTATAATAATTCTGTATAAAAGGCAGAATGAAACTCCATTGTGTAAATGTACCACATTTTCTGTATCCATTCCTCTGTTGAAGGACATCTGGGTACTTTCCAGCTTCTGGCTATTATAAATAAGGCTGCTATGAACATAGTAGAGCATGTGTCCTTGTTACATGTTGGCACATCTTCTGGGTATATGCCCAGGAATGGTATAGCTGGGTCCTCAAGTAATGCTATGTCCAATTTTCTGAGGAACGGCCAGGCTGATTTCCAGAGTGGTTGCACCATCTTGCAATCCCACCAACAGTGGAAGAGTGTTCCTCTTTCTCCACATCCTCGCCAGCATCTACTATCACCTGAGTTTTTGATCTTAGCCATTCTGACTGGTGTGAAGTGGAATCTCAGGATTGTTTTGATTTGCATTTCCCTGATGACTAAGGATGTTGAACATTTCTTTAGGTGCTTCTCGGCCATTCAAGTTTCCTCAATTGAGAATTCTTTGTTTAGGACTGTACCCCATTTTTAATAGGGTTATTTGGTTGTCTGGAGTCTAATTTCTTGAGTTCTTTGTATGTATTGGATATTAGTCCTCTATTGGATGTAGGATTGGTAAAGATCTTTTCCCAATCTATTGGTTGCCATTTTGTCCTATTGACAGTGTCCTTTGCCTTACAGAAGCTTTGCAATTTTATGATGTCCCATTTGTCATGGAGTATTACTCAGCTATTAAAAACAATGAATTCGAGAAATTCTTAGGTAAATGGATGGAACTAGAAAATATCATCCTGAGTAAAGTAACTCAATCACAAAAGAACACACGTGGTATTCACTCACTGATAATTGGATAATAGCCCAGAAGCTTGAAATACCCAAGATTCAACTCACAGATCACATGAAGCTCATGAAGAAGAAAGACCAAGTGTGAGTGCTTAGGTCCTTCTTAGAAGGAGTAACAAAATACACAAGGGAGCAAATATGGAGACAAAGTGTGAGACAGAAACGAAGGAGAGGCCATCTGGAGACCGTTCCACCTAGGTATCCATCCCATGTGCAGTCACCAGAGGTAGATGCTGATCTGGATGTCAGGAAGTTCATGCTGACAGGAGCCTGATATAGCTGTCTCCTTAGAGGTCTGCAAGAGTCTCACATATTCAGAGGCAGATGCTCACAGCTAACCATTAAACTGATCATGAGGTTCCCAATGGAGGAGTTAGAGTGAGGACTGAAGGAGCTGAAAGGGTTTGTGGCCCCATGAGGAGAGCAACAATACCAACCAACCAGAGCTCCCAGAGTCTAAACCACCAGCCTGGGACCACATAGGGAGGGACCCATGGCTCTAGCTGTATATGTAGGGGAGGATGGCCTTGTTGGACATAGGTGGGAGAGGAAGTCCTTGGTTCCATGAAGGCTGGATGATGAGTGTGGGGGAATTTGAGGGTGGGGAGGTTAGGAGTGGGGGTAGTCGGGGGACATCCTCATAGAACAGGAGGATGGGGGGTTTTGGGCAGGGTAGGGGGAGAAATGGGGTAAGGGGATAACATCTGAAATGTAAATAAAATATCCAATAAAAAAAAGAATGTTAAAAAGAGGCAGAATGATAACAGGCAGACAGCAGACTTTCTATATGAATTCAGTGTGGACACATATACATCATTAGAATATATACATCAATGGACAGGTACAATTCAGAGAATGTGGACTTGATATAATACAGTCTTTAATGTAATGTCTTGAATGCCTTCAACTCTATTCTTCAATTTCCCCCAATCATGGTCTCTGATTTCCATCTCTAAGGAAAAGATTACAGAAAAGAGTTCTTGTGTTTTTCTGTAAGTTACTATAGTAAAAACTTTCTATACATTACCTAATTTAAACCTTATAAAACAAGAAAACTCATTATAATCTTCATATAAAAATGAGAAAGTATGTCTCTTTAAGTTTAATAAACCTACCCCAAAGCTGCACTGAGTGGGACCTTTGAGCAGTAAGTCAGAACATTTTCTTGTTATTTTTGACTTTTTAGAACGATCATTTGAATAAGTCATGTGTTACATGACCCAGAATGGATCAAAAGTGAAAATCTCACTGACTTCTACGTAATTGTCTTCGCTACTGACAGCCACAATCAGTGGTTTCTTATACATTCTCTAGTAGTATGGGACCAGGGTAGGAAGATACTAACAACAAATGAACAAAAAGTTTGTATGAGTTATTTTTAAGTAATCGCTTGGTGTTCTCTGCAAGATGGTTTTATTCTTTGCCTATTAAGTTATTTCCACCATTCGTTCTGTTGTAAACATTTCATTATAATGTAGGGAATTAGAGTACTGGAGATGCTAAGGCTGACATATAACCATGAGTTTGAGGCCAGCCTGGGCTAAAGGGTTAAGCTCAGTTTCAAACAAAATTAATATTTTTATTATAATGAATAATTTACTCTAGTGGTCATGTCAAACATAACTGTAAACAAAACTATTTTCCCCCAATGTCAAGCTTGTCTCCATACCATTGATGAGTAGGCCATCCTTCCCCATCTAATTTGGCATTTTGATTTTATCATGTCCCAAACTGTAGCCTGTGTTTGCAGCTAGTAGTTTGTGCTTTAGCTAGCTAGTCACTCTACTGGTTGCAACATCCCATAAATTTATTGTTAGAGTTGCTTACAAGGGAATCTGTTCATTTCAGTTCTGACTCTTCATTTCTCATCTCTGATTAGTTTAACTCCCACTGCTATGGATAATAATTTTGTTTTAATTAAACTGTCATTTGCTTGGTAAGATATCTGAAGCATATCAATTAGGCAATTAGTTCTGATCAGTGAGACTTCGGCTTCTCTCTACCAGGGGAACAGCCATGCCTACAACAGCCCATAGCTCTGGATTACAGAGGATGAGGCATTGCTGTGTCCTAAGAGGAGCTGATTCTACAGGGTTATTGTGAGGATTAAGCATACTTGTGAATTCAGTGGGTACGAACTAACATGAGCACATCTTGCTACATTCGAGACAGCACACCATATTGGTCAAGTATGCAGATGCTGGGACTGGCGCTACACTTGCTTCTCATCACGACCAACTCATTGTCTGAAGACCTCAACAAACTTCATTTCCTTACCTCTATGTAGCTGGGAGATGATACAGATCTGGAGAGAGGAGTGGGCACATAAGCATACACCTGGAAAAGCTGTTCATTGGGAGTATGCCATTGAAGGGAATACTGGGACCCATGCCCTTCCTATCTCTTGTCTATCTTTTGCTTCCAGATTTCCTTTGTCATGATATATTTCTTACCATACCCCAAAACATCAGTCATTCATGTACTAGAATATATGAAACAATGAACCCAAACACTCATTCCTCTTTACAAGTTGATTCTAATTGACTAACACAATATAATGACTGGGCAGCCATTCTTAATTTCACTACCTGGAAGTATGCTAGCAAGAAAAAAGCCTTCTCTTCAACCCTATGGTACAGGGCAAAACATAATGAGTAACAGACACCTGGATTTCTCTCCTGTCCTAACTCTCTGACAAGTCCCTTTGTGAAGGCAATGCACCAACACAGTCCTAGATCATAATCTTGGTTATGCTTCAGATCATTATGTCTATTGAATATCTATAAGACCCCTAGCACTCTGGCCACCAACCACATAGAATGTCCTTGGTAAATACTTGCTATTTTCCTACCTAGGCCTTTTCATTGTTGGTTTCCTTGTCAGGTTTCCCCACACACCAATCAGAGCTCAGTGAAACTTTGCAGAATAAATGGTAAACAGAAAACTTCTTCTAGCACTTCTTTATAAGGGTCTTCACCTGCTTTAATTACTTGTAAATCTGTTTATATCTGACATAATCCAAATAGCTTAATTACCCTGGCACATGGAAGTGTTCATGAAACACATGTGCAAGTATGCATGCATACACATAAACACACAAACACACATACACAAACACACACATACAGTGTTTAAAGTAGCTTCTAAATTTCCAGTTTATGTTCACAGTCTTGTACAAAGTTGAATGGAACACAGTATCTATCTTCTTTCAAAGAAACTAAATTCAATGATTGAGGTCCAGTATAATACAATAACAGCCTCGGAGTGGAAAGGATATTCACAGTGAGGGCTGATTAAATAGCAGATCAGGAATGCTGTTCCTTTAGCTATGATTAGGAAGTTATGCTAAAGGGCAAGGAAAACAGAGAAAGGGGTTTTCGATAGGTCAAGGCACAGAGGTGCAAGCCTCTGGAATGGGATGGAGGATTTGTGCACTGTGAGTGGTGGAGACACACTGGTCAAGGTAAATATTTAGAAATTAATCCAACCACTAAGACTGAACCATGTGGATAGTTGGTGATCCAAGTTCACCTATTTAAACTGAATCTTTGGTCTAGGGCTAATTTCAAGGCCAAAGTGCACAGGCTAAGTCAGAGCAAAGAAAGGGTAGTCAGTGGGCCACTCAAGAGGTAAGCTGCCAAAGTAACAGGTATTGTGAACGAGTACACTGTGTAGTTTTCAGGTCTCACTGCATGCTAATGGATAATGGATGGCATTTTTAACTCTGAAAGTTAAGTGAGAAAGTTATAATCATTAAATAGTATATATTTGATTTTCTGCCTCCATCTAGGACACATTTGTGACAATTATTTGCTCTCTTAGAGAAAAAAAATCTACATTTCTCAGAACCTGGCACTTTGGAAGAGACCTCCCTATATTTGCACATGTTAACCTACAATTTTTCTCTCCTGTTGTGCATCTTTCCTTAATTACTCTTCTTCTGGGCCATAGAGGATCGCAGAAGTGTTTGAAACAACAGCTTCCATTGAGAATAGCTCAAGAATTTCAAACAATGTGAATGTACATTGTTTAAGGGAGTATGCTGTGCAGGTGAGATGCGTTTACTGGGGTCAGGAATATGACACAAGCCCCCATGTGCCCATTGTTATCCTGTCCTTTGAGGGTCTACACATTAAGATCTACACTCTACTAAGCCTGCCCTTATTTCTGAGGACTTCCAGTGACTGACCTTCAGACACCTGCTATTGCCAGGATAAATGGGTTAGCAAAACAGTACCATCTGTGTATGCATGGGAAGCCCAAATATGTTGAATTATATTTGTTTAACACTGAAGACACTGAAAAACTTTTCTTTATTTTTTGAAATTGAAAATAGATTCTATCATACAATACACCCCAACCACATTTTCCCTTGTTCCACACCTCCCTGCTCTGTGACCCACCCACTCCTCTCCCCAAGATCCAACCTTTCTCCACTACCTCTTCAGAAAAGAGCAGGCCTCCGGGAGACAATAACCAAACATGACAAAACAAGATACAGTAAGACAAGGAAAAAGCCCTCATACTGAGGCTGGACTAGGCAACCCAATAGGAGGAACAGCTTCCCAAGAGATGGCAAACAAGATACACCACGAGATACACACCCACTCCCACTGCTAGGAGTCTCACAAAAACACCAAGCTAACAGCCACAACATATATGCAGAGGACCTATCATAAATCCATTCAGGTCCTGTGCTTGCTGCTTCAGTCTCTGTGAGCCCATATGAACCCTAGTTAGCTGATTCTTTGGGCCATGTTCTCCTGGTGTTCTTCATCCCCTCTGACTCCTAGAGTCTTTCCCTCTTCCATGGGATTCTCCCTCTTCCATGGGATTCTCCTGAGCTCTGAGGTGAGGGACCTGATGGAGACCTCCAATTTAGACTTTTTCCTTCTCTCCATAATATGTGGATGTGGATCTCTGTGTCTGCTCCCAGCTGGCTGTGGCTGTCTGGTGACAACTGGACAAGGCCCTGATCTATGAGTACAGCAGAATATCATTAGGAATCATTTTGTTGTGATTTTGTTTCTGTCTTGTTTGTTGAGATCAGTCATGTTTGGTTCTGCTCGAAGTCTATCCAGCCTCTGGTTCTGAACCATCTAGGCAGTGTAGGGCTAGAGTAGGCCTCAGGTTAAACCAGACATTGATTGGCCACTCTTAGAAATTCTTTGCCACCGCTGTCCCAGAACATCTTCCAGGCAGAACAGATTATTGGTCAAAGGTTTTGTGGTTGGCTTGGTGTCCACATTTCTGTTTTGGTAGCCTGCAGAGTACCTTCCCAAATTAAAGAGACTAAAATGTAGTTGTGAGGGCTCCATACAGGCACCAGCTCAACCTCTCTACATTCAATGAGCTGTGTGGCTTTTACCCTTAGCAATGGGTTCCTGTTTTCAGTTTTGAGGGGGTGACTTTCTGTCCTAGTATCATCATGAATTATTTGGAGACTTCCATAGGGCCTCTCTAGCCAACAACTCAACCAAATGCAACTTGGTACTGCGACTTGAAGCCTTGCCTAGCTATAAGGGATGGCCAGTTTAGACTATATAAGTCCCATTACTAGAAGTCCTCACTTGGATCACCCTCATGCATCCCAGGGAAATTTCCATGCTACTAGGTCTCAACCCTACTCCAAAATGGCCCCAATTCCAGTTGTCTCTCCCTATACTCTCTCCTCCCTTCATCACATCTTCCCCCTACCTGATAGCTCCCACTTCCATCCCAACCTGTCCCCAGTCCACCTGGAAAATCCATTATAACCAGAAACTATAAACAACTTACTTAGATATCCATCAGCAGAAGACTAGATAAAGAAAATGTGGTATATTTATACAATAAAGTATTAACCATCAGGCAATGATAGAACTAGAAAATATCCTGAGTGAGGTAACCTAGATGCAGAGAGACAAATATAGTATGTAATAACATATAAGTGGATATTACCCATTAAGTAAACCAAACTACAAACCATAGACCCAGAGAGGTTAGGTACAAATGAGGGCCATAGAGGGGACACATGGATGTCCTGGTTGGAAAAAAAAAGTATTTTGCTTGTGAAATTTGTTATATTCTCTTAATATTAACTATTATTTTGAAAATGCATGAGAACTCATTTTTTCCAGTTAAAATTTTGAAATAAATAATATGAAGAAAAGTGATCATGAAGGCACACTTAAAACAGATATATTATAAAATTTACAGTTTACAAAGTTATTCCTGAAGTTGATCATAACAATAGGGTCAAACTGCTGCTGGAGTCAACCCCACATGCTGTTTATTTGAATTTCCAACCTCATCACTCAGCATTTTTTCCAACTCTCTCAGGAAGTGTCGCATAAAAAAAAAAAAAACCTCAAGAAAATACCATCTGTCTATCTGCTCAAGGTAGTACTTTCATTTTTATATTACTGCTGAAAAATTATATCTTATTTCATTTTATGAAAAATGTATTTGATCTAGGACACTAAAATAGACTATACTCTTGTATGACTAACACATGCAGAGTGTATTTCTGAAGTCATCTGTGGGGCCCCAGATATGTAGCTCAATGGTGGACCACTTGATCATCATCCAGTCTTCACCACTGCTAAAGGAAATAAAGAGAATCTGACCTGTAAATAATACTTCCATATTTTCCATGCCCCTGAAACTATAGTTGTAAGAGCATGTTAGAACCATATTTGCTTAAGCACCCTAGATTTTCCCATCCTTATAGAAACCTAGAAGTGGCTACAAGCTTGAGAGAAAAGTGAACAGAAAGGTTTACATAAAGCTAAAAGGAGATGGGCCTCCCCTAAACAGAATTCATCAGTGACGGGAAGGAATGTAGTATCCAGGTTAAGTATAAACTCAAAATTACCCAAGGATTTTTTTCTTTTATTATAAATAGATTATTTTCTCATACAATATATTTTGATAACAGTGTCCCTTCCCTTTACTCCTCTCAGTTCCTCTCCCCCTCTCCTCACATCCAGATCCTCTACTTCTGTCTGCCTGTAGAAAAGAATAGGCGTCTAAGAGATAACAACCAGACATGATGCTAAAATGTAATAAAATAAAATGAAGATCATCACAGTAGTTTTGGACAAGGAAAGATAACAGAAGGAAAAGAGCTCCAAGAGCAGGAACAGGGATCAAAGACACACTCATCACATGTTCAGGAGTCCCATAAAAACACGGGACTAAAAGCTATAATGTCTGTGCAGAGGACCTGGACAGGCACATGCTAGGCCTTGCTTAGTTGATTGAGAGGACCTTGTCCTCCTGGTTCTTCCATCCCGTCTGACTCTTACAGCCTTTTCTATCTTCTCTTCTTTGGCTTTCCCTGAGCTCTGAGGAGAGGGATTTGATGTCAAGATCCCATAGTGTGTTCCAAGTTCTCTCTCTCTCTCTCTCTCTCTCTCTCTCTCTCTCTCTCTCTCTCTCTCTCTCTCTCTCTCTCTCTCTGTGTGTGTGTGTGTGTGTGTGTGTGTGTGTGTGTGTGTGTGTGTTCATGTATGTGTAAAACCTGCTGTTGCCCACTGACTTTTGGAATAAGAAAGTTATTGGCAAATATGGCATAAAAGAACCCATGTAATACAGGGAATATAAGCAAAATCAAAGCAAATTGACATACACATAGGAGGATTTTCAAGGAGGGTATATTGGTAATGCTGACAAAGAAAGCATTTCTGGCATACCCTCTCTCTAAAATATAATGGTGGTGGTGATGATCATGACATTTAGCATTTCCTGATCACCTTGGTATATCAGACTCAGTTATGAATACGTTACATAGACTGTCTTTTTTGCCACCCTGTAGATAAACTAGACACTAAGAGGGTAACTCACTCTGTCTCTTCTCTCCCTGGTCAGTTCCTGCCTGCCTTCCTCTATCCCACCGTCTCTAGCAAGTGTTTGTTCAGTTGTTCTTAGATATATGCAAGAATGAAGCACCAACTGAACAACTATTTAGCATGTACAGTAGACTTGGACGATAATAGTGATCTCTATTTTTCTTGGTTGCCTGAAAGAAAGCTTTGTTTACTTTTGGTCTCTCTAGCCCATCACATTCTCAATATTACCCCAGCTTTCTTTGACAGAGGCAATTTTCCAGAATGCATTTCTTCTTTGCTCTTCCCCCTCAGATGCCAGGATCTTGCATAATAGCATTTACTCCCACATGTTTAATTTGCTGTGCAGGCTGTACCATTGACACATGCTTTCATTTTTCCACAAAGGCGACTGTGCTGAATGTATGGGCCTCAGAGACTCCAATTAGAAAATAAACAAAGGTTTTTGCTAATATTGCCCTCTGGTTTACTTCTCACCTCCCACTTCCTTAATACTTAAATGATAACTTTTATCCATGAAACCTTAAGTCTTCTTGATTTCTTGGCTACAGATTTTACCTGAATTTTTCTTTTCAGTTATAAAGAACACTCAGCAGACACTGGAATATTTCTGAAAGTCTGAATTGTTTCCTTAACTATTTTCAGGATACAGCTTTTTTATCTACAATCCACCAAAAGTCTCAATGTCTCTCTGTGTGTATTAGGGACATACTTATGTATTCATGTGTATATACATGGGTTCTCACCCTTGCATATTAGTGGGAAGGCCAGAGGTCTATGTTGGCTGTTGTCCTCTCTCTATTCTTTGCCAAAGGGTCTCTCATTGAACCAGAACTGATTGAGCCAGGCTGTCTGACGAGTAAATCCCTGGGATTCACCTGTCTTCCCCCTTGGTGCAGGAATTATAGGTACACACCATTGTGACCAACTTATGTGGTTCAGGGGATCAGATCTCAGGTCCTTATGTTTGCAGAGGACTAGACTGAGGTACCTTCCCAGCCCCTCAGCTTATCTCTTTGGAAATAACCCCTGTCTCAAGGCAAACCAGTGGCACAAAGTCTTCTGGGCAATTACAACAAAGCTCATTATCCTTCTGTGTAAGCTGCACCTTCGCTCTAGCCCACAGCACCCTGGGTATTCTGCTGTTTAGAGACTGCATCCGTGGACTTAGAGCTACAAGTTTCCCAGTTTTACAAACCTTCTAGAAAGTTCAGCCAGGCATCATTTTGTGTGCTGATTGAATACTATGCATCACATTTCTTTGAAATTCTGCCATGGACATATCAAAGACTGTATTTTCAGGGACCATGCTGGTTTGTCAGGGTGGGAGGTCTTCTCCTTTCTCCCTGCCTGCTGAGGCCTTGAACATGTCTGTGAACAGCAGTTTTACAGTTTTAAACCTGCTTGGGAAATTATTAAACATTCATTTAATATAAATATTGTTAAAGGTTTTTAAAGTATAGTTGAAGGAAAGTTTTGTAAAACCATGCCTATTAATTTTCCTTCACTAAGTCAGACGCTGAAATCAGAGACTTTTACTCTGCATAGTTGATAAGAAGTGGCAAAGTTAATAGACCTATCAAAGTCCATGTTGTTGTGACACCAATTTTTTTACTCTAAATATCCCTTGAGAAGTTTTATTTTTCTCATCATTACTATTGATGTCACATTTTAAAGTCCCATTCCTAGGCTTGCCTAGATGTAAAGAATATAGGTTCATTTAAAATGCAATTATATTTTCCAATTAAAAAAAAACTTCATGCTTTTATCCTGCCTTTTGATTTCAAATCACTGTCAATCTCCTCCCCCTAGGGTTTCTATAACTCTGTGTGTGGGGGGGGCAGAGAGGCAGAGAGAGACAGAGACAGAGACAGAGAGAAGTGAGAGGGAGAGGGAGAGGAAAAGAGAGGGAAAGGGAGGAGAGGGAGAGAAAGGTGGCCTTTCTTAGTATGTTTTCTGAAGGAGAAAGGTTAGAAGTACCTCAGACAGAAAGAAACATTGCTGGACATTTGCATCACTGGTTTTTTTGGGGAAATGATGTTTGTTTGTTTGTTTGTTTGTTTGTTTGTTTGTTTGAAGGAGGACAAAGTAGAAGTTATGACCTTCCATCCATGCCAGGATGTAGGGTTTCAATTGCCCTTTTGCAGTGTTTGATACCTCATGATGGTATAAACCCAGAAGTAATGGACAGACAGAAAAGACAGACAAGCAGTTCTCAAAGTGGAGAAGCAAGATCAGCAAGGCAGATCAATGGCCCTGTAGGGGATGGCTTATCTACCTCTTTCCCTTTGTGTGTTATGCAGCCTCTTTGAGCCTCATGTTGGGTGCCAGCTATCAGTCCCACTTTGGTCCCCCTCCCTTAATAGCATGATGGACTGCAATCAGACCAATGACCTGAGGGAGAAAATGGGATGGAAATGGCCGAGCGTGATAGAGACCTCAGGTGATGTGGAAGTACAGAAAGAAACAGACATCTGGGAAGACAGGCTTCAGGGAGCTCATCTAATTGATGGGAACAAAGGCTTTTTAAACTTTCGGGGAGGAGGTAGGGGTTTTCAGGAGAATGCATAGCATTGGTTGGAGCTGAGGTGGTGGTGGTGAGCCTCATTTGCATGAAGAGTAATTCCAAGTGCTGCTGGATATGACCTTGTAAGGGGAAAACAAGCTTGACCTGGCTATCAGGCTACAGGACTTCCTCTGGTGGGTCAAAGGTGGGGGCACAGCTCTACATGTGCCAGGACATGCAGGTCCGGTGCGGGGTAATACTCCTGCCAAGCTCAGGATGAGATTTCCAGGGCTCAGACATGCCTCAACCCCACTCTTGCTCCAGGCTTACTCCCCACAGCTCCACAACTCCCAGAGCCTCGCATGCCTGTATGACAGACACAGAGACTGAGACAAAGACAGAGAGACAAAAAAGAGACACAAATACAGAGAGAGACAGAAACCCAGAACAGGAGCACAACCCTGAAGTGTGAGAATGAAGGTCCAATGATCTATTCAGCAGTCAGTTCTTTCCTCCACCTTAGTCAGGAGGGGGTCTCTCCTGTTGTTTTGCATACTCTAGGCTTTCTGTCCCTCAAACATCAGTCAATCCTCCTGTACCCAACATACCCACCTCTGGTAGGGGCTCTGACATTACAGGTGCATGCCACGGTGTCTGGCTTTTTAAATGTAGGTTCTGGGAATTGGCTTCAGTTGTTCTGGCTTATACTACAAGTACCTTTGCCTGCTGAGAAAATTCCCCAGTCCTGTTCTTAGTTTAATTTTTAGTGATAGTTTTTGTCAGAAAAATATAGTATTCTTCCTACAACTATAGCAAAAATGAATTAAGACATACACAAAAAATGTAAGGCAAGGGGAGACTGAAACCCTTTAAGTCTTAGACAAAGTACACACACATGCATCATTTTAATTCTTCAAAAACTGAGGTTTAGACAAACGTATATCCTGAACATTCCACCCACGAGGAGTCACACATTTGATTTCAATCAACTGCATTCATACAAATAAATCTCCCAAGCAAAGTAATTCAATTATTGTGTGAAACTTGGACCAGGAACATTTTTCTTTTGCCTTTGAAAATATGAACTAAACGTTGTTTAGAATCAGAATCACACCACATCTTACAACCACCCGACTTTACATTTTAATCATGCTTGCTCTGTGTGTTCCTCACAGAACCCTCCTCAGTGAGACTGCCAAGAGTGTCAGATCCAAAGCAGTGCAGTCTTTGCTTCAGGATAGACTGGAAGCATAAAACTAGTACTAGTCACCTTTAATTTAAACTAGTTTCTGCAACATTTAATGATACTCAAAATACATAAGTGCAGAAAAACAGAATATATCTGATTCTTTCCAACCAAGATCAACACACACACACATTTACCCACTTCATACAAAACTTAGGATCCAATTCTTTTTCTTTTTCTTTTTTTTTCTTTTTTTTTTGGTAGTAGTTGAAAAAAAGAAAAGAAAAGTCAGTGGGGCTCTCTTGTTTCTGGGGTGTGAGGCTTGAGCTCTTGGTGGGGCTAGTCTGCTTTCTCGTTATCATCATAGGCTTCACAGGAGCTGCCTTGGCTCGTCAAGTGGCTACCAAGTTTATATGAAAGTGGTACTAGTTCTTAAGGCTCATGTGCCTGATATTGCTGAGTGTTGCATGGGCATTCGTATTGATGATGGTGCTCAGGAAAGAAAAGACTTGTTTTCTATGACCCAATCTAAACTTCAGAACCAATACCACTCCTTTCCTGTGGGCTGCGGGCTCCACTCCCACAGTCGTATGGTGAATAGGCCTATTGTAGGGGAAGGAGTTGCAGGCTTTCAGATGATGGGGCTCAGTGCTGTACATCTGCATATTCCTTTTGATCAGGAAACTGGAGCAGTTCCATACCTCCAAAGGCAGATGTTTTGGACATGCCTTGATTCCTGTCACTATGGTAGCTGGAGCTCAGTTCCTCTTTATCTTTACTTTTGAATACATTCTTGGCACTGAAATTATATTTCTATCCAAATATAAGCCAGCAAGGAGACAAATCCTCACCTAGTATGACATGATTTACAAAATCATTCAATGTAAGAAATATTTTAATCGGACTGGACAAATGACTCAGTCATTAAAGAATGCCTACTATACTTAGAGACACTCCTGGTTTGGTTTCAGCACCAATGTCCTATAGCTCACAACAATCTGCAAATATAATTCCAGTGGGTCTTATGCCTTCTGCCCTCTGTAAGCTCTCTCTCTCTCTCTCTCTCTCTCTCTCTCTCTCTCTCTCACACACACACACACACACACACACACACACACACACATACACACACACATGCGCATGCACAAATTCTTAAAACCTTTGAAAGGTAAACATTTTTATTGACTTAGAACAGGTAATATGTCCACCTCCTAGAAAAGGTTAGGTACTCAAGAGTGGAAAGCAGAAATGATGAATAGTTTGAGTGGATACATACATGTATGAAGAATGACATGTGAAAAGGTGGTAAAAGACAGGGAAAGATGGAGAAGAAAGTCATCAGTCAGGAAAGGGAACAGCAGACGAGGTGTAAAAGAAAAAAAAGGTCTGTGCCTAGTGTTGGTAATTTAAAAGACATTTTGTCTCAACTCTATCAACAGCAGAAGATCACTTCAAGTAAGAATTTGGAAATAACACTTTGAAATGAAACTGTAAATCAGTTTCTTCACTCTACCTTGAAGGAATCAGTGCACAGAAGCAGGATTCTTTGCTAACTGATGAAACTAGGAAGAAAATTTTAATCACTTTTGAAAAAACATTTGTTTTTAATATATCTCTGTGTGTGTGTGTGTGTGTGTGTGTGTGTGTGTGTGTGTGTGCTCACATGTGCTCAAGAGAGTCCAAGGAAGCCAGAGGCATCAGATGCCCTGGAGCTAGATATACAAGTGCAGTGAGCCAACTGATGTGGGTGCTGGGAATTTAACTGGGTCCTCTGGAAGGGTGACATGTACTCTTAACCACTGAGCCATCGACAGCCCAGGATTTGAATCTTAAAGGGCAGTTTCAAAATGATTATATTACTCACATGAATTGCCTTGCTTTGCTGGTTTACATACAGAGATTTTCCTGAAAAGCACTCATAAATTCTATTGCTACCAAATCAAACCTTGGATGGCTAGATTTTTCTTCTAAAAGTTTCAGTTTAATCCATTTAAAAAAAATAAGTGTAATTACGTGATATCAAAGTAGTTGGTAGGGTAAAGCCAGCTGTGCACGGGGATTAGATAATAAATGGCTATTTTATTTTGTCACTTTCGAGAGCACTAGAGAACTTTGGTATTAACAGATGCCCTAGGGAGCAGTCCAGTAAAAGTCCAAGAAGAAAAAGCAATTCAGAATTTGTGAAATCTGTCCACAGCCATTATGTCTGCATTTGCCTCAATGGCTGAGGCTGTTCTAATCTTCACTTGGTCTAGATGTACATTTATCTTGTCAGTGTACAGATATGTAAAACATTCACCTTTTCAAAATCTAAAGGTCACACTAAGTAGCTTGAGGAGTTTAAGAGCACTCAAATGTCCAAAGATCTTTGCCTATTCGTTGAAGTATTAGCTTTAGAATAATTGCATATATCAAGGCCAGAAACACTTAAGAAAGAGAAAACACAGAAGTGAAAATAACAGATTCAATTAAGTTTTATGGGACTCGGTGATTAATTAAAGTAATCTTTATCTTTACTGTTCACCATGCACCCTTAACGGGGACATGGAGGAATGTTAAATTTGTACAATTTGTCCCATGTCAGTGTATTTTCCAAAATGTGTAAGGATGAAGAAGTTGGTAATACTGTTGAGCTTGAGTGATGTAATATATCTGGCCCTTCTATTTATAATTTATTTTTATTTTTTTATGGGGCTTAGGTTATAGGGTCCTAGTTGATGTGACTGAGAAGTGAAATGAGTCTTGTGAATGCAACTCTTTGTGTCTTTACTTACCAAGGGGATTACAGTTAGGTGACAAGGAGACAGGACTCCATATCAACGGCTTCCTCTGCTGTGACCTGTTGTCATACTTAGAGAAATGTCTGTGTTGATCAAACTCAAAAATGTTTTGCCACATTTAAACGTTTTAATTATCAAAAAGGCATACATTTTAAAAAATATATCAGATTGATAAAATTAAAAATCCATTTCTATTTACTGAAATTTAGGGATACACCAATTATTAATTTGGTGTTTGAAAATCCAAAAGCACTTCGTATGCAGTTTTATCAGGCTAGACACCTCCTCTTGTCCACAGCCTCTGACTTAAAGATATACTTAAATTTGTAGATTTTTCACCTTCGGAATACAAACCAGAAAGAAGGAACAAGTCATCGACTAGCAGGTTTTTTTCTACTTTTCAAAACAACAAACAAAAAGAACAAACAGAAAAAAGGAACAACACTGACAAACAACAGATTCCTTGCAGTCTATAAACACAACGCTGTATGCTCTGACTAGAAGACAGACTCTTTACCATATTCATGCTACATGTAAAAGTGTAAGACAGGAATGAGAAAGGAATACATGTCCACATATCCACAGACACAAACATAGAAGCATACAATCCAGAATAAGAATTGCATGTGAGGCACCATCCACCATTGATCAACACACTTGCAGCTATTGATAGTTTCGTGTTTGCCCCTCAAGTTGGCTGTGTTAAAATATTACTATGGTGCTTGATTGGTAACACATACACTACAACTAAAGTAATACAGAGATTAGTATGGCCTCTGCAAAAATGGCATGCAAATTCATGAAGCATTTCATATTGTGCTCCAGCTCTGACAAAGGATGCCTGACAAAAGCCAACTGTAACTTGGAAAGGTCTTCCTGAGGCTGTTGCATTTTGCAGTAGGTAGTAAACAGCTGATGATCCTTCCTCACAACCTCCTGGCATCTTTACAGCATCACAGATGTGTCAATAATAACTTCTCTGATAATTTCTGTATTGCTTGGTATTATCTAAAACATATATTAGTACATTAGAATTCCAACAAAAACATAACATGTGTTCTTGGTTTCTTTAAAAAAAGAGAACCTTATAAGCAGACGAGAAATTGAACACAGAAGACTGTGCCAACACATAAATTATATTTGGACATACCACTCAAAAGAGATTTATGGATCACTGGATGTGTGTGAGAGAAAATACTTAGTTTTCGAACTGGTACACCCTGAAAACTATATGTATGCTTCAGAAATAGAAGTGGATTTGATTACTCACTTAAAATGACTGTGACCTGAGCAATTTTACATCAAATTCATCTTTCATCCATGGAAGTTACTGTTCTTACCTCGAACAGTTGTCTAACAATTGAGATCAGAATCATTTAGCTTACTACCTGCTGCTTTGCTATATGGTTTGTACAGAATTTGTCTTCTTCCTTCCCACACCATTGTTATCGTTCTTGTGAAGAGAGCAGGTGAACGAGCAACAAGGAGAACTGGAGCAGGAGAAAGAAGAAGAGAAAGGAGAGGAAGAGGAATGTGGATGGTTTGGAGATGTATCTCAATGGAACAGTGATTGCCTGGAAGGCATAAGGATCTGGGTTTGATTTCAGCACTGAAGAAAGGGTCCATTTTATTTTAGGAGCATACCTTATCTAAAGCTCTGTTGGAAACTTTAAACACATCATATAACATAATTCTCATGATATCCCTGAGTAGGTATTATTCCAGATTTGAAGATAATGAAACAGACCTAAAGAGATGAATTATCTCACTCAAGGATCAATCAACTACTCATTATAGAGTCTGGTTCCAAATCTTCTGATTTGTATCTAAGAGTATCTGATAACCAATTTTAAAAACTAGAAAGTTCCATAAGGCTTCCAAAAGTGTCCTGTTTTGCTGTGAACAAAAGAATAAAGTAGAGAACTCACCATGGAACTGGGAGAATACTTGTGTCAAAATGCTTTTAACCCCTGACCATTCTGGTAACCTGTAAAGCAGAGGAGCTGGGTAGCAGGTTGAAAGCTGCCTTCCAGGTGTCCTTAGGCATAGCAAACTTAACAGAAGGACATGACCCCCTTGAAGTTCCTAGTGGACTTTGTGTTGCTCAGCAGACAACTCTAGAGATGGTTGTCTAAAAAACCTTTTGCAGTGATTTGTAGATTATTTGTAAATGTGTATCTTGCATGCATAAGGTTGTAGTTATTGGTTATCTTCTATTAGAAAATATAGGTTACTTCCTTCATAATAGTTTTAAATGGTCATTAAGAAAGAAATATACTATCAAAACACTTCTTAGAATTGAATTGAATTTTAAATTTATATGCGAAACATCACAGATATACACTCTATTGGGGTAATTGAAGCATTGATACGGAGATATATTATGTGATATTTAAATTAAATTAAATCAACCTGTCTTCCTCAAACATCTGTTACTTCTATGTTGGAAACTTTCAAAATCTTTTCCTGCAGTGTTTTGAAATGTGCAATATGTTATCACATTCTGTAGTCACCAAGCTCTGTAACGGCACTCCAGAACTTCTTGCTCTTGTCTAACTGTAACACAGTTGCCACAGATGAACCTTTCTTTATATCCCTTCCCCAACACTTCTCACCTTGTGGGACCACCACCCTACTCTCAATCTCTGTGAAGTCAACATTCTCAGATTCCACATCTGAGTGAGATCATGTAGTGCCTGTTTCTGCACATGGCTTACTGTCTTGGTGTGCTACAAATGTCAGAATTTCATCCTTTTGTGTATCTGAATACTATCCTACAAATATATATATCTCACATCTTTTTGATGTACCCACCAATGTCTATATGTGCTCTCTGTCAGACCCTTTTCCTCCCATCTTGTCTGTTTTAATATTCCTGAACTACTTACCACACTAGTTTTCATTTGTACATCTATAAAGTTCATCCCATCTTCCTCCATGATTTCTATATTCTATTGATACAATTATTTTGTTATACTGGAGTTCATTTCCACAAGTCTTTTTATCCTAGCACATAGTAGGTATTCAATAATTGATTGAATATTGACTATGTGGTGATGTCACTGAAAATAGAGACTGAGTGTTGGTGACTTGACTTTTAGCAGTGACTGTCTCTGTACCTAGCTTGGAGTATGTGTGCATTGTTTTTTGAGTGAGTGAGTGAATACAAAAGACACTTAGAGTCAAGTCTATCAGAGATTAAAATATTCTTAGAGCACAATTGTCATTTAAGACAATATTTAAGGAAGATAATGGGGTAGAATGTGTCAGAGAATTGATGGCACAATTTTGTAAAACAAAAATTAACAATTAAAAAACTAAGCTTTAAAGTTCAGAATGAGATGCACTTCCCCAAGTGTTCCATACCACTCATAACGACAAAGTCCCCTGTCATAGAGAGGTACAGTCTCTCAGTAACATTGTTATAGGTACAGTCAAAAGCAAGAGTCCTTGCCTTTTACACTTTCAAAAAAAAAAAAAAAGAGTAAGAGAAGTTTATTGTGTAGGAGCAACTTAACTTAAATACATGGGTTTACTCGAGGGCTCTATTCCTTCTGGTTTATATAGATGACACTAGACATAAACTTTTGTTTAATCTAGTAATTCTCTTTTAAGTGGTTCATAGCCATTTTCTGCCCTCAGATTGCAGACATGACTGATATAGGGAGAAGTGTGGGGTTCCATTCTTCCTTAAAAGAGCAGATGTCTTTTATAGTCCCGAATGACATAGCCATTGCCAATATTTTAGACAGAGAAAAGACCAAGTAGGAAAGACCAAGGAGTCACTTCTGAACACTTAGCAAAGAGAGAGTCACCAGAGAAATCAGAAGTGAATTCAAACAAAGAAAACTGGAATGTAGAACAGCTCAGAGTGGAGAGAAAGCAGCCACCATCTAGCAAGAAATTGCAGCAAGGGCTCAGACAGTGTGCTTAGGGAAACATGAGCTGTTGTTGTTGTTGTTGTTGTTGTTGTTTGTTTGTTTGCTTGTTTCATGATAACATAATCTCTCCGTTTATCTTTGTGAATGTCAGAGAAATGGGAATGAAATGAACAGCAGATTTTACAGCTGATTAAAAGTTGTGCTTAGAGATACTCATGGGGAGAACGGGACTGAGGCTCACTTTGGGTGAATGTCAGAGGCAGGTTCTAGTAGAGACACAGGGACTCACAGTTGGAGTTATAATTATTAACAGAGCAAGATGACAGAATCTAGATTTCCTTGTCATCCAATAGGAAGTGCATGACAAACTAATATTATAATGGCAAACAATGTCATTTTAAAAATATTTTTAAACTTGAACATTTGGGTTTTCTCTCTTTTTCTTCCTCCTCTACTCTTACTTTTGCTTTATTTGAGAGGCTTTCCATTGTCCCCACTGCCCTTCAAGTCTTTCTCTGCCTGTCTCACCCTCCAGAGCTCTGCTACTGATCTCAAGTTAGCCTTTGTATTTTAGAACAGCTTTAGGTTAGTTAACCATCCTGAACAGAAAATTCAGCTTTCCATATGCTTCTTCCCACCACACCTGCCTCCCACTACTCAACCCTGTCACTAACATCTTACTCTCAGAGGTGAATTTGTTAGAGTTTGATGAGTCAATACTGACAGGATATCAGCAAATGTCGATGGTTTACTGTACACTGCTCTCTTTGTATTATTTGGTTCTCGTGGATTTTAACACTTGGCTGTGTCATGTGTATATTCCAATGTGTCCTGAATAGTTCAAATGACTTAAAAAAAATCCCCTGTGTTTCCTTTATCTCTTCTTTCCCAACCACTGACTGTGACACTGTCTCTATGGTCCTACCTTTCCAAGAATGCTACATAGTTGGGGTCCTGTATAGTACTGAAGGTACTTGTAGAGAGTGCTGAGCGGAAAAGCTTGAGACACATAGTACACAGATAAGTCAGACATGTGTATCCGTATGCTCAGGTATCTACCTACTACTTTTTCTTTGAAAGTGTTCAAAGAAAAGACCTGGACAAGATTATGTTAAGCAGATTCCATTTTTGTGTCTCCAGAATGCTAAACAATGTGCCCCTCTTCTCAAATATAAACACAGAAACTATTTTACTAGTACTCTAGTGTTAGGGGTGAAGATTATATGGATTGCTATTTATAAAAGACTTAGCATATTGCCCAACATATGCCTCAGTACATAAGTTGCAATCTATGTACAAGTTTTCAACTCATTTAGATAAATACTTTAGACCATAGAGACTAGATCACATGATACTAGTCTATGGAGCTTTCTGAGAAATTTCTACCCTGCCTTCCAAGTATTCTCAGTAGAGAATAGGTATTCTCAGTAGAGAATGATGACTGTTTAATATTGAATCAGCTCCCTAGTAGGGAGCTGGAAGTCAGGGAGGAGGTCTTGGCTGAAAAGCATAGAACTCATATGTTTGAAGTGAAGGGACCTTTGAGCAAGCTGACTACATCTCCTGGGGCCCAAAGTGAAACAGAAGAGAGTCATGGCTGTATAAGAAAAGACCAGGAAGAAGAGGAATACTGTATTGCAAAGGGGCCTTACAGAGCAAGAGAGAAATGAAGAGACACAACGTTTATGGTTCTGGCAGATAACCTGAAGCCGAAACCCTGGGGACACAGTGGCTCCTTTATCCAGATTTGTTTCAACTGCTCTTTCCCTCCCTCCCTCTCTCTCTTCCCCCTTTTCCCCTTAATCTCTCTCTCTCTTCCACCCTCTAATCCTCTCTCTCTCTCACCCTCCCCCTTTCTCCCTCTCTCACCTTTTATCTCTGATAAAAGCAACCACCCCCTTTATGGATTTGGTCATTAGTAAGATTATGTGGTGTTAATGAGTTCTTTCAGTTCCTGCATCTGTGAATTTGCATTGCACCTGTCCCTGCAGTACACGGAGGAAAATATTTACATGTGCTCATTATTCTAGACTTGAGTCTAGTTGTAGCAGGGTCAAAAGAGCTATGATGCTGTGAGATCACCCATTCAAAACTAAAAGCAAGATGATGGTGATTATAAAGGGTGGAAGAAAAAAAACTATCATTATTAAATTTCAACTTAAGGTGAACAAGTTTATATACTACTAGAAAAAAAGTTAATTTTCAAAAATTGCTTCTTTAGTTTTCATATAAAAACAAGTATATTTTCTTTACAGAGTAACCCCAACCAGCTACTGCTATTCAATAAACTGAAATAATTTTTAAATATATAATATACAAATAAACACTAACATAACTTCTATATTTTCATTCTCACATCAAAATTTGTATTTATTGTGCTCTCTGCTAGTGGTTTTTGTTTTCTATTTAAAAGCATTTTCAGATTGTTAGACATTTTATAGACAGATTCTCTTATAACCTGGTATTTTAAGACATCTGTTTCTCTAAATTAATCTGAAATTTCTATAATGGTTGGTTTTGTGTCATGCATATAGTTTTAGTCTCTTATAAAATATTGAGATATTCTACCAAAATCATGAGTCACTATTTTCTTGGATTTTTTCTTAAGGAAAATACATCTTTATATTTTAGAACATGGTGAATTTCTGATTTTAAACTGTTTGGTTTTGAGAACTTTCAAAGGCGTCAGTATGGGCTGAGAACCTAGCTCAATAATAACACTGATCTAGCATACATGAGGCTCTGGGATCAAACTCAGATAGACAGGAAATCAACTAGAGGTTGGGAGTAAAGAGGCAAGAAGGGAAAGGAGGGAAGAGGGAAAGGAGCACAGCAGGGCAGAAGGCAGCAGACAGGCGGATAGCTAGTGTGTTGTAGTAAGCCAAAATGTACAATAATTGTAAACATAACTTGGACATCATCAATAATATCCAATCAACTTTCTAGGCTGCAGTTTTCAAAACTCTTTGATAGACATTCTTATCATGCCAGTCAATATTAGATTGACAGTGTCGCTTTCTGGGGGATATACGAGAGACAATTATCACCACACTATTTCAAAGAATAACTGGGATGGTTTGTGTTCTATTCCAGTACAGGACCCAGCAGTTGATATTATTTTCAGTGCCACCATGCTATAAAGATACTGCATTGTCAGTTCCTCTACAGATTCCCTCAAATCTAGACTCTTGGAGATAAAGCACACATCGACCCCAAGATGCTGTGACAAGGAAGACTCTGTCAGCTCTTGGAAACATGCAGAGATAGCTTGGGTTGTCTACAGTGCATTAATTATATTATAACACACTCTAGAAAAAGATATTCATAATTCAATAATGTGGGGATTTTAGGCATCATGTTTCATACTTAATAAAAAAAAATTCATTAGCGTCTCAAACTTCCTATCTCAGGAAAAAAAAAAAAAACATGGTCATTATTGACAAATAAATGCCCACTTAATAGTACTTTCTTTGTTCTAGACCATGGAACCTCCATCAAACCCACATGACAAATGTGTGAAGCAGGTACTATTATTACTTGCCCACCACTGTACGGAGTAGAAAATGGCAGCATAGGTGGATTATAACTGAAGGATCCAAGGTCCTTTAATTCTTGAAAAGATAAAGCCCATCCTCTACTCCTTTACTCCCTTCACCACTTCACATGCTATCTGTCATTCACATGGGACACTTCAAAGAAACTGATTCCACACCCCACCAAAAAACAAAAAACAAAAACAAAAACAAAACAAAAACGCCTACAATCTCCTTGGGAGATCTACACTACATTATTTTTAATATTCTCATCTCTCATCAAAGGTTTGTTAAGTGCTTTAAAAGACAATTTCCCATTTAATTTTTTTTCTCCTGAATCGTTGAAGTCAAGAGGAAATCTCCTTTTATAATATATCATTAGGAGAGTACATTCACAGAAGCTCCACCAAAAAAAAAAAAAAAAAATCGGCTCACACATAATTGAATACAAATAACTAGAAGGCCAGAAAAATGGATACTTATTCCTCACAAAGTCAATATTTGACATCAGAAAACTTCCCAGCCACAGGTAAAAGTTAACCTAACAGAAACGTGTCCTGCAAATCAATGGGCTGGCCTCCACACTGAATGTTGTTCTGCTAGGTCTGGTACATGTAACCACAAAAAGATGCCTGGAAATGACATTGCTGTCAGCATCTTCTCACCACAACATACTGCTGAATTGATTACTTTATTCTTTTCCTATCGTATTTCTCCCTATGTAAAGTCATATGGTTCAACACTCAGAGCATGGAGTGTCAACCCTTCCTAATCTCATGATAACGTGGATATCACTGTACCACCAATAAATGAATGAATAAATGAATGAATGAGTGGTGAATGAATGGTCATAGAGAAACAGAGGCCAGGCAGAGCGCTTACTTCACATCCAAGCTGCATTGCCAGCTAATCACTCTGTCAGTTTGTGAGAATTCCTTTCAACTCTGAGACTCTGTGTCATCTGTGCCAACAAAGTGACAGTAAGTGAAAGAAAAAAAGTGAAGATGAGAGATGTTCTTGTCGTCTAAACTAATAAAGATCTGTAATACTCATGAAGACACAGCCTCTCTCATAATGTTTCCTATAAACTCAAGGAGGCTCCAGCATCCTATCTGAAAAATACTTTCATCACACTGAAGCATGTTTCCGGTTACAACTTAGTCATCTTATTAATGAAAGCCAAATTACAGTGCATTTATTTGAGTTTATTAAATTATTCCTAAATGGGTGACTTCAAGATAGGAGTAACTTTTCTTGTTTTCTATGTAATTAGACAGTCCTTTCCCTTTGTCATAAAGATGTGTGAGGTGATTTAAAAGAACACCTCTTAGAGCAACTGGCATGTTAATGAATTCTTGAGGTTGATTCATCAAATGCAGTTAGTGCTCAGATATTAAGCATGTTGCATACTTTCTTGACCACCACATTTCTTAGAAGAGACAGGAGGAGGAAATACTGGTATATTGTGAAGATATTAGGAAGTGAAGAAGGTCTTTCTTCTTCCACATTCTTTCAAAAAGAAATTTTCCACTGACTTCCAACAAGGATTTCCTCCTGAGTAAATGAAATATGCTCATAAGTAGTCTAGAGAGATAGATTTGTGTGGCTCTTCCTATAATCTAGCTTGGATTCTCCAAATTATGGAAAGTGTCCTCAGCAATCATTCTAAGTACAAAGCAAATACAGCTGTAGGTGAGATGTCTGTCAGATCTGAAAACCTCAGATTGGAAATAATATCTCCATCTCCATTGAAACAGAGACCACTTCTCTTGAGAGAGTAGACACCCTATTTTAATACAACACTATGAATATCTAGTCTCACTGAAATAAGTGGCTGGAACTGTGAAGGTCCCAAAGAGTGGACACTTATACTTCACACACACACACACACACACACACACACACACACACACAATATGCAACACCGGAACACTTCCAGGTCTTAGGTAGACATAACTTGGGAAACTCATTTGAAACATCCCCCTTGCTTTGGAAAGCTAGTCAGATTACCCCATGAACCATTGAATATGGCTAGAATGATAAAAGTGTTGCCTAAGGGTGGGCATATTGAGCTCAAATGTAGCCCCTCTTCACACCAAGTAATTTGCATGCCTTTTAGTAAGTCTTCCCGGCTGTAGCACTCACAAATGAGCAATATTCTTGTTAATGATTCCAGCATCATCACCACAAAATACTATTCTGTATTTTAAAGTATAGAGAGTGTCTTTCTAAGACAGGCCAACATCTTTGTAAAATCATTCTGATAAATTTCTTGTAGTCTGCCATGCATATAGGATAATCAAGATGACTGATCCTCTCAAGATCCTGCCAACTGTGCTTCCAAAGCTGATTGCTTTGACCTCACGTTAAGCAAAGTAGTCAACAACTCAGATGAGTTTAGTAGCTGCTTCTGCGGAAATAACAGTCTCAGTGCGGCTGTTTCATGGTTAAGTTGTTTCATGCTTAGCATAATTAGAATGCCTAAAATCGGGAAGTTGTTGATGTCTCATGTAAAGACTGGAACCTTGGAGAAACTATGAACAGATTTCTAGTCTCTGTGTGGATTTACTGTGTGAGATGGCATCATCCCAGAGTGCTCCATTTGTGTTTGCCCACATTGAGCATCAGAACATTAGAAGGAATTGGTTCTCTCCTTCCACCATGTGTGTCCTAGAGATCATTATTGGGTCATAAATCTTGGCGTGAAGTGCTTTACACAGTGAGCCATCTTGCCAGTCCATAAAAACATTTTAAATCCATTTTCTCTGTAGCTCACTAAAAATTACCACAAATACAACTAGCAAGGTGGTTCAGTGGGTAAAGATTTTGCCACCAAGCCTGACTACCTGATTGTGACCCCCAAAACCCACACATAGTGAAAGGAGAGAACCAAGCTCCACATGTGGATCGTAGCAAGCAAGTACCCCACCCCCCAAAACATATACACCTAGATACATGGATGGATGGAGATGGATGGATGGATGGATGGGTATGATAGATAAATAGAGAGAGAAACAGAGAGAGAGAGAGGGATGAATGGATGGATGAATATATAGAGGTAGAGAGATGAAAGAAAGAAAGAAAAAGAAAGAAAGAAAGAGTGAGAGAAAGAGAGAAAGAAAGATAGATAGATTAATGATTTTTACTTACCATAACTATAAAAGAATAGGTAGGAGAAATATACATAACATTTTTAAATTTAAAAAACTTCAAAGAGATGTAAATTTTCAAAAGAGTCTTTAAAATACATATCAGCATTCAAACAAGAACTTATAAGGAAAAAATAAAAGGGGACATGGAGACTAGAAATCTCCAGAGCTTAGAAAAGAAAGGAAAGTGGAAACACTGAAGATATGAATCATAATAAAACCCACAAAAGGGTGTAAACATCCATTTTAAAAGTCCAGAAATGAGTCTTAACAAATACGTGTGAACAGAACAATGTAGAGAAGGTAGCATATATGTAACAACAGACAAGGTGTGTCCCACACATCCACAGCTGATGTTTCCAAAAGACAAAATGCATTTGTAGAAAGAAAATATTCCTAAAATTTAAATTTTAGCCATATTTTTAATTTCTAAATTTAAAAAAGAAACCCCCGGTTTTATAAAATCTGATAGAAAATAATATCAAAGTGAATCTTAGTAAAAGACAATAATTTTATAGTTTTGTTTTAAAAATCAACTTACATGGTACAAGGAATAATTGTCAGGTAAATCTTAGGTGTGTTTGGTGTTGCACTTGGGAACAGACTATAGAATAGTATCTTTTCCATGCTAAGGTAAAGTAAGTTTGATCTAAACAGTTTGTGTTCAGGTAAATAATTTTTCAAGTACATATGGATTATATATGTAACAAAGAGAAGTTCTTGGGAAGGCTGTAGTGTATAGATACATTCATTTTAATACTTATAATCCAGCCAGACAAAAGAAATCTACCATGGCAAACTATGATTAATTTAACTCTGTGGGAATCAAGGTAGATATTTCCTATAAACATAGTAACTCTTTAAGTTTTCTTTTTTTTAATAAAAAAAATTCTGACCTGAACAATAACTCACATGTTCAAGATGCTGAAGGTGTTTGTGCAGCCAGATAACTGGGTGGACATGCCTGGGGTAGGTGCTGGAGCCACAGCAGATGGGCCAGGTGACTCTGTACTTTTAAATCCCAGTAAGGATTTTCGAATTTTCCTAAGAGCTCCAGGAAGCCTCTGGAAGGTTTCCAAGTAGGAATGTTTTCCAAGTGGGAGGTTTTTACGTTTCCAGAGTTAGAAGTGAGGCTTTTCAGTGAGAGTGACTGGGAGAAATAACATGAAAATAACAAGAAAAGGGAGGGGAGACTGAAGTCAGAAGCTTCCTGGAGGAACATCCAAGCTGCCAAACTTATTCTAGTAGCTTCTGAAGGTGGAGAAACAGTTCACCATGACTGTTAATATTCTTGCCCAACTCCTGTCTTCACAGCCTCACTGCAAGTCAGCCATACATGACCCTAACTGGGCTTCAGAAACCAGACCCATAAGCTCCCCTTGAAACTGGCAAACTCGCCTTTCCAGTTAAGGATAATTTTACCTATTCTTGAATTTCCTATTCCCCTTTTCAGTGAATATTCTGTCAATGAATCCTTGGGCAAAAAATTCCCTCATAGGTCATTCAAGAGGATCCAATCTAGGACAGAGGTTTCAGGGAATTCTCAGAAGCAAAGGCAAGGAAGGAAACGTCATTCTTACCGTGGTCAATGTACGCATCCCTAGCACATGCCATCATGGCCTTGCCACCTAGGTGGCATGATTGACTCTGCTGAGTAAAGAAGTATCCATGAGAACAGGTTAAGTCATTGACAGGTCAAGAAAGTGAGGCTGGATAGGGAAGGAAAAACAGACGGTATGGACAAACAGGAGCAAATAAGGGCACCTAACGCTGGGGTAGATAATATGGCTTCTTTTTAAACTAGGCATCCAATCATATACAATGTATTATAAATACTATTGATTTAAACACACACACTCACATTCTGTTATACTTCAGTATCTATGGGGATGGGGGTTAGTTCTAGGAACCACTGTCAATATCAAAAGTCTGCAGATATTCAAGGCCTTCATGTAAAATGATACAGTTTTTTGCATTTAATTTAAACATACTGTCTTCTAAATTATAACACCTAGTATAATGTAAATAGCTTATATAATATCTTTTTTAGGAAATACCAACAACAAAACATCTTTTCATGTTAGTACAGATATAATTATTTTCAGACTGTGTCTGACCATTGGTTACTTGAATCCTGGAGCCAAAGCTCCCAGAAGGCAGTGCTGGAGGTGTGGGAGAGGGTAGGCTTGAGGGAGTGGAGACACCACAGAACAGATAACAGTGAATGTCTACAATGAAGGCCCTTCACACAAAGTGAACTACTCCAGAATTATAGAGTAGTTTTTATTTCTCATTAAGCATGTATTTGAAGTAGCAGCTAGCTGAGCAATACGACAATGCTAGTTAATATTTTAATGAGTCTAAATCCTTGGGCCAATGAGGCTTTATCAGTAGCAAGACATACAATTACATAGTGCCACTTCCTCCTACTGCCTGCCTGAGCAATAGGAAATGATTTCTGGATGTGAGTGTGGATTTTTTTTCTCCTATAGAGCCACAAGTGTTCTAAAGAAATTGCCCTAAAGCCCATGGGTGAGTTTTAAGTGTTCTATTGATAGAGCAAGAATGAATTCAGAATTGGAAATCTTTGCTTCACTCTTTCCCAGTGGCTCTCTCTTTTACAAGCATGAGCTCCCGTTTATGATTGAAGGCCCTGTTCAGACAGCCAAGCAAATGAGTTGCTAATGATTTGTAAATTTGTAATTTGTAATTGTAAATTAGTAATTGTAATAAGTTGGTAAGCCAATGCTCACACATTTACCCTAGTTTACTGGTGCTTCTAATTGTTCTGACTGCAACTCAACCCTGGAACAGAGTTGAAATTTGAAATGTCCTATGCAAGCAAAGCCTAAATTAAGTAGGCCATTATTTAATCCCATAAAATGCCCTTAGGAAGATTGGAAGTCTCCACTCTAATGAGTCACAGGTATGCACCGTACCTGGAGGAAAACCGAAGACCCGAAGGGTCCCTTCCAATCACCAAGACTCTTCTCCATGCACTACCTTCTGTGGAAAGAACGACAGTCATGTTCTTCCAGTGGAACTATAGGCCATGAGTGTAATTCTGTGTTTCCCGATGCCTATATCACAAATTCACTTCTAATGACCTCGAATTATTTTTGACTGAATGATCTTAGTATTGGGTCAAACATATAAGTGAGCAAAAAGTCATTGGATCTTGATGATATCCTTATGAGATTCTATAACAGATGAATGAAAAATGATCAGATAGCATGATGTTCACTAGAATTCATTTATTTGAAAAAACATTATGGAACATTTTTATTTCAGATATTATTTTACTCTCTGGGTGGGGATATACCATAAACTGAAAAAATTAGGCTCTTGCCTTGTAATCTTTATAGGTAGGAATTAAGGAAAGCAATGTATGCCTAACTTGGAAAGAAAGTCTAAAGCCCCAGTTCTCTACTTGTGGGTCATGACCCCTCTGGGGATTGAATGACCCTTTCACAGGGGTTATATATCAGATCCTGCATACCAGGTATTTAGATTATGATTCAATAACAGTAGCAAAATTATTGTTATGCAGTAGCAATAAAATAATTTTATGATTGGGGTTCACCACAACATGAAGAACTATATTAAAGGGTCAGAGCATTAGGAAGGTTGAGGAGCACTACCCTAGAGCATTAGAAAGGTTGAGGAGCACTACCCTAGAGCATTAGGAAGGTTGAGGAGCACTACCCTAAATTAGCTTTACAGAGTGTTTTCTAATAGCATCTGATGGCCAACTCAGGACGACTTTCTATAACTGGCCTATCTTTCATGAAAGCCTATTATTATACAACCATAGTAAGTCTATTTATCTCTCCAGATTCTGTATCTTATATCTGACCAAAAAAATGTCTTGTAAGGGTAGAGACTTTGCATTCTGCTTTTTTTTTTTTAAGTTTTGGTTCCTTATTGCCTGTTATTCTGCAAAACCTATAATAATCAAACAAACTATCACTACTTTCTTCTGAACTTCATGTATGGTCAAGAGGTCATAGATTTTAACATTATAAAATGTTCTTCCAAACATACTTTTTATACTTCAAGTAGTCAATCTCTAACATGTGTTTCCATTATTATGGCCCCACTTGAAAGTTTTCAGAGTCTGAACATGAAGGTAGGGTCAACAAGAGGGCAGGAGACAGCCTCACTGACCTGCCAGTGACCGGAACTAGGAGGATACAGTCTCTGGACTGTCTTTTAATTCAAAGATTTCAGCAGCCCACTTGGGATGTATTTGATTAGTTAAAAGGCACTTATAATTAAAAAAAAAAAAGGGTGAAGCAAAATTCAACTAGTTCACTTTTTCCTTTATCAAGAAACTACCATCTGTGGTTTCTTAATCAAGAAATTCACCATAGTTGAGAACAACAGCTTCTCATCCATAGCTGCTCTGCCTGTTTAATATGTATGTTCCAAAACCATGAGTACCAAAACAAATACTTCTAATACTCAATTATGTTAAGTAGCCCAATTTGAATTTTTTCTCTGAAATAAATCTAAATAAACATTGATAAACAGGACAAAGTATATTAGTAATTTGTTATCCGAGCATGTGATTTGGGGAATTAAAATTACAGCCAAGAGAGCAAATAAATATTATAAGCTAAACTGCATCATACTTGCCAAACTCTAAATCATTAGCAAATCACTGGATGATTGCAGCCACAAAGCGCTAGCTGTTTCCCTGGGAATCTGAATTCCACTTATGAGGCATAATGGGAGGAGATGTGACTCCGGATTCCTGACTTACAAGGAACTATTAAGTTTGCATAAAATAAAGCAGAAGAGGTGTTTGCTGGATTCCTTCGATATACAAACATAGAAGTCAAATTCATCAAATTTTCCTATGATAGATTGATATAAACTACATAGGGTCTATTCTCAAGTAAGTATCAATCAAAGAGGATATGTATGAAATAACTGTGCAGTAACTCTATCAGAAAGAAAAGTAGGAGTGCTGAGGAAAACATAAGAAATGTAGGGGAGAGGATATCTAGGTAGGAAAGAGGAATCACAGCCCTTCTTCCTAGAATTGGATTGGAATTTAAATTGGCTAGGAACTGGGCAAGCAAGGACAAGCCATGTTTGGAGAAGAAAGTTTCTTAGCTAAATATCATAGTCACACCCTCCAAAGAAGAATCCTTTCCCTTTGGCTAAGAGTTACAATCAACAGAAGTATGAAGTAAGCTAAGAGCTAGTCAGTAGAAAGGTGAGAGTTGTTACTAGGAGCAAGCAGGGAGGGGGAGGTATTTGCTCCAGGGAGAAGAGGAAGAAGGGGGAGGTAGGGAAAGGAGAAATGGGAGGAGGAAAAGGCTAGAAAGCTCCCAATCCAGAAGTAAACTTGGGAAGCCATTAGGTTTACCAAGGCTTGCCAAACATAATCTACTAATGTCGTGTCTAACCGTGTCCACCTTTCCATCTCCCCAGATGTCAGTATTTTATTCCTTCCAAAAGCCATCTTGTGTAGGTATGGTGATGATGGTTGTGGTACTTTGGGTTTGGTTTGGTTAAGTTTGGTTGGGTTTTGTTGTGGAGTTGGTTCTCCATGAGAGGAAAGAAGGAAGCTGAATTCTGTGATTGGGTTAAGTAACTTTGACAGAGAGCTGACTAGGGAAAGATGGGTAAGTGTACCTCTAGTTATAAACAGCTTAGACAACCAATGTCTACATTATGCATAAATCTTAAAGGAACCCTACAGAGGCCACAGCAATCTGTCAATAGCTTTGGGAGACTCTCTCTCTAAAAATGGTTCATATTTCATGTGTCTCTTATTGTGCAACTCTCATGCTGCCTTGAGCCTTTTCTTCCTGTTTTGTCTGAGGTATGCACATGTTCGAGGTTAAAGAACTCCGAGTGGAGCATGGAACCAAATTGTAAATGATTTTAAGGTTTAAGTCAAGAATTCAATTTAATTTGACAGCAGAATTCCCTGTAACTTAAAAGGCCAGAAGGAAGGCTGGGGACTAAGGAGTAAGAGTTATTATGTCCAAGCTAAAATCCCATTTCACTATAGCTACGGACCTACTGGACTGGACATCCCACTAGGTCTCTCTTGGATACCTCAAACTTGACTGTGAATTTTTTGACCCTGAAAATGTTTCCTATTTTGTTAGTGGACATCATTTCCTAGCCAGGAACCTGGGAGACAACTTGTCTGCATTTTCCCTTGGTGAACATAACCAGGCAGTTGACAGTGATGTGTTATCTCTTTGCAATTCATCTTCCTTTTATCACCACTACCACACATTTACTCGGGACACTCTTGGCTTCTCACTAGCATCTCTACACTATAATGTGGTAGAGGAGGATGGCATAGACTGTGTTCATGTCTTAGACTATTCTTCACCAGTTACATGCTTCTGCCCACTTCCAAGTTCACATTTGCCAAATGTGGGAAATGAAAGCACTTGGAATGAATAAACAAGTGTGTGGGTGTACTGTGAAAAAAACCAAAGACTGAAACTCATGACCAAGCCTTGGCTTTATCTTGATATGAATCTAGAAAGTAAGACTTCACAGAAGGATGACAGAAATGTAGTGGAAGCTACACATGATTTTAAGTTTTCTAAGAAAAGATAAAACCAAACAAGTTGATTAGTAATGATATTAAAGCCATACTATCCTCCCAACCAATGTCACTAGCCACATTATAAGTATTCAGCAGTCACATGTGGCTGGTAGCTTCCATTGTCGAATGGAGCAAGCCTAGAGAGTATGACAGTGGACAGCAGAAATGTCAAAATCAGTTAGAGGAAGTCTTCAGTAGGATCTCTGAAGGAATGGATGCTGAGTTTAGCCTGGTCACATCGAATTTCAGGAAACATAGGTAATTCTAGAAGGAAAAAAATCATTGTATAAAAAAGTAGAATTTGGAGACTATACTTCATAAGCGTTTAGTTATTAGGTCATTTTATTATAACTCACTATAAGTAAATACTGAGAAACTAGTATGTATCTGGTGATGTTTTATGACATTACAGTGGCTGTCTGTTCTTCGAGCACTCCCCTCTATAGACTTCTCAATCTTCTAGTTACAAACCCCTGCCCTACTTTAAAAGCTTCTCCAAACATTGTACTCCATAACCTCTCTTCTTATGTCTACCACATACAGACTCTGTCATTACACAGTTGCTTATCTCTGACCGCACTGTGTTGTTCTAGTTACTAAGTCCTGGAAGCCTTCTTCCATCCTCTGTTCTAATGACACAGAATGTTCCATAGATGATTCTTAGATAATGGCTCAGGTAATGTGCAAGTTTAAGCTCTTTAAAGTTATCAGCCAGAAAATGAAAATTTCAAGAACACTGATTTCCCCCCCCCCCCGAGGAGGGGGGGTGTGTTTGCTTGCTTTGCTTTTTATTTTGGTTTGGTTTTCTTTGGTAGCCCATCACCAATACTCACAGTGCTTCCACTTGCATATAAGCATGTAATATGGCAGACTTGAAATCATTTTGACATAAATTGGGTAAGCAGAAAGGTACAGTTGGCGCCTGCAGCCACTCTTCAGGTTCACTGGCAATGCAGCGGTCAAGGTGGCTGTGTTAGAAGACATGTGTATCTTCATGCAGTTTTCAGTTAACTCATCCTCAAAGGAAGATGCTTTTATCACTGAGTAGTGAACAGGAAGAGATTAATTTTAAAGAAGAGCAAAACAGAACAGCCTAAAGAGCCCACTAATGATGCTGATTTCCCCATGAATGATGGAACAAATTGTGAGCTCTAGAAATTCACTTTTTCTAAAGGAAATCCATTTCTTTGCCTTGCAGAGCAGAAGTACAGGTGCAACAAGAAAGGAAACAGCCCCAGCTGCTCCTTGGCTATGATTCTTTAAAGAGAATCAGAGCACAAACCCTGATTTGGAGGGAGTATAGAACTGGGTAGAGGACAGCAGTAGTTTTCTTGACTTTGGCCCCAATTCTGAGAATGGTATACTCACAAAGGAACCTGAGCACACAAAGCTAGTGACTGGCCCTGCCTACAGCTTGTGGTGCTGTTCTGGAAGAAGTGGCTGAACCAGGAAACACACTACAGGATAATTTGGGATATGATATAACATGTGCCGAAGCAAAGACCGGTTGCCAAAAAACTGAATTCTCCTCCATAGCTGTATGCATTCCCAGAAACTTCAGCGAGCCCTTGATTTTTTGTCTTAATATGCATAACATGAAGCCACTCTTTTGTGACTAACATTTTTAGGAAAGGATTTTTGAATCATCTATCAGAACATAGATGACGGGTGAGCATGATTTCCTTTTAGCTGTAACACGCATTTATTCTTGTGTTTGATGGTTTTATGCTCTTAGAATACAAGTTCTATGCCATCTGCTGAAGTAAATAACACCCTACCTGTGTCAGAGTCCCAGAAAGTGCTCGGTAAGGATCTGTTTGCTCTGCTATCACCTGATGACAGCTTACTTTGGGCCTCATAGCATCATGTGTAACATCAAGGATGAAGGGGACAGAGTGCTATCACCTGTGTCATAAACAGAAACTAATAAACTTTTGGTTCTCATATTGTGTCTGAGTCATTTATGATGCTTCATTTGACAATCTGAGTCATTTAAAAGAATTGTGCGGTAGAATCTTCTTTAGACTCTGTCAGTGGCAAGAAAAGGGTAGATGCCATCTGTGAAGTTTAAGCTAAGGAATGTTTTTTATCTACTTATTATCTTCCCAACTTCACCCTTTAAATTCATAGTAAATGCTGCAGTCTGGACTATGTCATTTGGCCTGCAAAACAAATGCTAAGAGAACATTCCATGGACATATCATCATGTTATTACCTTTTCAAAGTGTAGGAGTAGGACTCCCAGCCATTTCACATAACACAGATTAGAGTGACGCATTTGATTCCAGCATGCCTTATATTGACTGTTCATACTTCCATCTCCCATCTACTGTCAAGACCTGAACACAGAAGCTGGAGGAAAACGGAGTGAAATACCGGAACACATTCATTGCATGTAAGTGGCAGAAGATTTTATTTTCAAACACGGTATTTTCAGACAAACAGCCATTGGCTTGCCTTGCTGCCACCATTGAGAAACAAGTGTTGCAGAGGATCCAAGTCTTTTGCATGATTTCTTGCCCCAGTTCCAAATGGCTTTTATGGGTCACTTTGCAGCAAGTTAAAAGGGGAAGATGTTTTGTGTGGTAAGGAATGTGCTATCACAGGGGGCCCTGCTGATCTGCAGTCTGCCTGCCTTAGACAAAGGTGGTAAAGAAACAAATTCAGGGGCTGGAGAGATGGCTCAGCGGTTAAGAGCGCTGACTGCTCTTCCACAGGTCCTGAGTTCAATTCCCAGCAACCACATGGTGGCTCACAACCATCTGTAATGGGATCTGATGCCCTCTTCTGGTCTATCTAAAGACAGCAACAGTGTACTCATACATAAAATAAATAAATAATTCTTTAAAAAAAAAAAAAAAGAAACAAATTCAGAAATTTATGAAAGGCAGCCCAGGTATCTTCTAGGCTGCTCCACACCCCAAGAGCAGCTGGACCTTGTCACTTGTCCTGTGGCCTTCTGCAGCTAGATTTGTGATTTCTGTCATGACAGGGGATTCTTCTATGCATCTGGTCTCATGCCTTTTCGAAGGATTCCTGTATCATTCCTGTATCATACCTTTAGCATATTCCAGCTGTACAGAGAAATGCTGAGCCACACCAAACTATAGTGGCCTAATTAACACTATATTTGTCCCCTTGCTGTGGGCCAGCTTCACCACCACCAAACACCCATTGTTGTCTCAAAAGAAAACATTTGTTTCCAGGATGAAGAAACATCTGGTGCCTTCTGAAAACAGGCTGCTTGGGGACTTGGCAGGCAGTAAGGAGGTGTGACGTGCAATGAGAACATAGTAGGTCTGCAGAAGCATTGTCTGTACATAGAGGCTGTAGATAGCCACGTGCAGCAGAGCAGGTATTAAGAGCATCCTGTGTTACCAGGTGGGACCTACCAGAGAAATATCAAACCATGTGATCTTATGATGGAACACATTGAAAGTAGGCTTGACATTAATGAATTTCTCTAGTTTCTTTCTTTCTTCCTTCCTTTCTTTCTTTCTTTCTTTCTCTCTTTCTTTCTTTCTTCCTTTCTTTCTTCTTTCCTTTTCTTTATTAGTCCCTTTTGGATATTTTTGTTCCCTCATTCTTAACTTTATACCCATGAGCCTCATTTCAGTTTCCATGTAAGGAAAATCAAGTTCACAGGGCTATGGCTGCCAGCTGAGGGTGAAGGTCTGTTGCAAGGACTGTCTCCTCATTAAAATGTCCCTTCTTTAGAGTTCTCTGTGACAGAGCTGGCAGGCTCAAGCAGGATCGATCCAAGTGCCTTTCACCTCATTTGGTTTCACTGCTTGGCTCTTGGCTTCCTTGGGAATTGTTTAATTGGGTTACCATTGTCTTTCTGACAGGAACCTATAGAGGGGACACATTTCTAAAGCATGGTCTTCATCTCCAGTCCTGGGTGGGCTGATTAAGCAAAGGCAGATGCTTGACAAGCCTGACCCTTAGTATAAACACAAACAATATTTGGGGCCAGTTACTTTACCTGTACCCTGTTTTTAAAAATTTCAGAATGAAAAAATGAAGGAGCCCCCCAAAAGATCTTTTCCTGAGGAAATCTCCTGAGACCTCTTCATTGAAGCTCATTGTTTAAAATGACATTTCTCTGCTGTTTCCCACTACACCCCATCCTCTGCTGGGAAAAGATACAGACCTCTTGAGAAAAATGTGTTTACATCTTTCCATAGGATTTATTGACTGGGGGTGGGGGGAGTTAGGAAAGGGAGAACTACTTAGTCTTAATATCAGAGTGGCATAAAGCAAACAGATCTGTTTATTTTGCCTTTAGCCAGGTGATATTTGTTTTCTAGGCTCCAGGTTTTGTTTTTTCCAGCATACCCAAGGATGAATGCCTGTGTTAGGTACTTTATGGCTGAAATAGAAGCAAATCTTGGGGTTCTCTCTGACCTCAGGCAGAACTTTAGAATGAGGTGGTGTTTAAGGCGAGTGCCTGCAGACATGGCACGTGGATTCCAGAAGCTTCTGCCTGCAGTGCACAGCTTGTGAGCCCACTTGTTCCTGTGCTTTGTTCTCTTGGCTTGTAGAGTTTTGAAAGTAGCACAAAATGTACCAGGGTAAGCTCAGCTGGAGGTGACCAAAAGGAAATCTTGAGAAAACTGGCAGAGAGCTGTGCACTGCCATGAGGTAGGCAGAGCTTAAGGGGATGAGGTCTTCGGATAGGAAAGACATTCTTCAGAGGAGTGAAGGAAGCTAATGGTTTGAGGCTGGGGCCTTGTGTCTATGACATTTCAAGGAGAATGACTCTCTCTAAAATGTGTCTATGAAATCGAAACCCATAATAATACAAGCTGGCAATATTGAACATTTATTATAAACCAGAAACTGCTAAGCCCTCTGAGCACATGATCTTACTTTTAATCTGCACAACAGCCCCTAAGTGCTAAGTGCTTTAGTTACTGCATTTATAGACCAGAAACTGAAGTGAAGTAAGGACCAATACATTCTCCAACACAACAGAGAAAGCAGAGTGACATTTCAACGAGAATCATTCTCCTTGAAAAATGTTATAACTTCAAGCGGTTAGCCTCCTTCACTCCTCTGAAGAATATTCTTTCCTATCCGAGGACCTCAGCCCCTCCCTTCAGCTCTGCCTACCTCACAGCAATCCTAAAACACCCTCTAAAATCTAGAGCTCAGGCATTGTGTGGCTGAGCAGAGTGGAGTAGAGGTCTCCAGCTTGTGCCCAGGTTGAGAGCAGGGTTTGAAGTCCAGGGGAGTGTAGCAAAGGCGGAAACATTTCCATAAGTCAGAGCCAGGGTGTGTTTTCAGCCGACTAACCATTAGATTTTTGTGCTTTCACTACCATTTTTTCTGCCTTTGTTTACCTTTCTTCCTTCTTCCTCCTAAAAGATCGGATAAATCTATCTTTTTCCTTTCCTGAATTTATCTAAACTTCCAGTATTTCAATCTTGCCCATACTTCTGCCCCAACATCTCCATGCTGTCAGAGAACACCTGGCTCATTGTCACGTCTGAATTCCACTGTTCCTTCTTATGTGATGGTAGAGGCTGTAACAGGAGACAGAGTGAGCAACCTTTCACAGCCCGATCGTCTTTCAGTCCATTTCCACAAGCAAGTAGAGAAACATTCTTCCCCATGGAAAAAGAGGGAGGAGCTGGAAGCAGCTCCCCAAACAGCCAATCTCCTCAGTGTGCCCACCTCTTCAGCCACTGGGAAGTTAGCACCAAAGCCTGTTTGTTACTAGTCTCTGAAAACTAGAAGCAGATGTGGAGTCTTCCATGTGCTTAAAGGTTCCTATGTAGCCAGCAGCTACAAGTGATGGGTTTCTGTTTTCTCCTTGACACAACTGTTTCATTGTATTTTCCAGATTATCCTGTATTAACTGCTTTGGTACACTACACTTGAAGAAGATAATCCATGCCACTGTTCCAATCTTTTGACCGAAGCCAGAATACATACCTAGATCCAGCCAAAGTATCTATAGCCTTAAGGCATGAAGTATCTAGGCTTAGGTCTTGGAATTGTATTGTCTCTGAGTCGAGAGCCGAAGACAGGAGCATACAAAGGCAGAGACTCCTGGAAGGAGTCTTATGTCAATCCAAATTTCCCCTGCAGCACAGAATCATGAGAGTCTGAGAGCTGCCTCCGTAAACTTTGCCTCCACACAGTAGGCATTGGGTCTAAGCTGATTGAACCTCACCTTTAAAACCTGTATACTAAGAATTTTTTGAAGTTCTCTCTTTTTAGTTAGTGGTCTGTACTTTGCTTTGTTGATCAGACAAACCCTGGTGCTTCTCCATTTGAAAGAACTCACTGGAGCTTATGTCCAGAAAATTACAGAACCTAAGACAACACATTTCCCAACTCTCACAGTCAGATTCCCTTTGTGACTTCATGACAAAGCACTCTAGACTAAACTGACCATAAATGGAGAAGAGTAACAATATTTAAAGTTACCAAAGAAATGGCTAGTTATTGACTAAAAAGATCAGTACAAATGATTGACAGTTTAAAAGCAAACAAACAAACAAACAAAAAACCATGAGACAATGTTAAGATGAACTATGAGTGCTTAGATATAGCACCAGGGTTGCTTTAACGCTAGAAGGTGTATTTTATACTTATGAAGAGTATCTATCAAGTCCAATGTCAATCCTTCCTTCCTGAAGCCATATAGAGATTCCTCCTTGTGCTCTGCCTTTGCTGCTCCTCAGTGATGGATTGTAACATCTAAACCAAATAAACCCTCTCCTTCACAAGTAGCTGTTGGTAGTGGGTTAAACACAAACTAAGCTAGTAGAGTACTGGCTTAGGAGTAGAAACCCCCATTTGTTGTTTTGTTTTGTTTTTGAGGGAAATAAATGAGAACATAGATTTACTTCCAGTGCATGGTGTTCACAGCAAGAAGAAAGGCTTGACATTTGCAAATGTGACAGAGAAACGTGGAATCTATAAACCATGATGGACTCCTCTGGCACTTTTGGGTCTCTGTGCTGTTTATAGGCAACTTCATTACAAAGCAAACATGGAAGTTAACAGCGAGCGAAATTCTAACTGGGTTATTTTATTACATAATTAACTAGCTATAGTTCAGAAAGTCATGGGGGAAGAATTGAAGCTCCCGGATGAGATTTTTAACATTATCTGATATTATGTATTTTCATATCTTTTCACACTCACCCTGCTGCTACTGTAACTTAGACTGCAAATCGGAACTTTTATAATGGATATGGGTCATCTTTTAATACTCTGAGCTGTACTTTGTCTTCTCCTAAGGTACTTTAAACTGCAATACCATAAAATAAATATTCATGGGAGGTCAAAACTATACCAGGAAACATTAAAAAGTAAATTTTGCAAATTGTATCAATTCCAACATCAAATTCTGCAAAATTATGGCTAATCACAGGAAGTGCTGTTGATTACTAACTTTACTAATTAGATACAAAATACTCATAAGGCAACCAATGAAGAATACCTCTTTGAAGACATTGGAATCAAACAAATATCTTGTGTTCCTAAGGTCCTTGGCTGATGACAAGTCCCTCTTCTCCTGAGTCCTACTGACTAGGTAACAAGTGTGTAGGGAATTTGATTACTGTATGTTTAAGCATCCTTAAAGTGGGAACCTTAGGTGCTGAAGATAAGGCTTAGAAGATGCAGGCACACAGTTCATCTTTACAGAGCATCGGAGGTCAGTCTGCAGCGCCCTGGTCAGCCAGCTCACATCTGTCTGGAGCTTCACCTCTAGAGGCTCCCACACCTCTGACCTCTGAGAGCACCTCCAGGCACATGCATTTATTCACATTATTAAAATTAATTATTTAAATTAGAACCTCAAAAGCATTTTATTATAGAGCCGTATGAACATTATTATCTAACTATCAAGGAGTTAATAATATCTATTAATTTTTAATGAATGAACTTTATTTTCCTAAAGGCCAAGTTTGGTCAAAGAAAACCTTACTTTTACCTATTTTGTCAGTAATAAGCTATATTAATTTAGTAGTAACACAGGGAATAGCAAGCTTGGTTCAGCCAAAGTCTCTTAGGGTCAAATAAGGAAGGTTTGACACTTTAATACATTAACAACATAGGGCTTAAGACTACTGTGTCACATGAATTGCAGGATGCCTGTTCATTGAACATCACTTTTTATTTCATTTGTGCCCTCATGTAAATTAGGAAGTTGAACTCTGAGGGCTTGAGATTATTCTGGCTTGATTTTGTAGTTCTTTAGAACCAGGTAAGCCAGTGGGAAATGTCAAAGTGCACATAGGTCAGTCACATAAATCCTTCAGGGGTGGGCTTTCTGCTTAAACACCTGCAAGCAAAACCATTCCTCTGATTTGCGAATCCACCTCGACACCTGAAAGTCAAAATCTCTGACATTAAATCTTTGAAAGGGAGCAGCCTGCTTCCATTGTACAGTCTTTCTGAGTTTGAGAAGCGAGTTGCCAACCACTGTGTTCCTTGCTCTCTCTAGTTAGTAGCTATTAACGTCTAAAGAAAGTCCAAAGTAAACAGATCAAGTGTGAAGTGCCTTACACATTCAGTCCAGCTCCTGAGGTGTCCTCCTATTAGCAAGTGTCTCAAATAATCACCAGACTGCTCGCACATGCACACGTTCAACCACGTGAAGTTGCTAATCAGGAAGGCTAATGAAAAGTGCATTGAATCAGCAGGAAGTGAAATAAAGATAGTCATCCACCAAATAGGGGTTTTCTTTTCCTTAAAAGTAAAATGAAATAAAATAAAAATCCTCAAACATCTCAATGATCCCAGTGGACAAACCTAGCTCCTAGTGACTGTTCACATATGACCCTGAGCCTGACCCGAGAGGCGAGTTCAGTGCTAACATCTCCTCAGGCTAGCAAGGGGAAAATTCTGAGACCAGTGCATTAGGCTTGACAGAGTAGCCTGACAAGGGCTTTCTGTTTTGGCTGTATGGGGATGCTTCTCCTGTTTGTCTTGGGCTGTTGCTCCAGTCCTGGTTGGAAAGACAACTCCTTGAGCTGATATCTGTGAAACCATTATTTGTATTGTAACCAAGGGCATCATTGGCCTAAGAGATACAACACATGAGGGAATCAGCCTTTTTCTGGGGGAGGGGAGGGATATCAGGGACTTGATAATTTTCAAAAGCCTGAGCACTAAGTCTCTGTCTCCCCTTTAGATCTTAAGGTTCTCCTTTCAAAAGTATTCTAGAACAATAGAAAATTCCTTTCTCCACTTCAAATTCCACCTGTGAATAATCCCCCATAGCTGGTTAAGGATATCTCAAGGAGACTGTGTTCATCTTGTCATAACATAAAAGAAAGTGAGGAAATTTTAGTTACATCAGAAGAAATGACTTACAATTAAAATCTGGAGATTAAATATATTCATAAATACAGACGTTTTTTAAACAAGTTCCCGAGAGTATTGTTTAATTTTTAAAACTAACACTTTGCCCAGACATCTCAGGGAACTGTGGCATTTGTATTTATCCACTCCTGAAATGAAACCTACTGTCTGTGGAAATTTTTGCTGTAGAATATATATGTGTACGCTTTACATATTTTAAAATGTTAAAAAATAAAAACTTTGCCTTCCTTCAAAAATAAAAAAAAAAAAGCTTTCTGAGCTGATAGCACTCCAGCCAACATGGTGAACGTTCTTAAGACTCGCCGGACATTCTGCAAGAAATGTGGGAAGCACCAACCCCACAAGGTGACCCAGTACAAGAAGGGCAAGGATTCTTTGTATGCCCAGGGAAAGCGGTGTTATGACAGGAAACAGAGTGGCTATGGTGGTCAGACTAAGCCTATTTTCCGCAAAAAGGCTAAAACTACAAAGAAGACCGTGCTGCGACTGGAGTGCGTCCAGCCCAACTGCAGATCTCAGAGGATGCTGGCTAGTAAGAGGTGCAAGAAGAGAAAGGGCCAAGTGATCCAGTTCTAAGCCGATTTTGTTATGAAGACAGTAAAATCTTGACCTTTCACCCCCTTTGATTGTCTTTGGTGAGGGAATAAATTAAAGGTTTCATAAAAAATAAATAAATAAATAAATAAATAAATAAATAAATAAATAAATAAGAAAAACAAACACCTTCCCTGACATTTATTTAAAGAATAGCTCAAAAAACAGAACCATCAGGCAAATGGTCAGGCAACCCTCAGATGTGAGTCAGAACCACCAGCCTCTTTGCCACAGCCAATAGGGTTAGGAAAACACCAAGCTGATCATGTCTTCAGAGGGGGTGAGGCACAGGGAAAGGGATCCCACCTGAACAGCCTCATTCAAATCACAACTTTGCTCACAGCTGTGAGGCCTCTGGCAACTTAGTCAACTTCTGAGTGCCATAATTTCCTAACATAGGGAAGAAGAAATTCTAGCATACTGTAAGTGTGTAGGGTAGAGTCAGTCTCTGTTTTACCGTAAAAGCACAAGCACAGAGGTATAGCAAGTTTCAGTCACTTATGAAACAGGGGTAGTTCCTCTATTTAACATTTCCAATCTTTCTATTTCTTAATTTTTATTTTATTCAGAGTTTTTCATTTTATATTCTTCCCCGTGTGTGTGTGTGTGTGTGTGTGTGTGTGAGAGAGAGAGAGAGAGAGAGAGGAGAGAGAGAGAGAGAGAGAGAGATTCCACTGGAGAGAATTAACTACATGTTCTTTATATTGTGTTTATTATATCTTAAGTATAGAAAAAGTTTTCTTTCTCTGCCCTTTGGGAAAATGTCTTGAATTAATAAAATCTAAATGGCTAAGAAAATAGGATTTTGAGGAAAAAAAGGCACACAATCTTTTTACCTTTTCCTAAAATCGTGCAGGGCAAAAAGTAAAACAAATAACAAGTGGCAGTGTGACAAGGAACTAAACCTATTTTTCAACAGGAGTTTCTAGGGGGGAAAGCTGACCTCCCTCCTGCTGAACTCTGCTCTAGAGCCCCCCAGCCTCCCTCTACCCCAGGAAGTCTGCTCACAAATGCTCAGCATTGCCTGTAAGTGCTTATGAAAAAAGGCAAGAAACCCTCAGGTACAGAACTGCTCATAAACATGACAACCAGAGGAGAGAAGACAGATTCCAAAGGGCTTTGGTTTAAATGTAAAGCCCTCACTGTGCGCTCACTTCTGAAAAGATCTTACAGCAACTTAGAAAAGTTCCTTCCCCATCATACTTTAGAAAGCAAAACAGGGCTCCCGTTTCTGCATTTACTGTAGAAATTAAATTATAAGATATAATTATGAGGTTAGAACATTTCCAAATTTATTTCCTTTCTCTTATTTCTTCTCATTTTTTTGAGGTAGAATCTTGCCATTCATTTCATACTGACTTCAAGCTCATGCCCCCTGCCCCCAACTGGGAATGCCAGGATTATAAACTTACTCCACAATCTATGGGGAACACATTCTCTGCATACTTGGAGACTGAATTACTAGCTGAATTCTATTATTAATCTCCCTTTTCTATGAGATGTAACTTTTGTGGTCGATATACAGCTCTGTCTACCATTGTACTATGTGACAGATTTGTATGTCACCCTGTCATAGAGACAGTGTTACAGAAACTGACCTGCGATACTACTGCTTTGCTGAGATTTAAGGAAGGGTTGGTACAGGCAGAGATGGGAGCTACAAACAGGAAGTTAATGGGTAGTGGAATCCAGACAGAGTAGAACTCAAGTTGACAGGAGGTGAGAGGCTGAGTCTAGGCTTTCATAAGTCTCTGTACCTGAGCACAGCAAACAGTGAGCATGTGCCTTTACTTAAGGGTCAGATAGAAGGGCAGAACCTCTAAAAATTCTAGAGTGAAGTATTAAAAGCCTCTGGCTAAAGACATGGCTCTGTGGTCAAGTGTATGGTTAGATTTTTTTTTTTATTCAGACTTATCATTCTTACCATTACATGGAATTGTGTATTAAAGGATAACCAAAGAACCATAAAAATATGGTCACAAAAGAATCTTAAAATGTGTGCTAGTCTTATATAACTAAAAATCTGATTGTAAAATAGAATTTCTCTTCTGCATGTTTGGATAATGGGGGGACTAGAAACTGTCCAAGCCTGCTGGTTGTTAAGGTGAGAAGAGACATACTTCTCTCCTCAGAACTGGATTGATGCAGGTAGGAGTCCTAGGTTTTGAAGTGAACTGTGTGGAGGGTTCTGTATACACAGTACATGCAGAAATAAGGCTCAGGCTGCTAACTATATTATCAGTTGAGCAGTGTGTGCATAAACCATAAACCAATTAAAGTCCCTGAGAGCTAAACTATTCCTTATGCTTGCCTGTCTTAAGGGAAGGGAGGGGCTCAGTGACATGGTGTCCTCTTGACGAAGGCAAGCAGCTTTCACGTCAGTCAGCGAGTTGCTAAGGATGGGGAGCAGCAGTGACCTGATTTTACTGTTTTTCTATCCTTTGTGCCCAGATTCCAGGTTTGCTGATCTCTATCTTACATTCTGGGATTCTTCGATAACCCTGGTAGATGGGAATCACATGAGAAATGTCCCAACACATTACTGTTTGCAACAGCAGTTTACATATTTGGCCAAAGTCCCACAAACTCATCCTTGAGTGCCTTCAGACTTCTTGGGTAAATGCCATCTTGTCCCTGTACTTAATATACATCACGCTTATCAACCAGACATGAACACCTCATGCATTCCTTCCTTTTTGACCTATGGCCTCTGATCTGTAAGAGGCCAACTTTGCTCCTTTCTCTCTACCTTAGATTTTTTTTAATGCTAGGAACTGAATCCAGGGCCCTATATAAGCCAGCCAAGTGCAGTGCCAGAGGCATCGCCAGCTTTGTGCTATCTTTCTTATTATTCAGAAAGTCACTGTGCTAAAATAAGGTCCGCCACTTTACAAACTTTATTTAATCATATTTAATTTCTATTCCTCATAGTCCATGACCATTCTTAGCATTTGATTTTGCTATTCAAGTTACACAGCCAGGGTATGAACAGCAATCCATGTTTTAAAAAATAATGTAACAAAGGATCATTAAAACTTAGTCTGTAACTAATGGAGTACAAGAAAATCAATGGCCCCATCATACCCTATATATAATAACTAGTCATCAAGATAGAAGTGTCAATATGATATTTGTCTGAAAAGTACAAGAAGTCTTAATCACAAGACACGGATGGACAAGACATGGAACCTGGGCACAAGACACGGATGGACAGTCTATTTATTATCTCCCTGTGTGGTTGGTTGTTGATTTCTTTTTGAATCGTCTTCCTGAACAAAGCTGGACACTGTCTTAAACTTTATTTAGTTTTGATTCCCCAGGAGAACAGTCGTTTGTTCTGAGGGCCCTCTCATTCTTTGAATTTACATATTTCCTATTTGAAGCACTCCCCAAATTTTTCACTGTGTGAAATGATTCTTCACTTCTTGTTCCCCAGTTCCTGCCAAGAACCGTGGTGTGTACTGTTTGGTAATTGCCACTGTTAAGTTCTCTGAAGGGCCTTTCTTCAAGCATTAGATTTACTGATTCTAGTTTCTGTTGTTCTGGTAGCAATGAAAAGGCAAATGATGAGCAGGCTTTCAATAATCAGGCCTCTATTGGTGCCAGCACTACCCTGGACTCTCGGCACCCTCAGCCACTGTGGCATGCAACTATAGAAACCCAAAGGGGCTGAATAATGACAGGAACTGCAGAGTTAAAAAAACACCCATTGTACCCCAGTGTCCTCTGGCATCACCACCCTGGGAGGACAAACTAGGTCATTTGAATGCCTGCTTGTACTTGACTCCATCTGGTCAGTAAGACCTCTATCTTCTTTATGCTTCCCACAAGTTTTTCTTTGATGCCGTAACCAGTATGGGCTGTCGGCATCATTCCTCATGCAAGTTTGGCCTAGTTATTCCTGTGTTTTCCAGGTATCTGCTCGTCAGTTTCCTTGCCTTAGGAAGCTTGGCTGTGCTGTTCCAGTAGTATGTTATACTTGTGTGTGTGCATTGTGTGTGTGTGTGTGTGTGTGTGTGTGTGTGTAAGAGACTACCCTTTAGTACACAAACACTGCTATTTGGCAGGTGGTAAGTGAAATGGGTTCTGTGAAGTTTGACAATAAGGTCAGTTCTTTGGGATCTTCTCCCTCACAGGAAAAGCATTCATCACTCAACTTCAGAGAACGGCATTTTTGCCAAATCCAGTTCCTTCAACTTCTCTTCTTTATCTCTCCGTGATGCTTATACTGGATCACAGCATGCGCTAAGATGTTACTCAATGTCATCCTTGTCTTTCTGCTTCCTTATGCATGTCTGTGTACATGCATATGCACATATGATGTACACATGTATGTATATCAGCTAACAAACATAGACCAACATCTTACCTGAAGAATTACCAATTAAAAAACATCTTTTCTCTTTGGGCTCATGATGGATGGGCCTCATTACTAGTATTTATCCCAGCTTCCTTTTGCCAAACATTATTATTATTTTTTTAGTTAATTATAAAAGGATCTACCCACCTTAGAATACTCACAAGTGCTAAGACCAATTTGACCTTCCTTTCAGAAGCAGGTGCTGGGGTCGAGACACTACAACTCAGATTCATGAGCTCTAAGTGGATGGAAGCATTGTATGTTCGCTAATCCACCTTTAGGAAATCATAAGCGGCTCAGGACTTACTGAGATGAGGACCAGTCACTCACCGTATATAGTAAAGTTCCTAATTTCTAGGGAGCTTGCCATCATCTGAGGAAGGAGGGGATAATTTCTTTGTAAACCCCCACTTTTTTCATTTTTTTTTACAATTTTTTTGTAAACACCCCATCTTACATGCTGTTTGTAGGAAGCATAAAAGTAAAAGAAATACTGTGCTCCATATTTTAATGATCATCTTTTTTAGATGTTAAAAATATTGGAGGTGGATTTGGTGAATGCATGTACACACAAATACATACATACACACACATAAACACACACGCATCTGTACGGGTATGTGCCATTGCATACAGGCACTAGCAGAGGCCATAAGAGGGTATCAGATCCCCTTAGGCTGAAGTTGTAGGCAGTCATATGTTGTTCAATGTTAGTACTGTGAACAAAACTTCAGTCCTCTGCAAGAATAGCAAGTGTTCTTAATAGTTAATCAATCTTTCCAGCCCTACTATAATTACTTAACATTATTTTCCTATTTATTTACTGTGTACAGTTTATGCTGACCAAAATTTTACCAACTCCCCTCCTCCTATCAACAGATTTTGTTAGCTCTTTTCAGGTATGAATTATGAAGCTTACTAAACCTTCCAACTTAAAATAACCAATGGCTTTTATAAAGGAGATAGGTCTGTGTAGCATGGCCTTGTCTGTTCTGCCTAATGCAGTAGCTGCCAAGCATACATGAGTCTTTAAATTTAAATTGATTTAAATGAAATATTAGTGCTCTTATACACACTGACCATATTGCACATGCTTGTACTACAGCACAGAGTATGAATCATTCCCATTACTCCAGAAAGGTCTACTGTGTTTAAAGCTTGAGTTGACAGCATGAACCTGGGAGAGGTGGACTACAGTGCAATAGTCAACTGTATTTGGAGCATCAGACAACTTATATTTTGAGGCTTAAGAAGAGTCACCTGAGTAAAGGGTAGAATCACAAAGACACACCACACATGCATGGCAAAACATATTTTTCTATAGAGGCATAAGAATTACAGCAGCTGAAGTAATCCAACACTCACTTTTCTCCAATATATCTGGAAGGGGCACAAAATCACATCCCATGGACAACTCCATGGGGTTTATTGCTCTTCTTGTCTTTATTCTCTCATAGATTATATCCTGCCCACAGTTTCTCCTCCCTCCAATCCTCCCAGTACCCCTCCTCCCCTCTCCTTTAGATCCAATTTCCCTCAGAAAGAAAGAAAGAAAGAAAGAAAGAAAGAAAGAAAGAAAGAAAGAAAGGAAGGAAGGAAGGAAGGAAGGAAGGAAGGAAGGAAGGAAGGAAGGAAGGAAGGAGAGAAAACAAGGCCTCCTAACGATATCAATCAAACATGGCATAGCATGTTTGCAATAAGACTAGGCAACTCCCCTCATATCCTGGAAGAAGCAATGTAGTAGGAAAAGTAGAAAAAAGGTCCCAAGAGAAAAGAGAGACACCCAAATTCCTACTATTATGAGTCCCCAAAAGCTCCAAGCTATACAAGCATACCTATATGTACAGGCCATAGCACAGACCCATACAAGCTCCCTGTTTGTCACTTCAGTCTCTGTCAGTGCCTATGAACCCTGCTTTGTTGATTCTGTGAGTTATGTTCCGCTGGTGTCCTCCACCCTTCTGCCTCCTACAGTCCTTCCCATCCCTCTTCAGTGGGGTTCCTGAGCTCTGCCTAGTGTTGGCTATGGGTCTGTGCATGTGCTCCCATCCATTGCTGGGTGAAGCCTCTCTGATAACAATTGGGCTAACCACCAATCTATGAGTATAGCAAAATATTGTTAAAAATCATTTCATTGAATTTTGTTTGCAAGTTTTGTTTGGTTTTATCCTGGGTCTCTGGGCTTCCATGCCACTGGTTCCTGGCCATCTAGACAGTGTCAGTTGTGGGCTCCCATTTGTGAAGTGGGCCTCAAGTTGGCTCAGTCATTAGTTGGCCACCTCCACAAGTGCTTACCCCAGCACATCTCACAAGCAGGACACATTGTAGGTTGAAGGTTTTGTGGCTGGGTTGATGTCCCAGTCTACTGCTCAGAGCCTTGCCGGATATAAGATGCCCAGTTCAGTCTTTCTATCCTCCATGACATCACTCCCCTAGTGCCTCTCAATTCCAATCATCTCTCCTAGTACTCTTTCCCTCCACACACCCCTGCCTGATCTTTCCAGTTCCCATCCCCACCAGCCCCCAGTCCACCCCAAATCTATTCTGTTTCCCCTTCCCAGGGAGATCCATGCATTCCCTTCAAGAACCCAGACCCAGAAAGACAAACATGGCATGTTATCTGTGAAGTAACAAGGAACATTCAATATCATGTTTTTTTTCAAGAAACTGAAATCACAAGATTCTTGTTTTATTTTCCTGGAGTTTTCTTATAAGTACTCCGAATTCTCCTGCCGGAACTCCACTTTAAGACTGTGTTGTGACTGATTAACAGCATTGGCAAGCATCACTGACCCTTACAGTGGCAAGTTTGCAGCAGAAATCGACAATGTTCTGCCTTCTCCTACCACTGCCTTCTTCCCTGTTCTCTTGAGCCACTCCCTTCTGTGAACTGATCCCAGCTAATTTACAATGTTAATATGGAGTTACCTATTTGTGGGGATTAGTTTCCTTTGAAAGTTTCTACAATATACTTGGTTACTGCTTATGAAAAAATTAAAATTTCTGCCATTTTTCTAGTTATGACTGCTTGCTTCACACTGCTTTTCCATTGCCACTTCTTTTGCATTGGCAATAAATTTGTGTCAGAGCAAATCCCAGTATAACCTTTTGGAAGACATTTTAAATAGCTGTTAAGCCATGTCTAGTGTCAGCCATGTTTTTCACTCAACTTGAGGGAAAATACAATGTAGAGAGCAATGAGTAGTTCCTCGATCACAAAGAACAAGAGCATGTCAGAGTTGGGTGGCAGGCTGGCTCAGGAGAATTTTGTGTTTGAGGCTAGCCTGAGCTACATAGTGAGCTTCCATTTAAAAGAAAAACAAACTTGCTCCAAAGGTAAAATACATTCCGTTTCAGAACGCTGTGTATGCACATGTATGTGCAAGTATGTGTTCAAGCATATGTATGTATGTATACACTAGAGATCAATCTCAAGGGGCATTCCTCAGAAGCCATCCACCTTGTTCTTTGAAACAAGGGTTGTCCATTGACATGAAACTCACCCAGTAACCCAGGCTGGTTGGCCAACCATCCCCAAAGACCAACCTGCCTATGTCTTCCTTCCCAGTGCTGGGATTGCAAGTGGGCTATAGCTATCTATATAAGGTCCTCATGCTGTTTACTGGCTTAGCTATCTCCCTAGCCCGAGCTTTAGAACTTTAAATGTAACAAACAAAATTTGATATCAAAATCTATATGATATAATAGATTTTAATCTAAACTCTACAATTGAAGACTGTGTAGCCAATATAGCCAACGTATTGGAGCCAGTTTCATGATTAGAAATATAAACACAATAAGGTCTGCTCCATGGATGAATGTATTGACAAAGATATAGCAAATGAAAATGAGTCAATATTTATCAAGATTCTCTGATGTACTCTGTGTTATGCAATGCCTCAGACTGGCTACTACTCTCAAATAACCCGTGTCTGGGATAACAAAGAAATGTATATTCATATAAATTCACATCATATTCATATATATATATACACACACACATATATGTGTGTGTATATGTGTATATGTATATATACACATATATATGTGTGTTTATATTTATATATATATGTATATATATATATATATGACTCTATGAATTAATATAGACTATCAAGATATGCTACAGTGACTAAGGCTTGAGATGTGACAGTAAGGAGTGTCCGTTGGAATAAAGACAGCCCATCAAAGTTACTAGACAGGATGGCGACTCTGTCTTCCTTCTCTAACCATGAATAAAAATCTTAGAATAGAAGCAATGTTTACTCTTGTTAGGAAATTGGCTCATATTTTTACAGATTGCTAGAACCAGGAACAGGCAATTTTAGAAGTCTTTGCCTAATATGTGTCAAGTAAATAATCTTTCCTTCATTGTGCATTTCAAAAAGAGGGATGACACTTAGCAAAGTTCCCCCAAACAATTGTATCCAATTTTTTTATCAGAAACTCAGACTCCTTAACTCATTCTTACTTCATATTGGATTGCTTTGTGGGAAAATGAGGAGGTAGGTTCTCAGTACTGCCCATGTTAGTCCTTGTGTGCCGAATGAAGGATCTTACACTTGGCAGTGTACTCACAGGAAGCCCCAAATCAAGGAGCAGGCAGATGGATCCCATGTTAGCAAAACCTGTGTGTCACTGACAAAAGAAAGAAGAAGGACATGTAACTCTCTGGGGCCTCTTCTATGAAGACATTCATGAGCATGGATCCCCTATGACTCGGTCACTTCCCAAAGACCATCTTTTAAAGCCATCACAATGAAAATTAAGTATCCTGTGGATTATGAATGAGCCTGTGAAAATCATAGTACTATCACTCAGAGCTTCCTAACTACTGCCTGTTTTCATTCTCACAAATTTTAAAATATTTTAAGAGACAAATTTCATTTTAGAACACCACCATAAATCCATTCTTAAATATTTTTTAAAATGTCAGTGTTTACTTTCCAGTGGTTTGTGTAACATAAATGTTAGGTATTTAACATGCAGCTGGGGAACAAATTCATAACTAACCCTAAACTCTTCATAATACTTATGGTGTGTGTTCTTGGACAAACCACAGCTTATACAGAAAAATGTTAAGAATGATTCTGTGTATATGTAAGATACTATGACATAGTGTCTCAAAAATAAAAGGGCATGAAAGAAAATTGTATTTTTGTGAAATACCTTCTGCCTGTTCTCATTTCTTGACTCTAGGTGGTCAGTGAAAAGAGACATTTTTCTGCACCTCTTAGGGAGCCTAAAGGCAACAGTAACATTGGTCATATAGGAGACCTCAGTCCCACAAACAGGAGCAAGTGATGATGGGGAGCTTTAAGCTAAATATTTCAAAGAGTAAGACACTGCAGACATACTGCTTTTAATATAATCTCAATCATTTAGCACACTTCAGGACCTAGAGCATGAATCATAAGTTCAGTAACGAACTGAATTTTGTCAATGTCTCAACTCTGGGGTGGATATGGTGTTAAAATTTCTCCATTTAATATGTTCTGTATCCAGAGGTATGATAATAAATGCTTTATTATATATCACATTTATTTACATGTATATGTATGCATATGTATATGTATGCCAGAAAAGGTGTCAGGATACCTTACAGGAGTTGGCTCTCTTCTTCTGTCATGTGATCTCAGGACTGGACTCAAGTCATCAGGCTTCATAGGAAGCATTTGTACCCAGTGAGCCAGGTCAGAACCCAGTTTACTTTGTGTTTTAATATTAATATCTTACAATATGCATCACTGCCTCTTTATGGCATCCTGTTTTACTGACTTTTCTCCGACCTCAGCCTCATAACTAGAGTGCACATTAATCCATTTCTGTGAGGGTAAGTGCACATTAATCCATTTCTATGACGATAAGAGCACATTAACCCATTTCTGTGAGGGTAAGGTTAATAAGAACCTGCAGAGGTCTTCAAGTCTTAAGAATCTCTACATGATATGTATTAATCTAGAAAGAATAATTTAACTTACTCACGTTTGTTGTTGATCGATGGTAAAAGAAGGTGAGGCAAAGGCCTTACATAGAGCCTTAAAATACTTCTCAGGTGTATGAGATAATGATAATAATGGTGAAGTTCAACAGCTTTTACAGACTCGAAGGTGGTATGCTTTCCTAAGTTGGACCTTTTTATGAAATCTATTATCATACAGCATTGCCCCGTCTCAGGTTAAATCATGGCATGTGTTTTTCAGATAATACAATCAGTGAAACCTCATTATTTAAATGTCTAAAATAATTATCAGTTGGAATTTCTGAAAAGATAGCTTAGCAATTTCTAGTATTTACCTATTCCACGTATTTTACATTCATGAACTAGTAAAAGAATTTTAAACAACATTAGTTTAAACAGCCAACATTTTTATTCTGGAGCCTGGTGTATCAATGAGCCAAATATATTTGCCAAATATATATTTGTCAAAAATAGATTTGCCAAAAATAGATTTGCCAAATATAATAAACAGCAAATAAGATGCTGTTTATTATACTTGGCAAATCTCAATGTCTTCTAAAAAACAAAAGAGAAGGTTGTGTGTATGAATGATTATTGTATGTTTTCAGAATAGAAAAAAATGGTTCTTTTTCTATTGCCCCTTCAGGTCAGTGTCACTTAGTTGGATGTAAAATTCAGTCTTTACCAGACCAAAGTCCTCAAATGTATAAGCACTAGAAGGAATCTTTAACCTCCAACTCTCCTCATTCCATGGACCAGATAGATGACTGAGGCCCAAGAGTGACTGGCTTCCTGTCAGACTGGAAGCAATCTGGCACCAGGAGGAGAGAGTCCCATCTCAACAAACAGTTCCTTTCCTTCAGAGAATGCTTCTGTGTGCAGAATAAATATTATTCAATATTAATATTTAACATTGTTATTTAACATTAATATTTAATACTAAAATATTAACATGCTTATTAGGTAGGAAGGCTTTTGCTCACCGAAGGAAGACAGAAAGTGCTGATAAGCCTTTTCATAGCATTCGTGTTCTTATGTCTTAAGATTCAAAATTTGGAAATCTGTGGATAATGAAGAGACTTGAGGCTGAAATATGGATTTAGGGTATTTCCACAAATAGATCTTATGAAACAATTTAGACCTGACAGCACAAAATAACATTTTCTCTCTCAGATAGAAAGGTATTCTCAGATATGTTGAAAGTACTCTTTCACAGGGCCTGGATTGTTCCCATTTGCCTTTGAATTAGTGACAAGGCTCATAATCACAAATCATCTCAGACCTATACCTGGTTTAATGCTGAAATCCTGTCATTCATCACTGCCCTGTCGCTACCTAGTGACCTATTCTAGTCACAGGAATCCCTTTGATAGTCCCTCAAATGACATTGAACGCTCAGCCAATGCTTAGCCTTATATCTTAGATTTCTTCTTTGTCATTTTCATTTTTCCTACCTGACATCCAAACTCCTGCTCATTCTGTATGGTCCAGGCCAATGGTCTTCCTCCAAACAAAGGTAGAAGGACTCCTCTGCAAGTCAGGCCTCAAGCACATGGCCATTCTAGTCACCTTTAGTAGTGACAACTATTTGCCCATTTGTTTATATCTCCTCAGGCTGTCCAGCTCTTCGTGTGGATAGGCTGGGTCTTGGGTGCTCTCACAACACTGGCCCCCAAATCCAAACCTACATCATGAGAGTGTAAAGGATCTGTTCTTTAAATGGCACTGAAATGGCATTTCATTGATTTTATAGCTTATCAGTGCAAAGAGGAACTGTTCTTTGTTACAGTGATTAATTTGGTTCCAATAATTTTGTAGACATAAAAACAATAAACAATTTGCTCTCTTACAATCTCATTAAAATGACACTTGATGATGGCCACCACACTTAACTGATTTTATTTTGATGAAAGAAACCTTTATGGAGTTGTGGGTGTTAATTCAGTTACAGAATGCTTGCCTATCATGAATGAGGCCAGAGACTGATTCCCAGCACCTAGGCAGAGTGGCCAACATCTATTATCCTAGTATTTGGGGGGTGGATCCAGAAGGATTAGAAGTTCAAGGTCATCCTCACCAGTTCCAGGCTAGCCTAGGCTAAAGATTTTGTTTTCAAAAATATAAAAACATAAAAAGAAATGTTTTTATATTCTCAAGGCTTTAGTAGCAAAATATTGCTAATTTTACAAATATAATATGAGGAACCAGGGATCACTTGTAGAACATGTTTAGAATGTGTGATCCCCAGTAGGGGTTGGGGGTAGGTGTTGGCATAAATAAAATTGTAATTTACAACTCAGTCTAATCATTACAATAGTCAGCCTGAGAAAATCTGGTCTTATCTAGAATAGTACTTGATTTTTCTATACCCACTTAAATAGAACGAAAACTCAAGAGTTTGGCATGCATAATCACATGCAAAGAAACCATATCAGAATACTCAAGATCTAGTTCCATTGTAGAATGATGAAATGGTCCAAGTTTATTGAGGTTTATCAGTCTTCTAATCTATGTTTCCGCTAAAGCTCCACAAAAATGTATAAACTGAAAGAAATCATTTGTTCTGCCATGCAGAACCAAAACTGTTCTTTACAGTAATAAAATTGACACTTGATCAGAAAACACAAACGTACAAAAATATTGACATCCTAATTGTGTTTCCTTTTATGGTCCTTGTGGTTTTACAGGACAATCCAGTTGGTCTGTCAACAATTGTGTGGTATTTGCCTATGATAAAACATCAGTTGTAATGTGTGTTCTCACTATTGCTACACAAAGAACATCATAAGTATCAAGAAAAATTGCTAGACCTCCAGGGTAAGGGAACATTCAGATCAATACCAGCTCAGATGCCTTTGAGTCCTGTGTCTCAAGTGCTCAGTGTCTTCTATATCTTTGGAGCAACCAAGAGTAATCTCAAGAGCCTACACTGTTTTGGGAGTCTCTTGAACAGTACTGGACAACTCAAAAGAGAGCTTCTTATGCCTTGTGTTGGGGTTTGTTAGATGGTCTGTGACTCAGGGTAAGCATTGTCAGCCCATATGGGAAATTTTCATGTCAACAGCATATGTTTATTTATACACTGACTTACGCGTGTTTAGGTATATTGGGGAGATATGAATATTTCATTCAAAGATGACTCCAAACAATAGCATGATAATGCCATAAACAGTAAAAGTCTGCCTGATATAATGCAGGAAATAAATGAAGTGTTAATTTAACTTAATACACACATGTGACTACCTACGAGAGCTAACAGCAAGCTTCCTATGGTGTGACATTGCCTTTTATCTTCTGGGAAAGCTCACAAACCACTGTATTTAAACTAACAGATACTGTTTAAAATCATTTTGTTCCAATGGAGATTTTTTTGCTGCACTTTGTACTGTTAATTAATAGGAAAATATGGATTTAATTTCATACCTCTATTTAAAAAGAAACACACATGGTGTGTGGTGTGTGTGTGTGTGTGTGTGTGTGTGTGTGTGTGTGTGTTTGAAAACTATGTGCAATAAGCATGTGTACCTGTGACTCAAAGTCAAAAGTAGCTATTACAAAGGGTTTCATTACACATTTGGCCAAGTCAATAACTTGCATTTCAGAAGTGAGCTGAACGTGGGGAAAGCCAGAGGCATAGGCTACCCTGCTCATGGATGGGAGTCAAAATGCTTATTGAAATTTTTAGTGACATTCTTTGTTAACACATCTCACTGTCTTTAACATAGTGAATTGCCATTTTTATTAAAAATGTTTTTAGCATATAATAATTTTTTAAATTTTCTCTGTACCAAACAAATAACTCAATCAGTATTTTTTTAATCTCTGATCTTCTGATAAAAGGCAAATCTAAATTTTGATTCTTCAAGACACGTTTCACCAATATTTCATTTCATTACATGCTGTATAGTATTATTAGATATAAAGATATATTTTCTAGGTCCACTAAAGGTTCACTTTGTATAGTCTTCTTCATGTAGAATTGTAGAAGTCAGGCATGCAGATGGAGAGTCTGCTCCTTGGATGTATTCATCACTGTAAGGACTTTGTGAGATCTAAAACTATGTGGTTGAAGTTATGATCAGTTATTTCAACAGTGCATTGATGACTAGTGTTTTCCTTCCTTCATGCACAGTGTCTTCAGAGGCATGTGTGCTCAAAGATGAACTGTGATATAGATTGTCATCCTATTTCCCCAGCCTTGCAGATTCTTGAATAGTTTACAAGCCTAGGGTGGAATCACCCACTGCCTCTGAAGGATGGCTGAGCAGACCTTAAGGAACAGAAGAAGCACATCAGTGGTCAGAGTGTTATTGTACATGGGACTTGGCAGGAAAGTGGTTACTCCAGCACCCTGCCAGACCACAAGACTTACCTCTTCACAGGAGAGGAATACAGAAGCATATGGACAATTTGAGAGTTAGTGAATGATCTTCACAGAATCCAATAAACCTAGATAATAGTCAATGTGTAGGAACAAAAATCCAACTTGATGACATTGCTATCCTACTTCCTGTGATAATTGTTTAATCTTTCTAGTTAATGAAATCTCAAAGAAGAGATCGAAGGCAATTGAGTCTCTTTTTTTTTCCAGATCTTGTCTTCCCATAGAAAAAAGAAATGCACAGCACAGCCCTCTCCATGTACTGGAGTGGACAAGAGCTGTAAGGGAAAGTTATACTATGATTCTAAGGCAGAAGCTCATTTCCAAGTTTCAAAGCCCTCTGAAAAGCCTCAAACTTGGCAGAATTCTTTTTTGAGCCCCCAACAATTTTACTGTTCCTAATATTGAATATATAATTTCAAAAGAATCAAGCAAAGTTTTACAGTGCCAGTAATTACCATGTGTATTTTGAAAGCTTGAGTATATTCCAAATAGAAAATATACAATATAATATAATTAATATAATATCCAATGTTGATATAAGCTTCATAAGAGAACACTCCCTAGAAAGAGAGACACATTATGTTCTCTAATCAAAGGATTGGTATCAGGATAAAGCTATTATTTATGTAGGTAAATCTGTGCAGTCTAAAAGGTGAATAGGACTGAACATCACAAGGGAGAAGCACACCAAAAGCAGCAGTTTATTTGATTTGTGCCCTGTACAGTGTTATATATATGTCTGTCCTGGGGAATAGGTGTTATTCCCATTTTTTACAGATGGGGAAATGCTTATAACATTAAACTAGAAAGTTTAAAGCTTAAAGGCTGCTATTCCTTGTTTTGTCTTCTGTAATACACTTTATGTACTGAAAACACTATAAATGAATACAGCTGTGCCCATAATATCTTCTCAGGCTGAACCTGCAGCTTACCATCTGAAGCATGATGATGAAAAACAAGAGATTGGGAAAACATTTGAGGGGCTGCAGAGACGGCTTCATGGCCAGGATTCGTTGCTCTCCCAGAGGACAGGCCTCCATCCTTGCTACCTGTGCCAGGCTGCTCACATGTCTGTAATATAGCCCTGTGGCGTCTGATACCCTCTTCCAGCATCTGCACACATATGGCTTACCCTCACACAGACATGGGCATCTTCATAAAAATAAATCTTACTTTAAAAAGAAAATGTTAATCCAGTGATTCACCAGAAAAACCAACTCCACCATTTGGGACCTAATTTAAAACCAGCATTTATTAAATATTAAATACTAACCAGGAGATGGACTTTGGTCAGGACCTTTCCTGGAAAGTTTCCACCTGAGAATGACCTTGAACTATATGTTACAGGGGCTTATGAAAACAGACCTATAGGCCACTGTACTTTCCCATGATGCTTTGTCATTTCCCAAGAACTACAATTCCCTGCATTCCAAGAAGTTACCGGGTCCCTGCACAGGTGGGGCTAACAGGTAAAAATTTGAGCATTATACCTCTCCCACCCTGGAGTTACATATTACATGTTTTGTTCTACATAAAAGTAGGTCAAGTGTCCTGTTGTGTTGCATACCTATGGTAATTAATCAATCTATCAGTTGACATATCTAGTAGATTTTGTATGTCCATTGACGGCAGCCCTTTGTCCCTTATGCCAGGTAGTTTCCTTTTGACTTAGCATTTCAGCCTGTCAGGTGGAACAAATGGATAACATATTCTCTTCTGTAACTACTTCCAGTTGACATTAGGACGCTGCTATTTGGGCCCAGAAAGGCTGAAAGACTAGTCAAAGGTTGGGCAATGGGTCATTTATCAGAAGCATCTGATTAGCTGATACAGCTGAAAGACAGAGAGCAATCATATCAGCTGGATTAGTTTATATCAGCTTTCATCAAGTCCAAAAGTCCAATCGAGCTCAGCAGTTTGCACTCTGCAGTTGATCCCTAGATGAAGTCTGTCAGCCAAGAGAAAATCTGCAGAGACAAATATAGACTAGGGACAGAAGTTACAATTTCCTAGTCATTGGGGAAGGTGAAGAATGCCAAGATCAGGGAGGAAGTCTCACTTTTGGAAACAGGTGGGTGGATTTATGTGGAGTCCTTTTGACCTGTGGCAGATGGATTTGAGACTTAGGACTTCTTATATTTCCTGAGGCTTACATGAATTTTAAGTTGACAAAAAGGAGATGTATTACCATTGTGTTAAAATCCATATTTTAAAAAAAGCAATTAACAGGTGTCTACAAGATAGCAGGAACAGACTCACACATTTGAGTCTTAGCAAAAAAGTATAGTTTTAGGTTATTTTCTTGTCCAGAGAGACATTTATACAGACTGGACAAAGATGTCTCAGCGTGATTAAAGGCATCTACACATTCACATCTAGAACACAATCAAAGAAAACTCAAACTCCTGCGCTTGTGACAAAGTAGTAAGCAGTTAGTGCTCCATCAGCTCCTGAACTTCTGAAATCTCTGGGCAATAACAGCATCTAAGGGCAAAGAAATTTTGAGACCCTCCCTCAGAATTTGTTTATGGTTTTATATCCTTAAATCTTTCTATATCTTAAAACAATTTTTAATCATTTACCAAAGACATGAATAGTTACTATTGACAACAGTCTTTGTGAAACGCATTTCTTAGTGGAAAGCTACACTTGTTTATCCTTGAACATGAAGCCTATGAGCAAGAAAAACCTGTTTGCCTTCCTTTATTGAGAGTCCTAGTAGTTTTAACTGATTAATGAACTAACATGGTGGTAGATTACTTTGGGGTAAGGAGCTAGTTGTCTGTTGTTTCTAAGCTGACAAATCTTCAGTTAGCTTAGCCTTCAACATGATCAGAGACCTCAGAAGGGTAAATATAAGCTAAATGGCCTATGTATCGATAAAAATAACAGAGAATAGTCCATAGTCCATTACCTAGACAGTCATCCCAGGCTCCTTGGTCTCCATGAAATCAGGGTCAGAGACAGGCTTTGGCCATCAGGCTTAGAGATGGGAGGATTCCAGGCATAGGAATCACACAAAGACAGATCAGATATGTAAGACAAGACAATGTGCTGCAGCAAAACATCACCTGACATTTAATAATTGGACTTCCCTGCTTCAGAGGATTACCAACCCTTCTCATAGAACCTAGATGCTAGGAACCTATCAAGGGCAGGGCCATTCTGAGTCTTCCTCAGCGCCCCAAATCCATGTTAGGTCTTTCCAAAGCCTCAGCTGTGACTCCCAACTTCATGGAATACTCCAGAATTTTTCTAGGCTTTGGAATCCTGTTGAAATAATCTGTGAGCTATGGGATACTTCCCCATGCCTAGCCGAAGGATTTTTGAGGACTTTGGGGCTTGCATCTGGCCTACTTTGTCCTAGATAGCATACCCTATAACCAGAATCAAGAAGCCAACAGGAAGCTAGGGGAAAAAAGAGCTTGCTATTTTTCCCCCAAATGTGCCATTTATCTCAGGTCTGCAGTAGCTCACCTTTCCAATACCCCAGAGTGAAAAGCAAATTTGGGGTGAAGCAATCTCACTGGGGCCTGCATTTGTTAATCCTGTGATTTTCCAGAGAAACTAACTCCATAAATTTGTGCCAAATTTAAAGTAAGAATTCATTAAATATTAAATACTGACCAAGAGATGGACTTTGGTCAGGACCACTTTTGAGAAATTCCCACTGGAGAATAACTTTGAGCCATGTTGCAGAGGCTTATGAGGACAGACCTATAGGCCGCTGTACTTTCCCATGAGGCTTTGTTATTTCCAAAAAACTACTATTCCAAGCATTCCAGGAAATTAACTGGTCCCTGAGAAGGTGGGGCTTACAGGTTAATTTTTGGGCAGGGCGGGGAAGGGGAATAAACAATACACACACATATACCCACAAAACCCTGTAAATGTAAAGAGAAATTTACATATACCTATTGAACAATATGTGTGTGTGTGCGTGTGTGTGTGTGTGTGTATGACATAAACGTTCTAAGATAAATTGACAAAAATACAAGGCAGATAACTTGATATAAAAATGTCTAAAGAATGTATAACGCTCATACTTAAAAGGTTTAACCAAACTATTATGAAAGAAATGCAAACTGAAAGAGTTATTTGCATTTCTTGTTACATGTGTGAAATTGAAAAATCCTCAACACCATGGCAACATGAGGCTCCAGGTGCACATTGATGATCCCCAACCACCCAGAGATTGATCTTGCCTGCCATTTCATTCTCCCCATAGTGCAGATCCTGAAACCTACTGGGTATAGTGTTCTTCAGTGTTGATGCAAAATAACACAGCTTTCACCTTAAAGAAAATAGGAGATAACTTGTTGTGGAGCCAAATTTGCATGACCATTGGCCAGAAAACACAGACCTAGGTTAGGTGAGATTCCATGTTCCAAACATAGAAGCAGTTTTGTAAGGTTTTATAGTAGCAGAGTAAAGAAAGTCACAAATTAAAATATGTAAGAAATGCATTGGTGGTCACTGATGTACCCATGAGGTGGGTTACAGCAAAATAAGGAAGCTTCTCCTTTATGTCTCTGATGCTTTCTCATGGCATCCTTGGTATTTAGATTGTTGGAAGTTGATAGTCTGCTAAGTTAAGGTTTTATCTGTTAGTCACAGGACATCTAACACAAAGGTGGACAAGGAATGGCTACTCAGGGGGCTAAATCTAGCCTGAGAAGGTAGTTAGGCTCTGAGCCTGACACTTTCTAGCATCTCCATTTCACTATGATTTTAAACCCCCAACCAAGCTTTTTACAGACAGATTTTTGTTCCAGAAGTTCTCATTCAGACTTGTCCGAGGGTATATTTGTTAACTACTCCTTGAGAAGACTAAAAGCACTCAGTGGTTTTGGAAACTGAGGCTCCTTGGAGTTAGAAAAGGTGATACAGTTAAACCAATGGAAATGAGAAGGTGGAGACCTAGTTAGGATTGACTTTGTGAGACCTGGTGAGCCTCCGAGGGAGGAGAAGAAGGTCTGCTCTTCTAGGTCTCACGTCTTGGTTTGCACTCCACTACGACTGGTCAGTGCCAAGACATCTAGGAAAATACTGTGTGTAAACTTACATTTCCCTTAAACACAGAAGTGTGTGGAAAACTAAAGGCTTCGACCCTATACAAAGAACTATGGGCAACTAAAAAAAGTTGGGAGCAGGGCTGGCCTTCCCCAGGGAAGAGCACAGGACCAAACAATAAGCCCTGAAGACATACATACAAATAATATTACACAGACGCAACAGACTCAACACGTTATATTTTGTAATATATATGGATATACAAATATAGGCATGTACTTACAATTGAGGGAAAGCAGGGCCAAGAATTCAAAGGAGAGTAGGAAAGGGATAAAGAAGCATTTAAAGGGAGAAAAGGAACGTGAGAAATGGTGTAATTAAATTATAATTTCAAAAATAAAGAACAACGACAACAAATGATTTAGTTGAAATTAATGATTTAGTAGCCAGGAAGGCTGATACATGCTTGTAATCCCAGCTCTGGGGAGGCTGAGATAGGACGTGACCTAGGTAGGCTACACAGTGAGATCCTATTTAAGGAATAGGAAGGTAGTTCAACTGCTAAATCATATGTGTTCCAAGTCTGTGTGGATATCAAAGTCATGCGTTATTTCCAACCCTAAATTAACATGGCTGCCCCAAGTCTCAATAATAGGCTGAAGTTGGCTCAAACCAGCACTATTTTTCACCAAACATACCCCATAAACTTCAGTGCATCACCTCCATGGACCCAATTGTCTCTGGATCATGTTTTTCCTTTATTAAGAAGTCTGTGACTGAAAACACAAGATCTGAGTATGATTTTTTTTAATTCACTACACTTGTTTGCACAGCCCTGATAACAACTGATTAAAAGCTCAGACCTGCACATTAAATAAACAATTTCAGCTCAATGAAGACTGACAAGATATTATGTTTTATGAGCAATGATTTGGACTAAATGTGGGCGAAACGACTTCAGTCAGTGGGTAACAGAGTGTTTATCTGCGCTGGAAGTGAAGCTGGGAACACAGGACCTGCCGCTGTGCTGTGAGAAGCTGGAGCAGGGAACCTGCACTCACAGCATAGCGTTCTGTTTCTAATTGCCCTGATTAACAGAAGAAAAAGAAGGGAAATGTTTTCTCTGGAGGATCTTAGAGTGTCTGCTGTTTCCAAACCAGTTACATGCTATTGCTCAGTGCATATTATACTTAGAAGTTAGGTTTTATCATCAAAATGCTAATGTTGAGACACAACACTGTGCAAACCAACCATAGCCAAGTGTTTCCAGTTAACAAGATGTGGATATTAATCTTTTCTACTTAAGAGAGTAAAGCTGATAAACCAAACGTGTCTCCATGTGGGTTTATTCTGACTTTACTCTAGATCTTAAAATTCTACATAGCTGATGGTCAATGATCAAACATAGCTTATAATATTCTTTTTTAGTAAAAGGGTAAGTTCTATGACCCCTTTTAGTGAAATAGCACCTCTTTCCAAAATGCCACCACTTACCTCTGTAAGGCTGAAAGCCGCTGCCGTTTTAGACATTTCACAGTAGACATCAGGATATTGGTACAAAGTATAGAAACTTTTTGTTTCACAACTTTGAGCTTGTGGTGATGTAGGATAAAATATTTAGCTGAAAAGGTCTTAATTATGCTTCTTTTTGGTATATGTATATTAGGATGGAAAGCAGGAGAACGTTTTTTGCTGAATTATCTTCTGGTATTATCTAATTACTGGAATCTTCATATTCTGCACTCTGAATTTTTTGTTCTTTGTTGCATCTGTCATGCACTCATCGCTCATGAATATCCATTTTACTCTTGTTGATTTCTCAGTCTCACACTTGAAGGAAATGCATTTCACTGGTTCTAAAACAACTGGAAACTATTGTTTAGTATCAAGAGAATAAAAGATTTAGGAAGATAAGAAAGAAAAAGGTCAATTTTCAAAGAAAGATTACACCAGATATGGTTAAAAGAACATCAACCAGGCAAGGGAGGCTTTAATCAAGAGTACTGTGGTAAGGGAGACACTGAACTTATCCACCTTAAAACAAAGTGCAGTATTTTTAAGGACTGGGATGAGAAACTTAGAGAAAGAAATATTTGATTTGGCACTCACAGATCCAAATGGTTAGTCCGTTGACCATCATGGTGGAAAACATAGCAATAGACAGGCAGGCATAGCTCTGTAGCAGTAGCTGAAAGCTAAAACTTATTGTCAGACAAAAACTAGGCAGAGAGGAAGAGAGAGGAAGCAGAGAGAGAGAGAGAGAGAGACAGAGACAGAGACAGAGACAGAGACAGAGACAGAGAGAATGAATGAATGAATGAATTGCCTGGGCTTTTGAAACTTCAAAGCCCACCCATAGTGATATACCTTTTCCAACAAGGCCATGCTGCCTAATCCTTCCCAAGCAGTTCTACCACTGGGAAGCAAACATTGAAATATATGAGTCTATGGGAATTACATTCATTTAAACCACCACAGGGCCACTGTCAGTCTAAAGAAATGAAGTCTGTTGATAGATGACCCTGGAGTTCCTCTCTTCTTGAGTTTTACATATCAACTCTGACCATTTGTATATGTTGACAAATCATGTTAGACTACTCTAGTGCCTGCACCTTCACCAACCCCCACCTGGAATTCAGCCCTGTTCCATTGTCCATCCTATAAATCTCTCCTGTAAGGAATTATCAGGTACACTAGTCTGCATTCTCCTGGAATACAGAATGGAGAAAACATGTACACTCGAATGTATTAGGTTAAATCACAGAGGTCAGAAAGTCCTATATGGCTTTCTGAAAACTAGACAGCCAGAGATCTCTGTAGCACATATGTATGCCAGAGTCACAGAGAAGTCTTGGCACAGTCCAAGAACCAGAGAAACTAGTGAAGCAACTCCAATTCTGAAGCCACAGGCCCAAGAACCCCGATGGGCATTTAGTGCACCTTTTAGAATCTATGAGCCTGGAGAAGGATGCTGCAGAATAGCTGCAGAAATACATGATGTTCTAAGGAAGAAATGGAGGGAGGGTGGTGAGAGAATTGTCTTTCGAAAGTCTTCCTGTTCTGCTCAGGCCACTACTGATAGCATGTGCCTTTCTACTTCCACACTCAGTTTCTTCAGCCACAATCTGTCTTCTCTCGAAATGCTCTCACTGACTCAGGAGGAATGGGAAATCAATTCTCCAGGCATAAAACGAATACCAGGCAACACATTGAAAGAATTTATTGATTATAATTGCAAGAATGTTATAAAACATGTATGTTTATGCAGAAATGTATAATGTAGCATTAAATATTTTTATTTTTACATGTACTCTACCCCTTCAAGCCCTACTGAGTGTATTTCAGAGGCCCACTCCTCCTCTTGCCTGTTTCCTGTCTCAGTGTTCTTGATTTCTCTGTTCCTCTAACCTCCTGGCTTTCATATTTTTTTCTTTTACAAGTAATGCTTTAAGGGCCTCACATTTTACAACCAGGGCACAGTAGAAAGGACTTTTTTGTTAAATAAACAAACTTGTGAAGAATTCTTTTGTCATCTGTTAAAGTAACCATTTCCATCCCCTTCTGCTACTGTATCACCATTGTGGGGGTAAGATTATTAGGATCTAATGTCTAAAATCAGAACTAATATGCTTCAACTTTGTAGAAATTAAGTCAATTTAAATGCTAAATTTGTAACTAGGAAATTCAGTGAAATTGTTCAGCCTTTACTGCAAACATTTCTTCTACTGAGATGATAAACACAGTAGTCAGTATTCTCCTAAGGGGAAAAGCAGAGACTTGTTCCTCTGTTCTTCCTGTTCCTGTATTCTTTGTAAGTCATTTTTTTTTGAGATATTTTACCAGACTCCTGACTTCAGAAAATATTTCTAAATCTCTCCCTCTGCCTCCCCCTCCTTCTTCCTCTCCTCATGTGTATATGTGTATATATGTTTAATTTTATACTTAGATACACATAGACAGACAGACAGACAGACAGACACACACACACACACACATATCCATCCCCTCAGACTATTGGGACCAACCGTGTCCTGACATATGAGAGGTAAATACTCACTCTTGCTAAGTTGTACATTTAAACTCAATGTGCACATTATATTTCTAAGTGTTTCTATTCTCATCTGTCAATCTAAAAGGGATCAGCTAGTTTATATTAACATTCTGTAGATCTCAATTAGAGTTTAAAAGAATAAGCTATAAATAAATAAATAAATAAATAAATAAATAAATAAATAAATAAAGTGGGCTATTGGACAGAGGGAAGGGCCAGTGTGAACACGTGGTGTTGTAACGATATGTGGAATGATGAAGGCTTCTGAGGAATGGTAACTCCACACCAAGGAAAGGGCAGAAGTGAGAGTCATGCAGCTGGACTGAGTTTGACTTACTCAGAGAGCAGAGGGGGGACGTGAAGTGACAGAAAATGGAAGGCTTGGGGCTATGTAGAGTTTGGATTACTGTGTCACACTGTAAGGCAGATAAATCAGGTTTATCTGATTCACTACTAGTGTAAAAGAGGTAGCTTAGATAGTCATCTTAAAATTCCAGGTGAACTCCTTGAATTGTCCTGTTGGCTACTTTGTTCAGTTCATGTTATTAAATTCTCTGGGTTTCTAACATAGGGTGGGAGACTTAACAATACCAAGTACATGATTCAATCCCCAAGAACACACAACCTCATAGACAGTTAATGTTGTCCATGGTGTCTGCATAATACAAGAATCAACATGACCTTCCACGACATTTTCTCTGGATCTTGCATAGCATAGCATCTATTTTTAACACTATGCTTTATCCATTTCTTTATACAAAAGAAATATTTACAATGCATCTGAATTTCATTATATTCTTTACATCCTTTTCAATTTCACAGGAAGCCTTCTGAGTTCTGAACTTTAATTCTTCTAGGGGTCAAAAGCCTCTTAATTCTACCTCCAAAGTATGACAAAAATAAAGGAGGGAGAGAGAGAGAAAGAAAGAGAGAGAGAGAGAGAGAGAGAGAGAGAGAGAGAGAGAGAGACAACAGACTAACCTAGCATTTTGGCTATATATTAAATATTTTGCAAACAATCATATATTTTATCTTACTAATCCAGCTTTGGTCACTAGAAACATCCTAGAGTCTTCTTAATAATGAATAACCCAATCACAAAAGAAGACATATAGTATGCACTCACTGATAAGTCAATGTTATCCCAGAAGGTCAGAATGCCTAAGCTACAATTCATAGATCACATGAAGCTCAAGAAGGAAGACCAAAGTGTGGATGCTTCAGTCTTTCTTGGAAGGGAGAACAAAATACTCACAGGAGGAAATATGGAGACAGAGAGTGTAGCAGAGACTGAAGCAAAGCCCATCCAGAGACTGCCCCACCTGGAGATCCATCCCATATACAGCACAAAATATAGACACTATTGTGGATGTCAAGAAGTACATGCTGACAGGAGCCTGATATAGCTGTCTCCTAAGAAGCTCTACCAGACCCTGACAAATACAGAGGCAGACGCTCATAGCCAACCATTGGACTGAGCACGGGGTCCCCAATGGAGGAGTTAGAGAAAGGACTGAAGGAGCTGAGCTGAAAGGATTCCCAACCCCATAAGAAGAATAACAATATCAACCAACCTGCTCCCACCCCCACCCCAAGGATCCCAGGGACTAAACTACCCACCAAGGAGTACACATGGAGGGACCCATGGCTCCAGCTGCATATGTAGCAGAGGATGGCCTTGTCAGGCATCAATGGGAGGAGAGGCCCTTGGTCCTGTGAAGGCTCAATGCCCTCACAGGGGAATTTGAGGGACTGGGTGGTAGGAGTGGGTGGATGGATGGGGAAGCACCCTCATAGAATCAGTGGGAAGGGGGATGGGATAGAGGGTTTCTGGAGAGGAAACCAGAAAAGGGGATAACATTTGAAATGTAAATAAAGAAAATATCATTTTCAGAGATAAATTTGGAAAATATCATTTTCAGAGACATATTTGGAAGTTAGCTTCAGTTCTCTATGATGTTATGTTAGCAAGAGATACAGTTGGGACAGGATCTGGATTTCAAACAAGTGTTAGTACATGTGTTAAGGCTCTTTTAATTGTCAAATTAAAATTACTTTATTTCTTCTACGTATTTAATGTAAGTTGACTGTACACTCTCTAATTGTGTTATTGTGTTGAAACCCAGCATGTCAGTTATAGAGGTCTATCAACTAGCTTTTGTTTTATTGCCTTGAGTATCACAGAACCAAAAAACAAAACAAAACAAAACAAAACAAAACAAAACAAAAAACAAAAAACAAAAAAACTTGCAAGTACTGGAGTAAGTGAGTCAGGCTTTAAGCAGAAGCAAGAAGGTAGTGGGCTTGATTATTGCTGGCATAACAGCTTTAATTACAGTAATTGCTAGCACCAATGTTTCTGCAGTTGCTTTGACACAAGAAGTTAAGACAGCTACTTTTGTTAATAATTTAGCAAAAAAATGTTACAAATGTGTTGATATTCAAGAGGATTTACATAGGCATTTGGAACAATGGATTGATGCTCTTTATCCTATTCAAATTATTGGAAGGAGGTTCAGATTTTAAGAATAAGGAGCCATCTCGAGTGTCATGCCAAATAACATTGGATTCATATTAGTTCTAAAATTTGCAGGGGCAGTCATTATAACTAGGAAAAAGTTTAAAGATACAGTTTATTTGGCATAATTCTAACATGTCTCTGGATGTTTTAACTTTGTGAGCTTATGAATTTAAAGAATGTTGCTCTGCTGAGCGATGATGTGGAAGATACTGCAGATAAAATTACCCATGGCCTGAGGTCAGTATTTCTATTTTGGTCAAGCTTCAAGAATAACATATATAGCTTGATCTTGCTAGCCCTTTCTGTCCTGGGAATATTTTTATTCCTGCTCATCATTTTAAAGCTTGTCTTCAACAACATCAACATGTTGGCAGCAAAAGTACATGTCTTGAAACTGAACATGGACCCCCAGACAAAGTTATTAATTTAACAGGCTGGCAAGCCAAGGATGGGTAAAATTCTGCACAGAGCCTTACCAACCTAAGACAGAAGTACATTGCTTTTGATAATGCATATTCCACGACAGGTAAGGAATGCATTCTTGGCAGAATGACAGGCTCAGTCTTGTTTATGAAATGAAAAAAAGTGGGAGAGGTGGAGAGTTTTGGGGCTGCTTGGCAAGAATCTGACATGGGCCAAGGACAAGGAAATGGGCTGCTTGGCAGGAATATGACATTGGCCAAGGACAAGGAAGTGTACTTCAGGCAGGAATCTGACATTAGGCTAGAACAAAGAAGCAATTTGAGGCAGAAATACAAATCTTTGGCTAGAACAAGGAAATAAGCTTCCGACATGAAAATGACTTTGGGCTAGGACAGGGAAGTAAGTTCAGATATTTTGGTCATCCTGATAAGCCCTTAAAAACAGTGATCACAGGAGTGTTCAAGGATCTGTTTTTTATTGCCTTGCTTGTTATTTGACTATTTGTGTTTATTGTCTTGCTTGTTCCTTGACTATTTGCATCTATTGCATTGCTAGTTCATCAACCTAGAAATGACCTTAATACTTGCATGTAATTAAAATTATATAAAATCCAAAAGGAGGAGGGAGTGGAATAGGGGCTTTCTAGGGAGGGGAAATGGGGAAAGAGGATGACATTTGAAATGTTAAAAAAAATAATTCAATAAAAAACAGAAAATTTCCAATAAAAGAAAAGAAAAATAAATGAACTCATTTAAATTTTAAAACTGCAAAATTAATGTGCACAGATCATAAATACTTTGTAGATATGCCTTTTTGTGGAATTGCTTTGGTTTCTGTTTGGTTAGTTAGTTGATTGGTTGGATTTTTTTTTTCCTCTCCATGTAGAGTTTAGAGGCAAGAATCATTTTCCATTGTACCCTTCTGTTTCATCTAGCAGCTGCACACAGAATACATATCTATGCCTGAGCAAGAATCCCTTGGACCACTTTCACTCCTTGCACATGCTTCCAAGGAATTTAGAATCTGTAGTGATTTCTTCTAAAATTTATCTTGTACTCTACACACACACACACCCAAAAAAAAAAAAAAAAAAAAAAAACACCAGTAACTCAAGTAAGTCCCATTATCATCTCAAATAAAATCATCTTCACATCACAATAGGAACCAAATAAAGACGACTCAGCAGAATTTCCCTGCCATTGCCAGAATGCCTGGCACCAATGCCCAGGTAATGACAGGAGTTACCATCTGTTTAGGGAAAAAAAGTGAATTATCAAAAACTGGAAAAGTACATATCTGAACTATACCACAGAATCTTTATATTCTTTACACAGTTAAAACTGTAGAGAAATAAATGAGGCTCATTTAAGAATCTGATTATTTTGTCATTGTTACAGACTTGGCCAGTAAATTTTTAAAAGACAAACAAAATGTGTCTTTTGCAGATTTAGTAGTAGTAGTAGTAGCAGTAAACAAACAAACAAAATAAGAAACCCTGGATGCCTGTCTCTCACGTAAAGTTCCTCTCCAGTGCTGTCAGAAGCAGCAGTACATTTTAGAGAGCTTTGGCAGATGGCATTACAATTCTAATAAAATAAAACAGGCTTCCAAGTGCTTCCATATTTTCTTGTCATAGGAATGCCAGAGGGATTTTTTTTAAAGGTTTTAGATTTTCCCTCTGATTGTCTCCATAAATATAACTTGTGTTATTGTAGAAAAGCTGAATTTTAAATTGAGACTCAACTGTTAGCTGCAATGCTTACTGTATACTGATATCTCCCTGTATAACCAAGGCTGACATTCACCCTATGGATTGGAGAGCACTGGGTGAAGCAGCAGTTCTCAACCTATGGGTCGCATATCAGATATCCTGAATGTCATATATTATTTACACTACACTTCATAAAAGAAGCACAATTACAATCATGAGGTGGCAACAGAATAACTTTATGGCTGGGGCTCATCACAACATGAGAAATCGTATTAAAGGGTCTCAGCATTAAGGAGGCTGAGAGCTACTATCAGAAAGGAGGATGCCTGCCTCCCAGCGATGAGGACAGAGGCTCTTGTTGCTTGAATTTCCCCACTTCTTCCTACTGATATTTAGAACATTATGATTGTTTTGTTTTTGTTTTGGAGGTGTTGGTATTTATTTATTTATTTATTTTGTTTTTTTGAGACAGAGTTTCTCTGTGCAGCTTTGGCTGTCCTGAAACTCACCCTGCAGACCAGGATGGCCCCGAGCTCAGACATTAGGAATATTAAGAAAGGGCCTATCGAATTCTAAAGGATCCCACCACCCCTTGCCACAAGTCTAAATGAAAAATCATTACTTCATTAAGCAAATAATTTCTCTTTGAAGCATCGTTGAAAGGATCAGATCAAATGATTCCTACCAAGCCTTCGTACATATTACCCAGTTCATTTCAAAACCTACAAACGTTTGTCCAAACACATTCCAATGTATTCACTCTTATATGTCTCTCTTAAGCATACAGTGAGCCTCAAAGAGAGGAAATTAAATCCCTAGCTCTTTCCATGGTACTAGGTCAATATTGTGTAAATGAAAATACATATTATAAGGTTCAGGTGAGGAACTATCAGTAAATAAAATAAAAAGCAATGTTCCATGTCTTTCTTCACACCGATTTATATAAAATATAAGAGAGATGGCTATTTAAAAGAACCTCCATTTTTATGATTTTCTTCAGTATCACACTGGTTTTCATGTAGTTATTAGAAACAAAGCAGGCACCTTCATTTAAAATTGCATGTCTACTAAGAATTTAAATATTACCTTTAATTCTGAGAGATTTGCATTCTGTCTCAATGAGAAAAGATTTTTGTCTAGGTCTCATCAGAAAAGAGTGTCTTTGAACATAAATACTATGCCAGTCTTTGCAAAGTTAGACCTAGAAAGCTAAAATCTCATTTTGTTATTACTGAACACGTGGATTTGTAAAAAGTTATAAAGCACAGTATTATCGATCTGGCTTTAATGGCACACAATAACTTCATAAGGAAAAAATTCCTAAGCCTATATTACTAAAACCAATGTAACTAAACCCTTCCTAGCCCTTGTTAAACATGTCCTTCACACATGTGCTTTTCTAATAACTGCCTTAAGACAGGAGCAGGAGCAGACGTATAGGATGCTGTCCTTACTAGATTTTCCATTTCCCATCTTCCACAACCCAGCGCTCTTAGAAACAGCTGACCTGTGAGGTCTCAAGACCATAATACTACTTAACTAAAAACAATTAATCCATAAAAATTCCTGCCAACTAAGAACATCACCGAAGGCATACTCTTTGTGGTGCCCAAACAGCTAGCTGAGGTTGCCCTTCGGAGAAGGCTGTCAGACATTCCGTATTCACCTGGTGCCCTCAAGGCACCCACTTCCTTTACAAAAGTACCCACTGGCAGGTTCTGGAAAATCAAGGAAGGATGTGGTGCTTGTCCCCAGGTTCCTCACCATCAGGAAGACTGGAAGCAGATGGCCAACGCCCAGAGATCAACAGTATTTCCCTCTCTGGGTGCTGGAAGATTCTGTGTCCCTCCTTTTCTCATTTCCTTTGTTTCCAAGCATCACTTCCGGTCTGACTCATGGCAGCTGAATTATTGAGTTTTCTACTCTCCACCATGGAACTTTTGGATCACGGTGTGTTTAAAACTTTATTTGTATCTCCACTAGACTGTCCAGCAAAACCTTTTAATGGCATTACTGCTCATAAAGTTTGCCACATAGATTTTGTCAGATTTTTTGGAGTATTATTTTGAGCAAACAACGTCCTAGCAAAATTAGATTTTTTTTTTTAAATCACTGAAAGTTTTTCTAGTGTGGTAGCTCCTGTTTACAATCTGAGCCTGGGAGGCTGAAGCAGACTGATGGCTATGGAGTCAAAGTCAGCCTTGATTGCATAGTGACACCTTCTCTCAAAACAACAGAAAACAGGGAAGAAAAAAATTTCATTTGGTCAAACGAAAGGGTGTTTTCCCTAGTGAAAATATCAACATTGTTTTATTTTATTGTGGTTTGTGTTGTTCAAATAACTTCTCAATGTATAACCCAGGTTGGTCTTTAACCCATAATTTTCCTGCTTCAGCCTTCCAAATGCTAGTATAATTATAACTGGCTTTATTATTATCTTATTATATAATATATATTATTAGTATGAATATATATAATACTAAGAATGCTCTATTTGTAGCACTGGTGTGATTCTAACTAGGGACTAAATAAATGTGTTACTACTTGTTAATTTATTTTCTAAAAAAGGTCTATGGTATATACAAAATGGAAAATGATAATCAGGCGTAACTGTGCTTATTTCCAGGTGTTTTGTTTGTGGATTCCAGTCACAGTGTATTCCTTATTTTTCATGTCATTCTCCTTCCAAGGCCATTTGGTCACCAGTCTCCTTATAGCTGATATCATTAAACCAGGTATCCATAGGAAAAGAATAAAAGAACTCTCCTACTTAATAACTTTTCAGCTATTTCCCACACTCAGTTTTATTAATTCTTTTTCACATTTCAAGTACTCATAGTAGACTTTCATCTTCCAGTAATTATGTGGCAAATACCCAGGGATTTTATCTACTATACTCCATGATGATGTACCAAATTTTCTTCATAATTCTCTACTCCATCCAGTCATGCTAACATCTTTACATATACTGCTGCTAATGAAAATGGTGGTGGTGGTGGTGGTAAAGATGATGATGATGATGATGATGATGGTGAGGTTGGTGATGATGATGACTGGTGATGATGATAGTAATGACAGAATTCTAGTAACAATAGTAGTAATCACAGTAACACATACTATGCATTGAGTGTCCAGTATGCCAGACACTGTCTTTCTAACTTTATGTCATGCAGAATAACTAAGCTGATGCTTGACTAGGAAACCTAACATTCAAATATTGGTTTGACACCAAAGCATATAATATTTGTGTCAAATATACTGACTTTAGCACTTGGCTTTTATTTAATGCTAATGTGACTGGGTTGCTATTTGCTCAGATGTAGAAAAATATTATTTAAATTTATATAACTAATCTCATCTTGCCTTGCAGTCTTCATTACTATTGATGGGGTATGTGAAGAATCTAGTGTGGCTTTAAAGATTTGTCTGTCACTTTAAGATTTAAACAGGATTAGAGGAGTTGCATCCTTAGCTCTGATTCTCTATCAGACTTTTTCCAGAGTCTTCTGTCTCTCCTTCCCTTACAATGCTGTCAAGTAGTAAGAAGAACGAATTTCCCTGGATCATGAGGCTGGGTCTGTGATCAGCTTCTGCCTCTGCTTCTTGCCCTATGCTGGCAGGCTGCACCATGACTTAATGAGTGATTCTGTATGCACATTACCACTAGCCTTCTGCTGTAAGGACTCCACAGCCTGGATCCTCTTTCTCAGGCTTTGTGCCTCTATACCTCCCTTACAAGGATGACACACATTGCTTCCTGTGCCTCTGTCTTTACAGACCCCACCTAAACAGTCCTAAAACAAAGGAGCTGTGGTAGAAGAAATGTCATATATAAAGTTTGGCATAGAAAAATAAATTGCAACTTTTTTTATACAATTGCAGGTACAATTAGTCTATATGCCAAATTGTATTCAAATTGACTTCAAAGTAGCAAACTGTAAGAGTTTGTACCGTAAGTCTTGAACCCAATTAATTGATCAATTTAGAAGTTTAGCTGGGAATACCTTAACATATAAGTCAATATTTTTCATACTTTCTGTTTCTAAAAGCCATGACAAAACAAAGCATACCCAAATCCTTATATACGATCACATGACCCTCTTGAACTCTGTATGTTTGCTTTGACGAATAACAGTGTTGCATGAGGGCTTCCCAAAGCATAGCATTTTATGTCACATGACACTGTGACAGCTCTAAATGATTTATAAACTGTCAGGTTGCCACCACGGGAACAAATGCAGCTCCAATTGAGCCTTTAGAATTTCCTGGAGCCTGCCATAGAAGTTAGACAAGCCTGTAGGACAGCTAAGTTGTAGAACTGGCTGGCTGCATACAATCCAGGGACCACGGCTCACACACTGGCTCTTGACAGCTCTGTCAGCATAGTATTTCTCATGGGGTGAGGCGCTCTCCAAGAATCTTCTCATTGCTTTAGGCATCAAGGCACTTTGCAGGCCTGGCAGGCATTGTGGTTTCTATTTCAAGTCCTTTTGTGTGTGTGAATTTACCTGCTGAGAGCATTCAGAAATCTTACCTGTGCTTTTCCTGTCTCCCTCCTAACCACAAAGCAAAGTAGTCATCACTGCATCACTGTGCTTCTGTTAATTCCAAATCCTTTTGTTTCCAGACATTGCTCTAGCATCTCACAACTAGAATCCATTATTTTATCAAAAGAATTTATTTCTTTAGAACAAATCTCATTTCTCCATTCCTAATATCTAACTAGTCCTTCTGGGTGAGAATCTCACAGAAGTAAAACAGAGCTGGAGGAGGTGAGAAGTCTTATCAAACCACATCTGGGACGTTTAGAATATAAACTGCCTTCTGTTTATGTTTGGTGCTTCATATTGGAAATGATGTCTGTGCTGACATCAGGGTATTTAAATTTTACTAAATTTGCACAACTTCCCACTTTGAACAAGATATTATATTTAAGTAAGTACTCTCACAGAAAGACAGACACCAATATTATGTGTGTGTTAAACAGTTTATTGCCTTTCATATAACTCATATGATGAGATTCAGCACTGACCGTCCCATAATGAAAAATATACCTGTAGCACTGACAATATCATGTGCCCCAGTTTAACGTCACTAATGTCCTTTAATATCCACATTCACTGTACTGCGTTGGCAAGACGGAGACATGCATAACCCCAGTATTTCCATGGAGAGACACGGCTAAAATAATCTGAACAGAAAATGTCTGGCAACATCATATACACATCTGGCCATACAGATACAGTTTTAATTGTTGGCTTTGGGCATGGCTGACGTTAAATTTTAACAGGCAGAGTAGTACTTTGGGTTAATGTGAAACAGTAAAAGTGAATCAGAAATCTTGCTACCAAAAGTCGCACACTCAATGGTAAGCCTACTGCACTCATGCCAGGGAAAAGTGTGCCCCTTTCTTCTCTGTCACAGTTCTCATTCCCTTTAACACTGTGCTTTGTCAGTGATGGGAGCTGAGGGAAATTACATAGCCTTCCCACCTGCCTCAGCCTATGGCCAGCCAGGAAGCTTGGCCAGTTTGTGTGACCTGTTGGTACAATTCCTCCATAGCGCCAACAGCATGGGAGCTCTTCCCTCTTCACTAGCCAAGCAAGGGTTGACAATTAAAATGTCACTGGTTTTTTTTTTAATTATTTTAAAGCATTCTTTCAACAAAATTAGATGTGTATAAAAGCAAGGAAAGAGTGACAGATTTAAGGCTTACCTGACATTCGATTCCCCTTAGAATTCCTGAATTTTTGTGGCAAGAGGACTGTTGTCACCATGTAGTGGCATGTGGCATAGTTATCGGCTGCTGCTCAGTAGCAGTGGTTGTGGAGGGTGCTTCTGACCACACTAGCTTCTGTAGTATCTGTCTGGTGAACCTTGTCTGCAGACTTTGGTTAGCAGCCCAGGTTTGTATTTAATCTGATTCACTTCATTCATCTATGTGGTATTTTAATTCCACAGTAATTGAGGCTATATATAAAATAGAAAATGAAGTAGAATAAATTTCTATGTATGATACAGATCATCTAATAAATAACAAACAAGGGTACACTTTTCCTTCTTATGTTTATGTACCTTGCTGTATTGAAATTAGATATTAGGTTCCTCTTGTAATTTTGAAAGAAGAATTTCTTGAAAACAATAGTGATTTTCATTAAATTTAAAAAGACTCTTCCAACAGTACAATGATAGCTACTGTATGAATTTACCCCATAGTTCCCAATAGCCAATCCTATTACTGACTTGGGATTTAGAGGTTATTTAAATCAATTATAATAAATTGGGTCCCTGAAATATTAATGAAGTCCCCAACTCTTTAAAAATTACCTGAAGGTTTAAATATACCTTATACCTGCATCTTTGCTAGTATCATATATCATAAATTGTAACTTCTTAATAATTAGTGCAATTCTTTAAGGGCTAGCTTTACCTGCACCCACCCATCTGTGGATGCTGTTGCTTGTCACTTTACTCTCAGAGCAGGGCACCATGCCTAGTTCCAAGTGGGTTATAAATGACTCTTCTTGTGTAATCTAAAACAGCTGATTTCGTAGGAGTTAAGAGGAGGAGTTGATTATGGGAAGCCTGGGCTCCGGGAAGGTGTTGGGATGGTTTACATATGGGCATGACAACATAACTCCAAGGAAGCTGCCCCAGGGTCCAGTCCCTGGGTAGATGACTACAAACGACCATGGTGTGCTATGTTTTTAATTGTGTGTGTGTGCATGTTAAAATAACTAACATTTTCAAAATATAAAATACAAAAAATCTCATCAGCTATTTACATTATGGGAGAAACATTAAATGATGTTTTCAGTAGTGAAAGGCAAATTTCACTTAGTGTGAGTGAAGCTAGGACATTTTGATTTATGAAAACATATATTATACTTAATCAAACCACAATTATTTGGAAGCCATAAACCCAAAGCAGTCATGAAAGTCACCGTCAAAAGCATGGCGAGTTGCAGCCACATTCCTCGGCTCTCTATCCTAAGCCTTAAGACCTTCTTTTAATTAGGGGAAGTAAAAAAAAGAAAAAAAGTTGTCTAGCATAAGTCTTTGTCTGGGACTTATTAGATGGTAGCTGAGCAGTTTAAGCTGTCATTTTCAATTTCTATAAGATAATTAAGTAATATTCCAAGTAGACTCACATCTCCAGTGCTGGGAGGTAGAGGGGTGTCTCAAGCATCCCTCTGAGGTCCCCACTGTGTTGATTCATCCACTTAGCACTTACACTGACTTCCCAATAGAGGAAAATAAGATAGCCTAAAAAGGAAGATGGCTTTGTGTATCCATCCTTCCACTCTGGACCTCGTGTCTTCTCCAGACTTTCCTCCGCATGAGCCTCCAGCCCAAGATTCACCTGCTCTTCCATTATAAGCAAAACCTTGTTGCTATCAGCCAGAAAAGTATCCCTGCTTACTCCAGTGCAGGATCCTTAGATGAATCCTCGGGGACTCTCACAGAGCCAGTGTTTCACCCCCAGTCACTACAGGTGTCTAGCAGTGGTACGTCTACGCCTTATGCTCCAGGGACAACTTTCTGGGATGTGTAGTAGGTCTGAGGTTGTATTGTTATGGCCTGGAATGAAATGGCACATTCTCCAAATGAATGATATCTACCTGTGCAGCCCCACAGTGTTGGCAAGCTCTTTCTACAACAACCTCACACACCAGCCCTTTGTGACGGATGTCATAAGGACAGGTATTACCTGGGGGACTTTTCCAAGGAACTGCACTTTGCTCTCTGAAATATTAGATCTTAGTCAGGTCTTAGGTCTCAACCACTAAAGTTAGTGTTTCCTCATACTTCTCTGCTTATCCTTTGTTAACATGATACAAACTAGAGTCACTGGGGAAAAGGAACCTCAGATGAGGAATTACCCATATCAGATTGGTATGTGGATGTGTCTGCAGGCCATTTTCATGATCCGTGATTATTGGAAGAACTCAGCCCACTGTGGGCAGCACCACCTCTGGGCAGGTAGTCCTGGGCTACAGAAATCAGGCTGAGCAGCCATAGAAAGCAAGAAGTGAGTAGCACTTCTCCAAGCTCTCTGTTCAGTTCCTGCCTCCAGGTTCCTACCTTAACTTCCCTCCAGGCTGAAGTATAACTTGCGAGGGAAGTTAACCATTTCCTCTCCTGGTTGCTTTTTTGGTCATGGTGCTCATCGTGGCAATGGAGAAGTACCCAGGATACCCACCTTGTGCTCTCTCATGGGGATCCTAAACTCCATGTCCACTGGGTTTAACAATGCTGAAGACCTAAAAAGTGGCTTCTAGAAGCCAGCAGCCTGAGAAACGTCATGTTTTTCTAAAAGCATAACAAATGGTATGGCATCTCAAATATTCCCTTTTCCTGCTTGAGCCACAGGGATTGCTTTTAGATACTTTTGCCCAAGTGTCTGAACAATGAGAGCCTAATCTTAGAATCTCTCCTTTATCAGCTGACTTAGTTCATTTTTCTGGGTAGTTAGCAATTTCGTATGTCATTGGCCTTTTTTGTAATTCAATCTTAGTTTCATTTTCTGTCTTTTAATTTGTGGATAAGAGAGTGTGCACATGAATGCAGGACAAAGAAACTTTCTCTTTTTTAGTGTTCACAGCTTCTCATATTCAAGCAACTTGCTTAGCTTCCGGCCATTCTCCTTGTGGCTCTTCTTTCAAAACTGAGCACAGATGTCTCTGTGTAGCAATATATCCAATAATAACTTTCTGTCAGGTCACAGAGATTCTTCTCATAAATTTTACAGCTGTACAGACCAGCACTGCATGCACACAGCATGTTTATTTAGCTAGACACACAGTTGGGTCTGTAGATTGTGTCCATGGATTGCTATAAAATAGCAGAGCAATGAATAATAACCTTCTGCATTTGCTTCTTCTCTTTTTATTGCTGAAGAGGAAACTTCAGAGAAATATCTTAGTGGAGAACTTCCAGACACAAGCTGTCTGGTTATATTCGGCTTCCCTTTCTTCCCTTCAAAGAGGTTAGGTGACATGGTGTGTATAGCAGTGATTGTCCAGTTTCCCCAGAGATTTTTCCAGAGTGTATCATTAAGCTTTTGGATTTTCAGTCTGATATACATAGAATCTTGTTTCAGTATGATAATCATTTGCATGTATCTTATAATGAAGATATCAAATATGTTTCAGGATTATTCCTGTACACTTTAACAAACTTGTCTGTTCCTGGCAGTGAAAATATATTAGCCCCTGGCTCATCACTCCGTTCCCACAGAATGCTATAGTCTCTCCAATTTGGTAGACTAGCATAAAATCCCTGTTCCAAAAGGGCCCCTACCTGTGACATGCCAGGAAGGGATGCTTTATATTAGAAGCCTACAAGAATCTAACCAGACCGGTCTTTTTGTCTGACAGCATCAGCTAGCCCCCTGTCAATTACAGCTCTCCATATCACATTTAGTTGTGTTAAATGAGTTTTTACAAGAACCCAAATGTGCAGGGTTTGGGAAGCTTCCCTGGAAAGCAAACTTATGATGATTCTTGGGGATTGACTTGCCCCAAGAGTGCATGAAGGCCTCTCTCACCTCTGTATCTCTGCATGTGTAGCTTCTGTAATGGCCTTCATACAATAGGCACTTAACCAACTGAGCTTTCCCTCACTAGCTCTGTAACTCTCCTCATAATAAACAAGCAAATATCTTTCCCTAGTTTCCTTGAGCCTCCTAAGCCAATTTTAAAACTCAAGGAGAGGGTTTTCAGACCTCAGTTTACAAATATAGGTCAAAAGAAGGAGTATTGTAATCCAGAGTTTGTAACTGACACCTGAGGCAGGAGGCAGGCTTTGTGGCTGAACCCTCCAGCGGTGAGGTTAGACTGTGAGCTCTAGGGGGATAGAATTAGATTACAGGCTAACCAGCCAGTATACACTGCTGCAGAACTCTTTGTTTTCCCAGTGTGTATAGATCTCAGTGGGGACAGCCACATACCTAGTGTGGGAAATGGTCACTGGCAGATGAGTAGAATAGAAAGAACTTACGGTTTTGGTTTCATCCCATGTTAACATTTATTTCTTTTTCTTATTTTTTTTACTTTTATCTGATCAAATTTTTTTCAAGTTTAAATCATGATAAGAAAGCTGTTCTTTATACCCAGGTTCTAAATAAAAGTATCCCTATATGATTGACTGAAAATTCATCCACTTAAGCTTTCTTCTTACTGGAGCTAATTTTCATAATTTTTCTAAGGTATTATTATCCATTTCATTCATATTTTGAATTTTGTTAACATAAATTTGTGAAAAATTAATCTTCAATTGCTGCCAGTGTTCCTATATTATTATTTATGGTCATATCTTCAGTGTGACCTGTGTCACACTGTACCACAGTGTGACAGTTCACTGTGTGTGATATACTTCTCTGTGAGTTTCAGATGCTTTGCTTGGATTGTTTTGATTGTATTTAAAATGAGAAATAGCACTTTTATTAGTACATTTTTTCTGTTTCCCACAATGTAAATTTTTGTGTGAGAGAGTATTTCCCCACTCTCTCCTGTGTATGATATACATGTTTAACTTACAGGGTACCGTTGCTGTACATTTTATAACTCCTAAAATTTTTGACCTGTAAGATATATTTCCCAGATAGAACATGATGATTGAAGCATATGCATAACAATGTGGTATAGTTATATCTACCCAGTGAGAAAATGCTTTATTTCGCATTTGTTGTGAGAACACACAACACCCATGCTACATATTTACAGTCAAGAGGCAGAAGAAAACTCAGAAGGTCAATTTTTCAAAAAATGACTCCTTATAGATGTTTTTAAGGTTTGCTTATTTTTATTTTATGTATATAAATGCTTTGCCTTATGTATGTATATTTGTATGTATGAATGTATATGTGGATGGATGTGTGTGTGTGTGTGTGTGTGTGTGTAGTTGGTGCCAACAAAGGCCACCAAATCCTTTAAACTGGAGTTAAGGATGATTGTACCCCACTATGTGAGTGCTGAGAACTGAGCCCAGGTCCTCGGGAAGAGCAGCAAGTGTTCTTTACCACTGATCCATGTCTCCAACTCCAATGATGTATACTTATAGCTTTTAAAATTAGGAATTAACTTTCAATATTCCCATTTTCATATCCATATGCTGTATAATTTCCTCTGGTCACGTATTTCATTGTAGCTGTTCTCATTTACTGCTTCCATGCTCGTCGTTTATAGAAAACCTTTAACTTTTTCTCACCTTTTCTCTTTGATGCAACAGTTGTTTATTGAAAGCTTTTAATTTCTAGGTAAAAGTTTCTTTAATTATGATTTTTGATATCAATATCTGGTGCCTGTGGTGTTACAGAGAGTACTGATTACATTATTTCTGCTTCATAGCATTAAAAACTTATTAACACTCAGAGCCCCCAAAATCTGCCATAGATCTTACAAAAAATAGTTGAGTTCTTTTCTGTATATAATTTTACCAATTTGATCTGTCTCTGACTGAGAGAAAATAGCTTGTTATTAGTACATTTCCCTCTGTCACCACTGCGGGTCCTGTTTTATGAATCGCTTGTGTTCTTGGATGTAGAGGTTGATAACATGAAATGAAACTCTTTTATTCTAAGATAGGGCCCTTTCATGTTTAACATTTATAATTCATTTATTCAACCTGTTTTGGGTTTTGTTTATTTTTTTTCTGTTTGAGAGATCTTTGCCCAGACTTCCACTTTTACCATTTTTGTAGCATGGAGTTATATTTTCTTTTTATGAGTCAATTAGAAAATCCTAACAAGAAAGGTAAACTTCTTCTACTCCTGTTAGCAATTCTCATTCCAAGTTTATTGCATTTTATGGTTATTGATAATATTATATTACACTGATTATTCCCCTTTATAACTTGTTTCCTTTTTCTTCTCTTTTTTGGCATTGTTTTATAAGCTTTCATTCAATCCATTGTTAACTTTTTCAATATGCTGAGATTCCCACCTGTTGTTACAGCATGAATCAATGAAGTTCTAGCCCAGTCAACATTTTTTTAAACTTTTTATTGATTTGTTATGAATTTCACATCATGTACCCCAATCCCACCTATCTCCCTCTCCCCTTGTGCCCTTCCCCTCCATTCTTGCTACCAGTGCCCCCCCAACAGAGGAAAAAAAGCTTGTCTTAGAAGCTGTAGTGTGTCACAGGCCCACAGTATACTCATTTGTTGACTTCTTTACAAGCAAATGTTTATGGCAATAACTCACTGGTCTGGTACGAGGCCTTGGGCTTCTGCTACTCTATCAATACTGGAACTTTGCTGGTACTCCTCTTGGATATGCTGTTGTCACTCTGTGTAATGGAGATCCCGTAGTTTTGAATCTGTAGGACCAGCTCATTCATGCACTCCAGCAGTTCATTGATGGGATAGATGTTGGGGTAGGCCAACTCAAAGCCCTGAATCTGGGCCTGAGAGGTATCTGAGCTGCTCAGTGCACAGGCTCTCCCATTCTCGGGCTCACCCGAAACCCTCACTATCAGGGCCAGATCTACCTTGCTGCTCAGGCAAGGAACAGGGCCAGCTCTTCCAAGTATTGCATCCAGTGAAGGATATGACCACTTCTCCCACTCTTATGACCCAGGAACCAGTTCTCCTGCCTTCCATAAATGCCATAGGCAAGGCCACTGCCCAGCAGACAGGAGGCAAGGCCAGCTCTCTCACATTCATGCTCTCAAGGCATGCTCACTGGAGCCCCTGCCATCAGGGTCAGCTCTACAGTGCTGCCTAGGTGAGGTGCAGGACCTGTCCTGCTCCTATGTCCCCTGGACAAGCTGTGTGATGATACCCATGTGAGAAATGAGGCCAGTTTTACATAGTCATATCAACATGTCCCTAGGCAGCAACCCAAACCAGGGTTGTCCGCTTGGCCTTTGATGGTAAGAGACACATGCTGCTGTAGGGCCATGGACCCAGACCTGGCCCCCTGTGGTAGCACAGGCCAGGACTCACCATAGCCCCAGGGGGTATCACAGGCTATTCACATCAGGCTTGCCTCACTATCCTCAAGTCTCTAGTTCTGCCTCTCTTCATTGTGTCCACATCCTTCTGTTCCTTTTCTCTTTAATTTCTCAACCACTTATTTGCTCCTCTTAGTGGTTTCCAGGGTCTCTGAGTGTCTGGGGTCATCTCAGGAGTAGTCTCAGGAGTGCCATGTCCCCCTCATGCATTGTAGTGCTGGACAGAGGTCGTTTCGAAGATGTTCTGCCCCCTCATCCCCACCCACAGGTCTGTGTGACACCTGACTGATTTCTCGAGTTTCCTTTTTAATTGTATAAGCTCTGTATTGTCTAAGTATATAGCATTTACATACTATTTTTCTACCATTGCTCCTGCAGTCATTGTAAGGTAAGCTCTAGAATTAAATGCATCACATAGCTATGAGTAGTCCTTTCTTCAGGTCATGTTTTGGTGTAAGTGTATTATTTTGATTAGGTCCGGTGCCCACCAAGTGATGCAGTATATTATAGAGCTAGTGGGAAAGACAGAGGGGAGATAGGTAAAAGCAGGAAGACTGACAGGACTTTTTGATTTACTGGGTCAGTTGTAAGTATTCTGGTTTTGGTGTTTGTTTGTCTGTGTTTATTTTGTATGTCCCTGTTTCCCACACTGGACTGTCTTTGCTTGTCATCTAGGTGGCATTATCCCATCCCATCTCTTTTATCCCTCTCACAACTTACGGTCTCTAGACTTTCATATGTTTTTTCTCAATGGCCCTTGTTATATTTCTGTTGAATCCACTCTATCTTAGGCACTTTGTAATATAGCCTTTATTATCAGAGGTCTTTTTAAAATGGTAGTTTGGAGTTAGAAAGATGTCAAGGCTGATAAAAGCTACGCTTACAGCAAAAATGTCAACCTTTTTTCAACTTCTTCTCCACTATCTATCTTTCCTTATCCACTCAGAATTTTAAATATCTGATTCAACATCTTATTTTGTATTGTATACTTGTTTCAGAATACCTTAAAGTCTTATTTAGAATTTGTATTTGTATTTTTGGTTCCTTTATGTGAAGGAGAGCAGGCAAGTTTTGTTAGTTGTATTGCTTGGCTCTCATTTCTGATCTTTCATAGTAACGTTGTGCAAATATCATCCGCTATTTTCTGTGTATTTTCAAATGCCTTTTATGCGTAGATGGTGCTCGTTACCTTATTCTGTTCCTTTAATGAAGTACAGTACTTTCCCATCCTACATCCCCAAGGGCATCGATATCACCTCTCCTTCCCTCTACTTCCAAACCCCTTTCTTCCTGGTCCCTGGTAGCTACAATGTGAACTGCCAAACCTATCTGTTGTGTTTCCCCTGTGAGGATGAGAACTTATCTCTTGGGACTGATGTTCTTTGTCTTCTCACCTTAATCCATACTGAGCTCCTCGCCCAGCTCTTCCTTTTTCCAGGCTCTCCACTCTAACACCAGGAGGCTTTGGTGGACTGGATCATTTGAGTTCCCACTTAAGCATAACTTGTACCACTCACAATATTTTATTTCTTCTAATTGTGTTGCCATGCAGATTGTGAATAGCTGTCTTACTCTTTTTAGATAATTGCTGTTCAAACTAGATATCAGCCTTCATAGTATGGGAACCCAGAATGTTTCAGTAAGCCATTAAAAGTGAATTATAATGACAAATAAAGACAAGGGCAAATTAATATAGACTTTAAAAAGATTTAAAAAAGTGAAATCATGTATTTCAAATCCTGAGCATATAGCCACATACTAAACCTTTATAGCAAAAACCATTCCCAATGCTTTAAGGACAAAAGACAGATACCACCTAGTTTCCTCACTCTTTGCCTTTCTAATGAAGCTTGCAAATTTAAGCCAAATATGGTCATGTGTAAACCTCCACCAGACAGAATCATTTCTGTACCACACTTTCTTGCTGCCACTTACTGTCACTCTCTCAAGGAGGTCTGTTGTACTAGTTAGCACCACAGAATTGCACAACTGCATCTGACAGGTTTTTCTTTGCCAGCTAGAAAAGATTAAGTACCCAAAATATTACTATGTACATACCTGCTAATATCTGAATACCTGCTAAAGAAATCATGCACATTTCTGTTCAAATTTGGTAAAACATGCCAAGAAACAAGTGTGCAGTCAAAGGTCATGTACCAGTAGGGTTTATTCTGGTAGAAGAGGTCCTAAGAAACCTCAGCATCCATCATGCCCATCACGGAGTGTACTGACAAAAGCAAAAATGAACACCCCACAACTCAATGGTGTAATCCCGTGGGACCACCATCACATACCCATCACTAAGCAAAGCCATGCTCTTAGAACTTTCTATCTGTACCAACAACAGGCCCATTGGTTGGTCATTGTCAGTATTTTTAACATTCATTTGTAAATATACTGTAGTAGTTAAATACTAATGTTAAATCTATATGGTAACATGAAATAAATATTATAACCATAAATCATTGTCCAGGTAGTTCTTCCTTATTAGCTCTCAGATAGTTTATGTCCTACGTCAGAGGTCCTGAGGATGACTCCCAGCCTGTGGTTACACAGTAGTGTCCATGATGGTGCTTGTCCATGTAGGAAATTCCAGAGTACATGGCAACAGAACACAACAGAAAGGAACAATATTTTCTAGTTTTGCTGTTAGGATGTTTAGTTTCAAGTACATTTTTTGTTTCCCAGGTTGAAAAAAAATAAAGTTCTAAACTTTACTTTTTCTTGCAGTTTCTATGTTGGGAATGAGCATATGGTTAGCTTATCACTGATACATAGATTTGAACTCAGATCATAGTATTTAACCTTAAAGTGCTCTTACTCACTGAGACACCCCACCAGACTCTAAAAAATAGTATTTCTTTAGAAAATTCAGTTAATGCCTATGGGGAAGAGGACACAGCCTCTGGCAGGCAGTCTGTACGACAATGAATGCAGCCTCTGGTGGTCCATGTGACAATGGATGGCTCCACATTCATGCACATGCTGGCAGCATTATGTGGACTGGGAGTGGAAAGAGGGGGTAGACAGGATGGATTTTATCAAAACATATTTTATACATCTACAAATTTTCAAACAATAAATAAAAATGCACTTTTTAAATTGATTAAATTCTGAAGCTTCTAGCTATTGCTTGTATATAAGTTACCCAGAAAGATGTGATTAACATTTCAAAATTTGTATACTCAAAGATATAAAATATTGAAAGAAAAGTCTTTAATTCCTCTGTGTTACATTTATTCAACTCAAATAATCCCAATTTCTTCCTTCTTGCTATAATACTTTACCTCTAAAATACAATTTAACAAGAGCTTCAATTTGAAAAGCAATACTAAGAACAAGAAACAAAGTCAGCTAACACAGTGTGGGGCTGAAGGAGGTGTCCCGCACTTGGGTCCCTATTCTAGTCTCCAATATCTGCCTTTTTGGCTTTGGAGGGGACATTAGGGTCCACCAGAGTGGACCTCCACACACTCTTACATGAACTATCATAGTCCACCCATAAGAAATCTGCCTGCCAGGGAAGGCTCAGATGGCTCGGATGTTAGTCTAGCTTTACACTCCTGCTCTTAAGCCTGTCCTCTACAAGGAGGCAAAATTAACACAAGGATGTTGTATTTAGTTTTTTTCTTTGTTTGTTTTTTGTTTTGTTTTGTTGTTTTGTTTTGTTTTGTTTTGTTTTGTTTTGTTTTGTTGAGACATAGTTTCTCTGTATAGCCCTGGCTGTCCTGGAACTCACTCTGTAGACCAGGCTGGCCTCGAACTCAGAAAACCACCTTCCTCTGCCTCCCAAGTGCTGGGATTAAAGGCGTGTGCCACCACTGCCCAGGTAGTATTTTTCTAGTAAAGAAGAGGATGGGACAATAGAATTTTTAAAGGTGATATTGCAAAATTAATTCATATTCTTATAATTACCTATTTTTTAAAGACAATATATAAAACGAACACAAATTTAAACACCCCATACTCTTATGTTATTTAAAAATTGAATGTTAGGGCTGGACCTGTGGGCTCAGCAGTAAACAGCGTAAGGCCCTAGATTTAACCCTGAGTACTGGAGAAAATGTGATGTTATCCAAATCCATCCCATGACCTAAGCATCTGCTCACACACTGCTAAGTAGATGTCACCCAGTCAGTAGAGAGAATCAAGGGAAAACCTTTCTTCCAATGTTTTCCTTTGGTCATTACTTTGGCTTTCCAAAAAATATGCAAGATTAAAAAACATTTTTGATGTGAAAACAGACAGAAAACAGGGGAGAGAAGTGGATCAAAGATTAGGGAGTAGGGCAAGAAAAATTAACTGCCGCAAAATTTTCCTTGAAATGCTAAAATGGTGACTAATGCTAATTTTTCAAAGTTACGTTGAAATGATGTATAGTTTCTGCTCACGTCCCCCATTAACGTCTTTACAAGTACAATCACTGAAATGATAAAATAACAGTTGGATAGAATATTAAATAGCCTAAAGCCTCACTTGAATGCTATTACTTTTCCCTTTTCTGGTCCAAGATCCAATCCATGCTACAAAATTCAGTTATTAATCATATCCTCATGGTCTTCCTCTGTGGACAGCACCGCAGTGTATCTCCTCCCTTTGAGGTGACTCACCCACTTATGGGCAGTACTGGCCTGTTGCTCTGTGGAGTACCCCTCTATTTGCTATTACCACATGTTCTCTTCTTATGATGTAAATGAAATTATTGGATTTGGCAAAATGTACAGTGGTAACACTGTCATCCTTGGTGTATAATATCAAAATATTGACTGAATAGTCAGACCAAACCATTTTGAGCAACATCAACTGGATGAATAACTTCTTTAGGTGAATGGGATACAGACTTAGAAAGACACCATCGTAGCAATGGCTGTACATAACAGACAAAGCCATCAGGAGTCAGGCAGGTGGTTGCCAAGCACAGACATAACACAAGAGAAGCAAGCAGAGATAGCCAATCAGAGATGAGCAGAAAAGATAGCATACAGGTAGAAAGGAGTTGAGTCAAAGAAACACTGAGACACTAGAATGCAGTTCACAAGAACGTGGTGAGAGACACAGGACCTTTTCTAAGATGTCCTGGAATACGTTCTCAGCTTTCACAGCTCTCCAGTATGTGTGTCTCATTCCCACAGAGTAGGCCGACCTTCGGTTGCCTATACATATTTCTTTTGTAACTCTAAAGCTGGTTATTTTTACATTCTAGCATAAATGTTTCTAGTTTCTGTAATTAGGGTGGACCCAAAACTTTTTCGGATTGAAAAAAACAATTTTGTATGAGAGAGAGAGATGGAAAGAGGGAGGGAAAAAGAGAGAGAACATGAAGTTTGATTATAGGAAGGTTATAGAAGATGTGGGGGAAGCTGGGGAGTGGAAACTATGATTGAAACATGTTGTATGAAAATTTAAATAAAAAATTAATTGATAAATAATATGTATTAGTGATATAGGAAAATCTCGAAATATAATAAAATACAATTTAAAGTTTAAAAACAAAGATGCCTGGCAGGAATGTAGGAATGGATGCCCATTTAATCTTTCAATTATGTTCCTGTTCTAAAATATTGATGACTACCTACAGATTAACCTAGACATAACCATAGAATTTTGCATGGTTGAAGTATCTTATCACCAAGGTGGCATAATGATTCTGTGGCCTGAAGAAAATCTCAATTAAAACCATTCTTAATTCTGCATTAACCCTGCTGATCTCAGGTGTTTACTTTTCTGTTCTGTGTCTTCTGTGCTATTTTGTCAATGTGACCTTAATCATCTCCAGGCTTGTTGGGAGCTGTTGAATACAGTGTTCTAAATGGTTCAGGGCCCGAGAGCTCCAAGGTGCATGCCTTCCTGCTTGGGTAAATAGTACCATGTTAGAAATTCTTTTCCTGATTTGTTAGCTTAATTTCGGAGACATAATTAGGTTTTTAAAACTAATTCAACTTCAAATACCTTGTTTTTCACAATGAAAAATAATTCTTTACTTTCCATAATCTGGGAGCTGTCTGTTCTCTAGTCTGCAAATCTCAATTATTGCTTCTTTTTATATGTGAATATTGTGATTGTTCATTGGCATCCTATCCAAAATCATTCTTTGCTTTTTCAAAAGCAAAATCTGTTGAAGGCTTACCATGTTGTCTTTCAAAAAAATGAAGGATTTCTGCTGTGCTGTTCTGTAGTAGGGAGACCAGAGTTGAGAATCATTTATTCCGTATTTTTAAAAGCCAGAAGACTTTTGAACATTTTTGTCATAATAAATAATAAATACTTGGAGACATAAATGTGCTTAAACATTATACAAATGGTACATGTATTAAAACATCATGACACTCTACTAAAATATGTATAATTTTATGTTTTTACATATCAGTAACATAAATTTAAGTTTTTCTTTGCATACTACAAATCTCATTCAGGTAAATATAAACAAATCTATGTGCATGTATACTGACATACTTGTATATATACACACATATGCATACACATTTGTATAAACATACACTGGTCTTTTCAAACATTCGTTGTGGAGGGTTTTTTTATATTCATCCTACCACTTTTACAAGTAAAATAATGAATATATTTTGAATATGTTTTTATTATTTTCTTATAACAAGCATCAGTCAACTCTGGCAATATTCAGGATGAAGGTAGGGATGTGTCTTTGTAATGGAAAATTGATTATGCTCTACCATTCCATTCCAAAGCATGAACCAAACCACTAACAGCTGATTTTAAAGGTATAAGTATTTATAACAGAATTTTCCTTTATCATGAATTCTTAAATAAATTTCTTTGGCAGTATCAAGCAAGTAAGCAAACCATTCAATATCTTAGGAAGAAAAAATAGATTTCTCCTAAATTCTGAAAAATTCAGGATTGCCATATATAAGAATATATATAGTAAGTTGTCACTAAGACCTTTTTTCTTGTAAATCTGACAGAGATAATCAAGGACCTCTACTTCTTCAGGCAACACTCTAACTAGTGACTTGTCGGAAAAGAGCCAAAGCTAAGGAATAAATGAAGGAATGGTCTATGAGGTGAAAGATAAGTTAAAATTTGATCATATAAAAGCATTTACATGCTGTTACATGTCTTTCATGGTACTAAACTTGTTAAAAATGTGGATTCATGCATTGAACCACATAAGTAACATGTGTCCATGATGCCAGTTCTATTCTATGTATTTTCCTCTATTTTAATTGCTGGTAAAGTAGATATTGTCAAGTAAAGAATTTTTAATAGACAGTGTCTCTGTTAGCTTTGGGTATTTGATGAAAGTCATCTCGAGACTTAGTTCTTAGTTAGTTCCTTAGTTAGTTAGTTAGTTCTATATTTTTCCTTTTCTCGTGGGTCATAATTGACTACAGACTCTTCATGTATTAAGCTTAAAAGAACTTCTCCAACCTCTGCTTGAAATGTCATAATACAAAAAAGAGTAACCACATTGTGTCATCTCTCTAACTCAGAAAAGTTTGAATTCTAAAACCTATATATCCATAAAAGTTGGGGTGAGGAAATGTGAATCTGTAATTAATTTAACGGTACAATCATCATTCATATGTCCACAATGAGACTGTACGTTGGTGCTCCTTTAAATAGGAAGATGGATGCTAACATCAAAAACAAAACCAAGCACCAAGGGCTGGACCAGCTGGCATTGGTGATTTGGGCACCCTTCCCTGGTGAAGACTAGTTCTCCTGCTTTCAACATTTTTCGGTATCCTGTATCTCATTGTCTAGGGTTGCTGACTCATGAAATCTCCCTTTCCATGTCAGCATGTGTATTGATGTCATTCTTGGGCAGGTCTTATTTAGGCAGTCATGTTATTGAGATTTCATGAGTGTAGCTTTTCGGATAATTCTAGGAGATACAGTATAGCTGCAGCTTTCTAGTCCTCTAGAGCTTACATTTTTTTCTGCCCCCTTTTCTGTATTGTTCTCTGTGCCTTAGGTATAGGACTTGCACACATAACATTGTAGAGACTATGTTGTTTGTTATCTGTGTAGTGACAGTATAAAAATAGGGGCCAGGGCAATGAATTTTAGAGGGATTAGAGGGATAATAATGCTTATTTTCAAAATAAAATATCTGCAAGAGATCATGTATCCTTTAATTCAAGTTACTTTCTCCTCCAATAATTTATTTTTCTACCTCTAAGAATTATTTTGCTAATATATTTAATAGAAAATAACAAAAGGTTTAGTGTATAGTGTGTCCTGCACAGATAATGTATGTAATAGAAAGTCTGCCTCAGTCAATAGGAGGAGACTGTGAACTTATAGAGACCCAAGTCACATCCATACTATTGTTTTGTGATATTGAAAGTGGTATCTTGAGATCATGTTACTTGATAAAATATCAATGATATTTTATCAAGTAAAAAAAATCAAGCCATATAATAATATGTACTTTAATTAAAATTAGCCTGTAAACATAGAAAGCAATTGGAAATATATTCACCAAAATATTAACAGTGGTTGTTTCTGTATGGCGAGATTGCAGGTAATTCTAATTTTTTTCCAAAAAGTTTGCTTTGCCTATAGCAGTATATGTTACTACAATAATAATAGCACTATTAAGTTTCTCTTAATACACTATACAGGCATGCAAACACATTAATTAGCTTTCAAGTTATATATAAAGAATGAATGTTTATCAAGGAGAATTAACTGGTCTTTATATTTGTCAGACTTTCTTATGAAAACTCAGTGTATGTAGAAAGCAGCATTAGATGGTAAAGCCTTTGTTTTCAAACAGTATACTTTTGCCTGTAGTAGGATTTATAATTTTATTGATATTCTTGTTGTGAATGCACTAATGTTAAGCTTAGAGAATTAGAAACATTCTCAGTAAAGTACATTGAAATTTTTAGATTTGTTTTTAACTATACCTGGGAGCATCATCGTGGCAGCACTGAGTTCTGACCCGTGTCTCAGGACGGCAGGGCGTGCTGCTCTTCCTCTCGATAGTGGGGTGTCAACTGAGAATGTATGGCATCTTGTTTTGGTCACCATAGACAATTTGCTACCCTCAGAAATATATTTTCAAAATATGGTCTTTATCCCAAAACAACACAACACAAATAAATAAGCTCATCAAGCACTCTCAGAAAGTGGTTTGCCTGCTGTAAGCACTAGATGCTGATAACAAGATTAGGTGCCAGCCTACTGCTCAGCAGGAACGAAACACCAAACCCAGCAGGAAACCTGCAGGGAAGGGAGCTTTGGCTTTAACTGCCAGTTTTTCAAGCCAGTGCTTCTTATAGCTTCCACAATGGGTCTGAAATTTAGGCAAATACTGATGGCTTTATTCGTTTTATTCTGCTTGGAAGACCATTTATTTAATCTATGAACAATTAAATTATATTACTTTTTATTAGAAAATTGTGCTTTCTGTTCTTCATTTACTGAAAGAAATAACTTTTTATTTTTCAGAGCTTCCGTATGGCTGGGAAAAAATCGATGATCCTATATATGGCACTTACTATGTTGAGTAAGTCTCTAAGTGTGACATTAACTTGTTCCTAATACCTTGTGAAATTGTGTTAGCATTGTATTTATTGAGCATATGTGGCTAACAGCCCCTTTAATTCTCTTTCATCTGATTCTGAAATGTCCACAAAAGAATCTACCAGCATGGCTAGTGTTTCTTGATTCTGCAGCTGGCTGATGTGTTGTTGCTTCTCTTGGACTCATGATTCTGAACCACTAATTGGAAAGCATGTTCCACCCAGTCCTCTGAATGAATGATAATTAAAGATACTTAAGTGAATGCTTTTCGTTTTGAAATCAAAATGTTGAGAGCTGGATGCTTATGCAAAAAAAAGATGTTCTATTATACCAGATCTCAAATTCAATTAACTGAATCAGCCATGCCTTCCTATTGAAGCATAAGATATAATTTTGATGCCTTCTCCTATGTAGAAGAACACATTATAGCTGCAGTGTTGTTTCCACATGAAGAACTTTAGTGTTACCCATCGGTAGCTGCGCTACATTAACATATCTGATCAAAGTATATGCTATCTAGACCTATACATTCTTTAATACAGACTAAAGATCTACTAATTATTAATTTATCACACACGTATTTTTCCTTATGGAAAAATGATAATCATAATTTTCTGAAATTTACTGTCTAGAACACTCACTCTCTCCTGATAGAGAATGTCTACCTTTTATCTACCATGTGGTGCTCCTAACATTATTAGGGTGAATCATAGAACCAACCTTATCATACTTAAATAATACCCAAGAAATGCAGGGATTGCAAAGCCAAAGACTCTCACACTGTCTACCAACTCTGAGCTCTTTTTTCTTCAACATAATCACAATGTTCAAGGGTTATAGATTAATGGTTTTCTTACTAGCATGCTGTGCAACAGTATTCAAGCAGTTGCTGGCACTGTTAGGCATCCAGCCTATCTTTTTGCTGCAGAGGTTCAGGTGAGCTGGACCTGTGCACCTCACTGCCCCTGAGTTGCTCCTGCTTGAGCACTTGTCCCAATTACTTTGACACACATCACCCCCATGTTCATCTGGAGAAGCCCCAAGTTTTGCTCCAAACTTCATCCCTTACATATTTACAGTCAAGGTGAATTCAGCTCATTTAACATGGTATTTACTCTCTAATGTGTGGACCCTCAATAGATACAACAAGGAAGATAACTACATAGGATTATCCCTGGTTACAAAGAAGAGAGAAGGCTGAAAGGGAGAAGGTGAATATCATTTGTAAATATTTATAAGGAAAATCGTCTTATTAAACTGACAATCAATGAAAATATATGTGTTAATAGTAATAAAACTTTATCCTTAATAAGTCTAAAAGTAACTTTACTAGGTCCCAGCTTGGATACTTGATCATATTGGCTTGCCATGCTCAAAATTAAACCTACCTCGGAAGGTGCTCTATCACTGAGCCCATGTCCAACCCTCCTAAATTGCCTTAATCCACTTGATCAGATTGAAGTACGCCTTAACATGAAGCATCTGAAGTCCAAAGTGCTTCCACATAATGACACAGGACTGACATGTGTGACATGTCATAGCTCCTTTTAATACATTGCCCTGTGGAATCAGTGAACAAGATCCTCCCCTCAGTCCCAGTGTTGGAAAATCCATGAAGATCCAGGTAGAGAATACTTGGGAATCCACACAGCCTCATCTTTTCCAATGTACAGGCAACCACTGCCATCACTTACATGTGGGAGAGACTCTACACCCAAGTGTTATTTACAAAAGCAAGAAAGTATGCCAGGTCCAATGTGCCAGTCCTCGTTTGCTGATCCCTCCCCTCTTCTAGTTCTTCAGATTATCTCTTCATATCTGTCCTCATGTCCTTTGAAACTAATTTCCAATGTTCAATCATTTTTGTCCAATTAAGTCAGAAACCGGTGGGTCAAAACAGTTTAATGCTCCTCTTGTTGATCAGGCTCTGCTATTTGCCATGGCCTTGTGTTTACAGGACTCCAGACAGGGACCATTATCAGCTACTGGATTTGTGACTATGTCAGGCCAAGCAGAAAATTGAAACAAATAAGCATATAATACGAACATACAGATAACATTAAGTAAAACATTATTCAAATACTGCACAGAAAAACATTTCTGAAAAACTCACCAGCATACTTTAAATCCCTCCTGTATGTATGTATGTATGTATGTACGTATGTACGTATGTACGTATGTACTTAGTATATGTGTGCAGGTGTGTATGTTTGTATGTACATGTGTGTATATGTGCATGTACTCATGCTGCCTGAAATAAGAAATGTCTTCCATTCCAATAAAGAGAATTTGTGATAGATATGTTTTCATTGGAATATGTCTATTTACATGATTTTTTTAAACTGTGTATCATTCGCACTCCTCTGCCATTGGCACATGTGTATATTGACTCTGAAAGTTATCCTGCTCATGAAACTTACCAAGCAGACATACAAGCAGAGGCCACATGGAGCTTGGAATCCATACACTATAATCGTTTGAGGTGGCAGGAAGTCTACTACTTTCTTGTATTATTTTATACAGAAAGGTAATACATTTCTAGTCTAAGTTAAATTATCACATTTTCCAGTGTAGATATTTAAAAAATACTTAATACCATTTTGAGATTCTGCCCAGTGGTAGATAGCATGCTAACTTGGTTCAGTCTATACCAGCATGTGCATGCATGGGTGCACATGTATGCATGAGTGCATATGCACACAATCACAAACACACACACCCCTTATATTAACATATCATTCATAATTACAGTGATAATATTAATGTAGCATCTGAAGGAGTCATATTTAAGATGATTAAGATTTAGTTAATTTTGTTTTCAAATGGTAAGCCCTGAAGGCATACATATAAGTGACATTCTACAGACTGAGCAGGTTATGTTTAGGAATATACATATACACTGGCAAAAACAATACATGAAGTAAGAGGCCATGAATTTGACAGAGAGTAAGGCGGGGCATGTGGAAGGGATTGGGGAGAAAGGAAGTCAGAAATGTAATTAAATTATAATCTCAAATTGGAAAAGCAAGGTTATCTTTATAGATCTTTGTAAATCTGTGCCCCCCAAAATACTGGCTCCTTAATGCTGTTAATACCAGTGGTAGCACTGAGCAGCGGATTCTTTGTAGAGTTTTCACTTTTGGTGAGTAGTCATATATCCATTTATACAATTACAAGCACAATTACAAAATAATGAAAAGCATCCGCCTTATCAATTTCTTTAAGAAAAACATACAACCTGCACTCTGAATTCCTAGCCACAGACTGATGGCACTGTAGTAGTCAGCCACTCTTCATTTAGCCAATCAGGCAGCATAGAAGCTGCAGATCACGCTCTGCCCTCAGCTGAGAGCTGTAGGTTGAAACCAGTGCTGTGCTTCAGGCCCAGTTGTCTTCCACACTTTTCCCGCCAGCCAGTAGGAGGGCAAATGGGAATTCCAGCAAAGGCAGTTTGCAGCAGCTAGACTGCTTGCCTATGCAAAGCCTTGACTACTCAGGCTTTGACTACTATTACTTATCCAATGTGTTATATTTTTTGTGCCATGTAAATTAACTTTAAATATTACCGGTAAGATATATCCAAAAGTCCAGAGGAAGAAATTCTGCTTATTATCATTATCATCCCATCAAAATTGTTACCATGTGTTCCATGCAGTGTGTGCCATGAACTGGGTGGCTCAAAATTCTCTATGACATTTACTTTCCTCTGCAGTGATGACAGAGCAAATGACCTTCAATTTATAGTTGGGGAAACCCATGCCAAAAAAGATGAGTAACTCCCTAGGAACCATCTACTGAACATAGGCAGTTTGGCTATAGAGCCAAGACTCTAAATTCTTGCTAATACAGTTCTCATAAATTTCACATGGATAGCCCATAATGTTCCAGACAAGCCTTTCAGTCTCAACAGTAGGAACAACGAGGACTCTTTCAAGAGCACAGTGACTTCCCTCTAGATCTAGAACAACTCCACAGCAAGATGCTGAAGGATAGAAGGCCATGCCACCTACCCAGCGCTGTGAAATGAGCTCCTAACACAAGCGTTAATGAACCAACAGGTCCATGCCTGCTTCTGTGAAGAGAACTCCTGAGCAGCATGATAAACAAGGAACAAGACCTGAAACAAAAATGAAAGCTCCTCTATTGTGGGGTCTAATCATGGAACTTGGGGACACTCATTTGCAGCATGTAGGACTGTGCTTTAAGTACAGTGGGCCATACTTGATATTTCTCATGTCTTCTGCAAGTCAGGCAGCTATTTTACTGAGCTCTATTTTAAATACCAGCCAAAAGAAGTAAGGCCAGTTCTCCTGATAGACACCGAATACATGCTAGCACTGCACTTAGCAATGTATTAAGAAGTCCTGGAGCTGCTAACTAGAAATGTAACTGTCATTGTTCATAAGGAACGGGGAAAAATTAATGCAAAAAGTGCAAACTGTAGCCCTGAACAGCTGTGACTTGTACAAACATGGATTTCTCTCCTCCTTTGTGAAATTATGTCTGCTGGCTACATTCTGGTTTTAATGGCAGTTACACAATTTGCTTAAGTAGCTTATCCAGGAGACACAGTTTCCTGGGATGGCTTTTCTGCAAGCTGCCTCCCCTGGAATAGGAAGGGAAGCCAGCCATAGAATAGCATTTAAAATCATAGTGGGGACTGACAGATGTGATTCTCATGCAAGGCTTTAAACGTTCCTCATATGTCTGCCACTATCAAACGTTACTCATGTGCAGTAACCAAAAGTGCTGCCTGACATCAACGCAACGTTGGGTGTTAAGGGATAGCTGTCCACTGCCTGCCTTGATGGTGAGCTTCGTCCTGATGTACGAAGTCGGAACATAACTGAAGTGTGTTGGATCAAAAACATTGTGTTGCATAAATGCTGCTCTCCTGAGTCAGTTTCTAAATTTTCCAAGGCAGGGGGGAGGCTTCTAGCTTAAAGACTTTTTTTAAAGCACAAGTGTAAAACATGCACAGTTAGAAATAAGGAATGTGCCTAAAATTTTGCTTTCTATTGTCTGATGCTAAAAGGTACTGTTTCAGTTTTTCTCTCTTCTTAAACATCCAAAATATTTTTGATGCTTTTAAATACCTGTTCAACAAGCAAGTGTTCTCCCTACTTATAAATTACTGTAAGTGCAGATGTGAACTGAAGGGTGCTGATGAAAGGACCCAGTGTCTTGGATGACTTCTGTATTTTGTGAACAGTTTGGGGGGCCTCTTGATTACGGTTTCTCAGCTACATGTATGTGCTGCACAGTTGCTTGGCATGCAAGTCCTGTAGCTTCCTGGATTGTGGCTAGGTAGATTGTAGCAATTAAGGAAAAGGATGAAGAGAAAAATAGAGAAAGAGCAGCAGGAGGAGAAAGTGTTCTGTGCATATAGTATGTACTCCATTTCATAGGTCAAGAAATCAAAGCACAGAAACCTTTACAAGGATGAAATACTTAGACATAGCTAGACATTTTCATTCCACTGTTAGTATATAGCACGTTTGTCATAGGTATTCAAAATGTTATCCTTATCTTATATTTACTAAAAATATAACATGTATGGTGTGTGTGTGTGTGCGTGTGTGTGTGTGCATGTGTGTGTGTCTGTGTGTGTGTCTGTGTGTGTGTCTGTGTGTATCTATGTGTGTGTGTGTCTGTGTGTGCATGTGTGTGTATCTGTGTGTGTGTGTGTCTGTGTGTGTATCTATGTGTGTGTGTGTGTGTGTGTCTGTGTGTGCATGTGTGTGTGTCTGTGTGTGTGTGTCTGTGTGTGTGTGTGTGTGTGTGTGTGTGTGTGTGTGTGTGTGTGGTGTCTGTGTATTTGTCTCTTGGTAATACTTGGCTTCCCAGTAATTTTTTTATTACAATACGCCCTGCAAAGTAAACAGTTTTAATGAAAATTTTGATTTGTCAAGATACATGTAATTTATTGTCATAGTCAGAAATGTACCACACTGAATAACAATAGCATGTCTTTAGTGTTGTTGGTAATTCTATGAGCCAGGCATTGATGAAGGACTGCAAAAGGGTGGTGCTTCTGTGTCTGCTGAAGAGCTAGAGGTTCCAGGGACACACACAAGGAGACTATAATTCATGATTACCTAGCATTTATGTTATCTTAAGTAGCTGGGATTTTGGGATTGTAACTCTAGAAATAACTGTTGTAAGGCACCAGCTTAACATTCAGTGTGCTTTCACATTAATTATCCAGATGCCAATTATCACATTTGTGAATGAAAAACCAGACCTCTGAGTTCTCCAAGGGCATACGGTCAGTAAAGCTGAGCTATGCCAGACAGAGCAAAACAGGCCCCATACAGCAGCTGGGTTAGATGCTGTTTAGATTTTGTACTCTACAAAGAATTTAGTAAATGACCCTGAAGCAAAACACTTTGGAGTTAAACAAAAGACATCAGAATAAAAATGACCACATATACTTTATATAGAGCATATATGTGAAAGTTAAAGTGTCTATATTCAAAAGTACATACTACTCTGATGACTATCTTTTGCTCTCCACGATTGGCCCATATGGATGTCATAGTTTGGTGTGTCAGTTTGCTCCACCTGAAGAAGACAAGGATTCAAGCTTTCTGAGAGGGCTGAGTCCATAATAACTTAGTGAAGTATACACATGGTATTTTTCCACAAATAATGTCCAGAATTTTAACAGATATCAAGACAATAGCAAAAGATAAGGAAATATTACCACTCTGGCATCAGTTTTTCTTTGAGAATATTTTTATTTAAGGGGTTTTTAGTTGAGAATTGTATACATACAATGATTTCCATAATTTCCGCACCTATCCTTCCCCTCTAGCCCCTCCTGTGTCCTTTCACTCTGTCTCAAGTTCATGATGTCTTCTCTTTTAATTATTATTGTTACATATATGTTTATATAACAATACATGATATCTAGCAATTGTATAAAGCAGATGATATTGCATTGGTATATAACAATACTTACCATTATCAATTTGGGTTGAGCACCATACAGTCACTCATCAAAGATAAGTATGTGTAGACACATTGTCTTTAAGCATTTTTTAATGAACTTAAACTAAGCCCTTATTGAGGTATTTTTAAAGATGGTAAATACAGGCAAATATCCTAATAGTCACACAGTGACCCTGGGTGGCAACAGGGCAGGAGAAACTCCTTGCAGAGGCAGCTGTATGAAGTACACAGACCTTGAGTCCTCATCAGACAAGGGAGAGGGCAGAAATACCACAGATTGAGGCAACACATAGTGTTGTATTCCTAAACTATTTTTCCATAAGACCATGAAGAACATCACAGTGGCCTTGTGAAGGAAGATGGGGAGAACAGTCAAGATCCAGGGACTGTTGTTCATAGGAGTCACAGACAAGTTTTCTAGATGGAAGTGAGATGCATAAGAAGTGGTATTTCTGCACAAGGAGGGCTTAAAGGCCTATGGGTAGTGCCATTCCTCCCACCTAAGGAGAGACCCATATCCAGATAGCTGAGTGCTAAAGTAACACACAGCATGATGCTAGCATCTTACTGTGGATCATTCTGTTTGCTTCTTGCCAATGCAATGTAATAAGTAGGTCATTGTTCAACTATTTGTGAAACAGCTCTTCTACCTTACAAATACAAATTCTCTTCAGATTAAGTGAGTTTTCTGCATTTCGTGCATGAGCTAGCGATTATCTCTTGCTAACAGTCTGTCATGACAGACCTCATAGTCACTTCTCGTTCTAAGAAACAGTTCTAAAGTTAACACATGAAGTAAAAACTGCACAGAGTCAAAATTATCCTGAAGTTACCCAAGATTGTCATAGTGTTGGAGATTTGCATACTAAAAGAACACCATTGTGTTGGAAGAGAATACTTTCTGGAATTAAAGTACTTTTCTGGTGTTTGGTACTTTTGGTTTTTCATAGCTGTGAAAGATCATATTTAGCTTAGAGGGACGTCAATATTATCAGAGGTCTGCCACAATCTGGACAAAATGAGGCATCAGGAATTGATGCCATTTCTAAGACTCTCTCTAGTTGAAGAAAGCACGTGATGGCCACCCAGCAAAGCAGACTAGAAATCACCCTACCCTGCATGAAAACTGTAATTCATCTGGTCAGTAGTTGGGAGAACTCTTTCCAAAATCCCTTTTCAGTGTCGTGGAGCATGATGTTTGTAAGAATTTACATCCTACCTATGCCTGATTTCTGATAAACAGCTTGGCATAAAGTTTCACTTAAGCTCCCTGACACTGGTCTGTTAGATGAATGGTTTTGATTGGTTAATTGCTCAGGTCTCCCGAAGTTCAAGAAATATGCATTGCACTGTGTGCTATCATGGACAAACTTGACCATTTTCCTGTATTAAGCTTCGTTCTTTTCTCCTTTAGCTGCACATCAAAGCATTCTTAAATTTTTTTAACTATTTCCACTCAAGTTCTGCTTCTGATTGCATAGATGGCAACATAAATCACCATTATTTTATATTAAGAATTGTAATGGTAGTGAGTATTATGGAAGGAACACTTCCCTACATGGTGAATCATTACATTGTTTTA